>NC_083742.1:2147500-2496250 GCF_033458585.1 Syngnathus typhle
CCGGCCGTCGGTGAAGGCGGTCTCGCGGGGGTTGTGGGTGGCGGGCGCGGAGGCGACTTTGGACGCGCGGCGGGCCCTTCCCGCGGGTCATCTCAGCTGCGGCGCCCGTCGGGCCCCCGCGGCGGTGCGGACGTCGGCCCGCGAGGGGCCGGTGGTGGTCGCGCTCGGCGGCCGTCCGCTCGGTGCGCTCCCGGCGGGTGGCTTCGGCCGACGCCAAGCAGCTGGCTTATGTAGAACTGGAACGGACCAGGGGAATCTTTACGAAAATGCACTAAGTGCCAAAGCCCATTCATTTACAACGGCCGGCGGTGCTTCCTTGAAAGCCAGTCCGCCTGTCGAGCTGCCGTGCCGGGCTTGAGTTAGAGACTGCGCCCGGTACTTTATGGAACGCTATTTGGCCCGCGGACCGGCTGGCGGGGCTTCCGTGAAAGCCAGTCCGCCTGTCGAGCTGCCCTGCCCGGCGTGAGTTAGTGGCCGCGCCCGGTACTTTATGGAACCCTATTTGGCCCGCGGACTGGCTGGCGGGGCTTCCTTGAAAGCCAGTCCGCCTGTCGAGCTGCCCTGCCGGGCGTGAGTTAGTGGCCGCGCCCGGTACTTTATGGAACCCTATTTGGCCCGCGGACCGGCTGGCGGGGCTTCCTTGAAAGCCAGTCCGCCTGTCGAGCTGCGCTGCCGGGCGTGAGTTAGTGGCCGCGCCCGGTACTTTATGGAACCATATTTGGCCCGCGGACCGGCTGGCGGGGCTTCCTTGAAAGCCAGTCCGCCTGTCGAGCTGCCCTGCCGGGCGTGAGTTAGTGGCCGCGCCCGGTACTTTATGGAACCCTATTTGGCCCGCGGACCGGCTGGCGGGGCTTCCATAAATGCCAGTCCGCCTTTTGAGCTGTCCTGCCCGGCGTGGGTTTGCGTCCGCGCCCGGTACATTATGGAAGCCAAAAATAAAATAAAGAGAAAAATACAATTCTAAGTGCGAGTGGGACCGGCCGGCGGCGCTTCCTTGAAAGCCCATCCACCCTCCGAGCTCTCCTGCCGGTCGTGGGTTGGCGTCCGAGCCCGTAACATTATGGAAGCTAAAAAAAAGAAAAAAAAATGTAAGTGCGAGTGCTGGTGTATTTACTCGTCGTGTCCACCGGAGGGAGGCAACTCCCCGCCGCAGCTGCAGCGGCAGCTTTGAAAAGTCATCCCGGCCGCCTGGAGCTCTGCGCGGGGGGGCGAAACGTCCCGTGCTTGGTACCAGGTCGCGCTGCGCCGTCTGCCTGGCCGAATTGGGCCCGCTGGAAGTCATTAATGCTCCGCGATCTCCGCCGCGGTGCTTAAAAAGCGTCCATCCGCTCTCCTGGAGCTTTTTTCGGCCATCTCGCGCGTGTGCACGGCCTCCCGGTGGCCCCGAGAAATAAATAAATAAATAATAAAAAAATAAAATAAAAAAAAAAATCTGAGTGGGACCGGCCGGCGGGGCTTCCTTGAAATCCTAGCCGCCCTCCGAGCTCTCCTGCCCGGCGTGGGTTTGCGTCCGCGCCCGGTACATTATGGAAGCTTTAAAATAAATAAATAAAAATAAATAAATTCTGAGTGGGACCGGCCGGCGGGGATTCCTTGAAAGCCTAGCCGCCCTCCGAGCTCTCCTGCTCTTTCCAGTCTGCCTGTCGAGCTGCCCTGCCGGGCGTGAGTTAGTGGCCGCGCCCGGTACTTTATGGAACCCTATTTGGCCCGCGGACCGGCTGGCGGGGCTTCCATAAATGCCAGTCCGCCTTTCGAGCTGTCCTGCCCGGCGTGGGTTTGCGTCCGCGCCCGGTACATTATGGAAGCCAAAAATAAAATAAAGAGAAAAATACAATTCTAAGTGCGAGTGGGACCGGCCGGCGGCGCTTCCTTGAAAGCCCATCCGCCCTCCGAGCTCTCCTGCCGGTCGTGGGTTGGCGTCCGAGCCCGTAACATTATGGAAGCTAAAAAAAAGAAAAAAAAATGTAAGTGCGAGTGCTGGTGTATTTACTCGTCGTGTCCACCGGAGGGAGGCAACTCCCCGCCGCAGCTGCAGCGGCAGCTTTGAAAAGTCATCCCGGCCGCCTGGAGCTCTGCGCGGGGGGGCGAAACGTCCCGTGCTTGGTACCAGGTCGCGCTGCGCCGTCTGCCTGGCCGAATTGGGCCCGCTGGAAGTCATTAATGCTCCGCGATCTCCGCCGCGGTGCTTAAAAAGCGTCCATCCGCTCTCCTGGAGCTTTTTTCGGCCATCTCGCGCGTGTGCACGGCCTCCCGGTGGCCCCGAGAAATAAATAAATAAATAAATAAATAATAAAAAAATAAAATAAAAAAAAAAATCTGAGTGGGACCGGCCGGCGGGGCTTCCTTGAAATCCTAGCCGCCCTCCGAGCTCTCCTGCCCGGCGTGGGTTTGCGTCCGCGCCCGGTACATTATGGAAGCTTTAAAATAAATAAATAAATAAATAAAAATAAATAAATTCTGAGTGGGACCGGCCGGCGGGGATTCCTTGAAAGCCTAGCCGCCCTCCGAGCTCTCCTGCTCTTTCCAGTCTGCCTGTCGAGCTGCCCTGCCGGGCGTGAGTTAGTGGCCGCGCCCGGTACTTTATGGAACCCTATTTGGCCCGCGGACCGGCTGGCGGGGCTTCCATAAATGCCAGTCCGCCTTTCGAGCTGTCCTGCCCGGTGGAACCCTATTTAGCCCGCGGACCAGCTACCTTAAGAGAGTCATAGTTACTAGCGCATTTTACCCACGCCGTTTACCTGCTGGACCGGCCGGCGCCATTCGCCCTCCGAGCTCTCCTGCCGGGCGTGGGTTAGTGTCCGCGCCCGGTACATTATGGATGTTAAAAAAAATAATAATAATAATTAAAGAAAAATAAGAAATAATAATAATTCTAAGTGCGAGTGGGGCTGGCCGGCGGGGCTTCCTCGAAACCCAATCCGCCCTCCGAGCTCTCCTGCCGGGCGTAGGTTAGTGTCCGCGCCGCGTTACATTATGGAAGCTAAAAAAAAGAAAAAAAAGAAAAAAAAAATCTAAGTGCGAGTGCTGGTGTATTTACTCGTCGTGTCCACCGGAGGGAGGCAACTCCCCGCCGCAGCTGCAGCGGCAGCTTTGAAAAGTCATCCCGGCCGCCTGGAGCTCTGCGCGGGGGGGGGGGGGGGGGGGCGAAACGTCCCGTGCTTGGTACCAGGTCCCGCTGCGCCGTCTGCCTGGCCGAATTGGGCCCGCTGGAAGTCATTCATGCTCCGCGATCTCCGCCGCGGTGCTTAAAAAGCGTCCACCCGCTCTGCTGGTGCTTTTTTCGCCAATCTCGTCCGCGTGTGCGTTCGCGGCCCGCTGGAAGTCATTCATGCTCCGCGATCTCCGCCGCGGTGCTTAAAAAGCGTCCACCCGCACTGCCGGTGCTTTTTTCGCCCATCTCGTCCGCGTGTGCGTTCGCGGCCAGCTGGAAGTCATTCATGCTCCGCGATCTCCGCCGCGGTGCTTCAAAAGCGTCCACACGCTCTCCTGGAGCTATTTTCGGCCGCCTCGCGCGTGTGCATGCCCTCCCGCTGGCCCCGGCACCGCGTGGAGCCGGCCCAGAGCGTCGCCGGAGCGGAGAGTAGGCCAATATGCTCTAAGTTTGAATGCGGGTGTATTACTCGACGAGTAAATACACCCGCAGTAAATACATCTGGTTGTGGGGCCTGTGGGCGCGCGCCCCTACTGGAAAAATTCCTGGCTACGGCTCTGGTTACACCCCTAGTAAATAATAATTTCAAATGTAGTGTGGGACAACGCAATCTCACTCAAATTTTGTCTCAGATGATAATAATAATAATGTGGTGTTCCGCAGGACACACAAATAGAGTATGCACTTATCCATTGATTTCAATGTTATGCAAATGAAGGGCTGCAGAGTATGCACTTATCCATTGGTTTCAATGTTATGCAAATGAGGGGCTGCAGTGTCACTAAGATAACACTAGATGGCGACATTTGGACATGATTTTATTGTTATGCAAATGAAGTGCAGGTGCCACGAAGGGAGGGGCTGTAAGTGTCAAGGGGGAAGAGGGTGCAGGTGTTTTAGGGGGAGGGGCTGCAGTGTCACTAAGATAACACGAGATGGCGACATTCGCACAGGAAAAAATTGACAGGAAAAAAATTGAGATGGAGAGGTGTAGTGTTGGGGGATGTCTATAGAGGTGTTTTTTTTTTGGGTTTTTTTATTTTGGGAGACAGAATGTCTGAAGAAAAGAGATTTAAG
Source organism: Syngnathus typhle (assembly GCF_033458585.1). Classification (NCBI taxonomy): domain Eukaryota; kingdom Metazoa; phylum Chordata; class Actinopteri; order Syngnathiformes; family Syngnathidae; genus Syngnathus; species Syngnathus typhle. The sequence goes on from NC_083742.1 coordinate 2,151,729, forward strand.
TTGAAGTAAAGGGGGACATTTAGATTTAAGTTGAACTATTTACAAAGGCAGCGACTCTGAACTTGCAGATTATAGGGGTTTTTTTTTTTTGGAAACAAAATGTTTGAAGAAAGGAGATTTAAGTTGAAGTAAAGGGGGACATTTAGATTTAAGTTGAACTATTAACAAAGGCAGCGACTCTGAACTTGCAGATTATAAGGTTTTTTTTGGAAACAAAATGTTTGAAGAAAGGTGTTATGTTGGGACATGTTTGAAATTAGTATCTTATTTAACTTTTTTATCTTATTTCACATTTATATAGAAATATCACTTTTTATTTAGTTGAAATAACGTAATTTCGTTTTTGTGTGCAGCGTGTGTTTACAAAATGACAATAAAGTTTGTCTAAGATTTAAGTTGAAGTAAAGGGGGACATTTAGATTTAAGTTGAACTATTTACAAAGGCAGCGACTCTGAACTTGCAGATTATAGGGTTTTTTGGAAACAAAATGTCTGAAGAAAGGTGTTATGTTGGGACATGTTTGAAATTAGTATTTTAAGATTTGAAGCATTTACAAAAGGGGAGAAAAACTGTAAGAAATGTAGCTTTTTAGAGAGAGAGATGTTATGACAAAGGAAGAAAACTTGAGTCAACGACTCTAAAGAATGTGGGCAGCTGTAAGTTTTTAGAGAGATGTCAGGACAATGGAAGGACAATTTGGGGTAACGACTCTGTACGATTCTGAACTATTCACAAAGGCAACGACTCTGCTGACTAGAAAATACTGGTTTTTACTGGACTTAACTGTGCTGTGCTGTGTCAGAGGTCATTTCTGAGAAAACAGTTGAAGGCTTTATATTTTAGTATATTTGGTGTACTTTTAACATATTACATTTTGCTTAGATAGTTTTAGGAGTAGTCTAACATCTTGAGTAAAACACGTGACAAAGGTGTGGTTTTAAGGAGACGGTGGGTGGACCTACGCAAGTATATTTAAGATCAGGGTTAGTGAGCGCTGAGTTTAAAGCGACGCTGCTAAACTTGAAGCTTAAATCATGATCGCTGAAACGCCTGTTACTATTCATTTATCTCATAAAGGTGACGACGGATTGTTAAATGCTCCTAGGAAAAAACATATGTACCTCAAGCGTATGCAGCAGCCTTCTACGGAGAAACTTGAACAGAGCTGGGACTTGACAACAGAGACTCGATGGGGGTTTAAATTTTTTTATGAGGTCGGGGAGCTATTTTTCTTCATGAAAAGCCGAGGAGATTCAGCCGGTAACAATATTTTTGGTTTATTTTCTTCGAACGACTGGGGTGTGCTAAATCAGCTCCTGCCCCGGGTTTTGACTGATTTTTTAAACGATTACGGTGTACAAGGTGTACTGAACATGACTTGGATTTCAAGAATTACGGCGAGCGGAAAATGTTTTTTACGGGTTAAAGTTTATCCACAAACTATTGAGGGCGAAGAAGATGGCGAGGTAGTCGATTTGCTTTATTTAACATTAGAAGCGTTCAATAACGAATGTGGGGTTTTTCAAACATTACTTAATGTGCCTTTAACTGAATGGCAAGAAAAGATGCAAGCCTCTGGTGACAGTATTTCAAGGCTCTTTGTCGCAAGCCGTGTCTGGACAAATATCATTGGAGCGAAACGTAAATTGACTTTAGATTAGCCTTACTAAAAAATAACTTTTAAACTCCTCAACTCTTTACACCACACACACACACACACACACACACACACACGCGCACGCGCACGCGCACACTTACACGCACGCGCACATGCATGCGCACACTTACACGCACGCGCACACTTACACGCACGCGCACACTTACATGCACGCGCACACGCACACCTACCTGCACGTACACATGTAAACATTAGCATAACTTTAGACATGGGGAATGTTTACGCCCCTAGACTTTCTGTATAAGTACTGAGCTCTCTCAGACTTGAAACCAACTCGTACCTGAATCCAGACAAGAGATCAACAACAAGATGGCCCAAAGATCTGCCCGACGTCTCCTACCAAGCTTTGCACCTATGGAGAAGGGCCCAGGAGAGAAACTTTCCAGAGGTGTTCAGACTGTTCCAGATTGTCTGCTCACTCTCTGGTCCAGCCCTGATGAAACTCCTACAGATAGAAACATCAGCAGATTTACGCAAACAAACGCGACGGCTGAGGTAGCGGTTCAAACGCCATCAAGGAACTTTGAATTCCTTCCTCCGTATGGGACGGAGCCACAGCCGGCAGATGTATGGTCTGTCTTCAAAGATTCTACTCCTCCGACAAACTATGCAGACATCGCCTTCCTATCAACGCCGCAACGCTCCTCACCGCCTAGCTACAGACAGCAATTCGATCGCCTCTTCGGACCTCCGTTAATCTTCGAGGTAACATCAGCAGATTTACGCAAACAAACGCGACGGCTGAGGTAGCGGTTCAAACGCCATCAAGGAACTTTGAATTCCTTCCTCCGTATGGGACGGAGCCACAGCCGGCAGATGTATGGTCTGTCTTCAAAGATTCTACTCCTCCGACAAACTATGCAGACATCGCCTTCCTATCAACGCCGCAACGCTCCTCACCGCCTAGCTACAGACAGCAATTCGATCGCCTCTTCGGACCTCCGTTAATCTTCGAGGTAACGCCATCTACCGGTTCGGAGAATGAAGAAACCTTCGAGCTGGTAGAAAATCTACCATCGACATCTGCGGGTCCATCAGCGCCATCTGCGGGCCCGGCGGGGGGTGAGACCTACCTGCCAGAAGAGGCGGAGCGTCAGCCCCTGCGTCTGCTCGACGACACTAGTGCGAGTCTCGACTTGCCCTTCTTATCAAACTCTGACATTGCCCACATACTAGCTCCTGAATCGCTAGCTATGGTTGATGGAAGCTATGCCGATTTCCCGATGCTGGACAACACTATTGTGGCAGACTTTCCTCTCGACGAAGCTGACATCCCGCCGCTGACATCCACACCTGCACGAGTCCATGTTCCTCAGGACATCTACAGTATGAACATTGAACCATTTACATCTTTGACGGTTGAGGATTACGTAAAGGTGAAACTAATGATATCTTATATGTTGTATGATGCGTTATTACAACATGCTAGGATGATGTGTGATGGATGTGTGCTCGATGACTTCAGCCAGCTTCATCACACGTGTTTAACTATTGAGGATAGCTGCTTTTATTTCTACGTGAACTACGAGAGTGTGATGGCAGCGCTATGTAACGATAATTTCCTCCGTACGTTATCGACTATGCTTTTTTTTTTCAACACATCGGTTCCTCTTAAAACCTTGCGCGACACAGCTACAGCCATTTTGCACGACTTCGCGCACGAGAACAGGATCTTTGCTAGGTTGCGCTCCGTAAAACAAGAATCTCGCAGTGTTGCGGTGTTGGGCAAGAGCGTGATCGGCTTATTATTCAGGACTTTCGGGAAGACAGAATGGGCGATTCTGTAAGAAGCACATGGGCCCAGCTGGCTGTCGATCTCGCGTTGTTTTTGGATTATTTTAAAACTCATCTGCTTGCTGATGTTATTACATGGTTAAGAGGTCTTAAAACATTGATTGAAACAAAATGGCCAATGCTATTTTCATTTATACGCTGTGGTCAAACTTAGAAAAAACTTTTTTTTTATTTTCATTTTTTTATTATGTTTTACTGTGTGCTTTATTCTGAATTTTTTTTTGTAATAAACTGTGACCAACAAAAGTGATTGTTTTCTGTGTGTTTTCTATTAAAATATCATACTTGTATATTACCTGTGCAACACTCTGTTTTCCTTCAATCTGCATTTCACAATGGCTCGTAACAGTTCTCTGAAAAAAATCTACTACAACGCAGTAGACCCCGCCAGTTTTGGAGGAGAAGCACGTTTGCACAAAGGAGCTACTGGTCGCTGTAAAAACACTAGTATTAAAAAAGTGAAAGCGTTCCTAGCAGACCAAGACACATATACTTTACATAAACCAGCCAGAATAACTTTTCCTAGAAATAAAGTTTTTGTTCGAGGTCCTATGAAGCAGTTTCAGGCAGACTTATGTGACTTACAGTCACTGTCACGCTACAATGACGGATTCAAATATTTACTGACTGTAATTGATGTGTTTTCGAAACGCGCATTTGTACGAGTTCTGAAGACCAAATCAGCTCCACATGTCTCTCGGGCTTTTGAAGAAGTGCTAACAGTTAGCGGGGTACCGTCAAGATTGCAGACAGATAAGGGGAAAGAATTTTTTAACAAACATTTCCAGAAATTAATGAGACAGAATAATATTTTACATTTTGCCACGTCTTCCGATACAAAAGCGCAAACGGTTGAACGCTTTAACAAGACACTGAAAACAAGGATGTGGCGTTATTTCACTTCAAAAAACACACAACGATACGTAGACGTAATTCAGGAATTTATCACCAGCTATAATAACAGTGTTCATAGCAGTATAAAAATGACACCTAATGCTGTCAATGAGGAAAATCGCAACGTTGTTTTTACTAACTTGTATGGCAAAAACCCCTTCCGACGAGGAATCAAGTTCCGGTTCGCTCCAGGCAACACGGTCCGTCTCTCCAAACTCAGAGGCACCTTTGAGAAAGGTTACTTGCAGAGTTTCACGGATGAAATATTCAAGATAACACAACGACTCCACCGTGTCCCTCCTGTCTACAAAATATCAGACTTGGACGGTGTGCTTATAGAAGGCACTTTTTACGAAGCAGAATTACAAAAAGTAAAAATTAAAAAAAATAAGATTTTCCGGATACAGAAAATTCTTAAATCACGCACTGTGTCAGGCAAGAAGGAGCTACTCGTCCACTGGGTCGGCTGGCCAACCAAATTTGACAGCTGGGTGCCTGCAAATAGCGTTAAAGACATTTAAAAACTGATAAATGGTCATTCTGTTAAAATCTCGAGATGGGTGATGTACAAAAAGAATTCTACGTAACATTAGCCTCAAATGCTAGCATGCACATCTTTCCTGACAACACGCTTTCAGAATTTAAAGTGGAATTAGCGCAACATATCGATTTAAAAGGATCATGGGAGGTTGGCTTATGTGAGATTTCATACATCAACTCAATTTTTGACATTCCTGAGAAAAAACGGGATTTCTATTTCAAACAGTCGAAACCTCTTAGTAAAGTTGAATCTTTACAAGGTGATTCTGAAATTAAATATATGGTAAAAAATCGGGAAGGTGGTCGGAATATCTATCACAAACAGCCAAAATCCCTTATCTCGCGAGATGAGACTTTACAAGGTTATTCCGAGGTTCAACATACGCTGAAAATTCAAGGGGGTGTTTACAACAATCATGACTCGTTAGCTTCTGAAATTCAAACTCTATTAACTAAAGCTAGTATGAAAAAGGTTGCTATTCAGTTTGATCACCATATACGAAGATATTTGTTTGCAGGCGAAGAAAATTCAAAAATTATGTTCAAGAGCCCCCTAGCGTATATCGTTGGAATGAATCCGGAACATTGGCTCCAGCTCAAACCGGAAGGCGTCTATGGACAACATCCGTCTGATAAAAAAGACGGTTTATATTTTCTATTTGTTTACACAGACATTGTTCAACATCAGACCGTCGGTGACGCTTACGCGCCGATGCTGCGAGCTCTCCCCATCGAAGGAAACTTTGAGGTCGTTATAAATAAGAGCTTTAATCCTGTGTACTATTTAAACGTGTGCAGATCTCATATCGAGACCATTTCAGTTAGTCTTCGAACAGATCAAAACACACCTGTCAGCTTTGTATACGGGAAAGTTATCCTCATTTTGCATTTTAGATCAAGATAATAAAAACAATGGTGTCATCAACCATACATCCCGATTTGTATCGATTTGTCGATTATTACGAAACGCAAGTGGGAGGATCAATTCAAGGTTTCCAAGGAGCCCCAGTCCAATATGGGCGTGGCCTGGGTTCAGTTTTTGCTAAACTGTTTCGCTTTGTCATGCCTATGTTCAAAAGCGGCTTTAACTTGGCTAAACCACATCTTCAGACTGCTGCTAAAAGCATAGCAACGGATGTCGCTGGACGTGTCATAGAGAGAATTCACCGCAAAACGGCGACCACTCAAGAAGGTTCCGGACTTGCAGTTTTATCACGCAGGGGGTTGCAACCTGGTGGGCGGAGAAAAAAGACTATTAAAAGAAAAAAACGCTCTGCCGATCTCAGATCAGCTAAGAAAAGGCGAAGGAGACAGAGGGCAGATATCTTCTCTTAAAATGGCCCTTCTACATTTTAAATCGCAAGAATGTGTTTTGTCAAGTCTCGATTTGTTTTCATGTCCTTTAACACAACTATCCATCGAAGACAGCTCCTACGTAGAATTCTTACCGTTATCAGCCATTGTGGACCAGGGGCCAATTGAATTTTTTATACCCGGGGATGGCTCGAAATATTTAGATTTATCTGATACGTTACTACACCTGCGTTTAAAAATAACACGTAGAGATGGGAGCAATTTACCACCGCAAGAGCAAGTCGGTATTGTGAATTTCCCTATAAACACAATTTTTAGTCAATTAGATATCTCACTGGGCGGGAGATTAATATCACAATCTAGTGCAACGCACGCATATAGATCCATCATTGAGTTATTGTTAAACTTTTCAAACGATTCTTTGGAATCCCAATTCACAGCAGGGATGTTCGCAAAAGACACTAGAGGTCGTATGGACTCTATTATATTTGAAGGTCCTGCAGCCAACGAGGGGCTGGTTCGTCGTGCTCAGCTGATGGGGGGCTCACGCGAGTTTCATGTTACAGGACCGCTACACGGTGACATTTTCTTTTCCGAGCGCCATCTATTGAATAATGTGGATCTACGCCTAAAGTTAACTAGAGCTCCTGATGATTTTTGCCTCATGAGCGCTCTAGACAGCGATTCGTGTCTGAAGATATTAGGCGCTTCACTGTATGTGAAAAAAGTATCAGTTTCACCAGCTGTTTCAATAGGCCATGAAGCAGCTTTACATAAAGGTAACGCGTTGTACCCTCTCAGTAGAGTCAATATAAAGACCTTTTCTATCCCTCAAAACTCACGGATTTGCCACCAAGATAACCTCTTCCTCGGCCATATTCCTAAACAAATTGTACTAGCTATGGTGAATCATAACAGTTTTATGGGGCGAAGAGATTTAAACCCGTTTAATTTTTTACATCACAACATTGAGTATCTGGCGCTTAGCCATGAAGGTCGCCAAATACCGGCTAAAGCTTTTCAACCTAATTTCGACGCTGGATTATATACACGTGAATTTCATAATCTATACACAGCTACGGGGCGTTTTTTAAAAGATTTACCTCTCTGTATCGATCAACAAGATTTTAGTCAAGGCTATTCACTTTTTGTCTTTAATTTAAGTCAAGCAGATGATTCCGGGGCTTTATCCCCTGTGAATAATGGTGTTTTAAGATTAGATTTGCGATTTCGTGCGCCTCTCCCACATACAGCCACGCTTATTATTTACGCAGTTTATGATTCCCTTATTGAGATTAATGCCAAAAGGGAAGTGTTGATGGACTATTATTAAAAAATATGAACGTCGTGAATTGGATTTGATTATGACCCGGATGCAAAGGGCTTTGTTTGGTGGGGTTTACGCGTCAGACGAGCTAGCTGACGTCAAAGACAAGCCCCCCAGATATTATATTGTTAACACCCACCCACGCCACATGCCGGGCGAACATTGGCTCGCTTTGACTTTAGAATCTGATGGTTCGGCCACATTCTTTGATCCTTTCGGTCTGCCACCAGACAGTCCTTATTACCCGTCAAGTATATACAGATTTCTGAAGAAGTATTCTAATCGTTTGGAATACCATAACGGACAACTCCAACATGAATTGAATGACACCTGTGGTCAACATTGTGTGTACTACTTGTCGCAACGGGGTTGGGGGCTGACCTACAATGACGTCATGAAGCATTATCATCCCGACCCTCTGGATAATGACTCGATGGTTATCGATTTTGTCAAGAAATGTCGAAGACCGGATCGGCTGTGTGGCGGGCAAATATCATGTTCATTACACAAATTTAAAGAATGTCATTGTCTGAAACCGTGTTAATGTTTTATAAAATCTCTTTTATTCAATAAACATTGTTAAAGAGAGTTACAGAGTCATTTGTTTTTTTTTCCAGTAACAGCATTAGCGTATCTAACATTTTAATAACTAACCCACTTTACTACCGGTGATCTGTTTTTCCTTTTTCTCTCTTTTACGCTTACATGTTTTGCGTGAGAAACATCATCATCTTCATCCCTAGCGTATTTCAAGCGTTTGAAATCAGCACGAGCAGAGGGGTTGGAAATGCTTGATTCAGGCAGGTTTAGCTGTGCTAATGTACGCAGAAATTCTGTCCAGCCAGCCGGTTGAGCGGCTAGTTTCTTACCGGCTACAATTAAATGTTTTATCAAATCGCTCATGTGTGAGCCCTTGACAGTTTTCCCTCTAAAAATAAATTCGCTTAGCGGCGTCCATCTTACATCTTCGGCCGATAATTTCTTTAGCACATAGGAGGCGCTGCGACGATAACGCGGCCCCATGGTGTCCAAAATATCAGCCCAATCTTCATCTGTCACTTTTGGGGGCGCTTTCCCTCCCTCTTCAACAACCCTCTCTTCATTACGAATCGTAACAGGAATCTGCTCAGAATCTCTTTGTTTGATCAAACCCATATAACGCTGCATCAGGGATTGATAAATTTTGATCTTTTCATATTGATTTAAATTTTTATTATCCAAAACCTGTTTCATCTCCTCATCCAGAGAATACTCGGCGGTGTCCCGAATAGTAGGGGCTGGCTTATTGAGCCTCTCGAGCTGGTAAGGGGAGATCAGGAACATTTTCTGCGCTGTTTTCAAACTCATTTTATTATTTCTTCATAAAACCAGTAATAACGCTCCCCAGAACAGGTGCGAATGCCGCTAATAAAGGCAATATGAAACCACCTTTCTGAACTAACACAGCTCTTTTCTTTTTCAGAGTATTTTTTTTATCAGCTAGAAAGCGGATATTTTTCTTCTGCTTTTTTAGTTTTTTATAAAGTTTTGATTTTAAGGGTAGATGTCCTTTTAAAAGATTCAGAGCAATCTCGCACAATGCCTTCACTAAACTAGCAGGACTTTTGAGGAGTAAATGTTTACGTTTGGCCGGCTTCGATGTAAACAGAGACTTGAGTAACAACGCATTTGTTTTTAAAAGCTTTGTCATCGTTTTATTGTTTGGGGATATAAACTACAGGCCACTGGCTAGGTAGTACACCTGTACGTAGTCTATATTGTTCTGGGCATGAAGGTGTCAGATCAATCAGTAAATACCCATGCGGCTCTTTTGTTGCATCCTCAAAAGATTCCAAGAAGAACTTCCGGTTGCTGGGGCAGATTTGATTCGCCAAAACATTCACTTGCATTTTATCACGGGGATTTTTGAACAGAATCAGATAATTACTGTTTAAACTGATAGTACGACTGAATTTCCCTTGATGGAATACATTCTGTGTTAGCATTATAACGCTTAAATTTTTATGATGTCTATATTGCGTGAATATTCGAACCACTTCCTGATTATCCGAAGCTTGGAAGATGATGTCGTCCAGAACCAGTAGGTGGTGCTGCTGCGGCGGGAACAGCTTCTCGTCATCAAAAGATTCAGGCAGCCCCTTGATAAAAACGATGTCTTTATTCATGTTTTTGAGCTCATCGTACATTGGTTGATATGAAGTATAAACCCAGACAATATTATCAGGTTTTTTTCTCATAACATGTTCAAGATTTCCTATAACATTTTTAACAAAAAACGTCTTGCCACAACCTGAAGGCCCCGCTATTAACGATGAGAAAGGGAGTTCTAATCTAGGGTCAAATTCAATCTGGTTAAAAGCCATTTTCAATAACCAAATGGTTCAGTGCGGCCTTGATTGAGCAATCTTCTTTTGTCGTAGACTACACGAAGCCGTTTGGAAAATGATGTGTTTCTGAGATGAAACCCTCTCTTATTGCGAACAATGCCATGTTGGGGTGCGTAAAGCACGTCTGAGACTGCACCTGCTGTGTCGATGTACCCCTGAACCAAATCGAGCATGCTGTCAAGATTGATGCTCTGACCGCTTTCGTGAGTCTGTGTGATACCCTTTACCTTCATGACGGTGCGGTTTGTTGCCCTTGTCTTGTAAGCGTATGTTTTAGGCCCTGCTGAGACAAATTCTGAAATGCTGTCGTTCGAAAGCTCATCTGTCAAATCACCCAGATAATCCCCTAGCGGGAGGACAGTTTCGCCAGGTTTGGCCGTGTACACGAGACTGTCTGTGTCAGTGTAAAGAACGCGCGTCTGTAAAATTTCTAGATAGTTGTACATTTTTAGACGTGCATAAGCGGTTGTGAAACATGCAGCCGCCACGTTTGATGTTTTTGAGGCTGGTATCTCATTGTTTACGTTGAAACAATATTGTACAACCGAAAGCTTTTCGCTGATAAAGTGGAAAAATTTCACATCGTACAAACCGGAAAACAGAAGATCAAAAAACTCCTCAGATTTTGTCACAATTTTTGTGTTTGTCATGTTCTCACGCTGGGCTAGTTTTCCCCATAGATTGTTTAGACAAAGTTTCGAAACCTGACGTTTCCCATGATTTACAGCAATTTTGGAAGGGTCCAGTTGGATACCCTGATGAATCGCGTAGCTCTGTATGTAATTTTCTCTATCAGCTTGATTGACCGCATGCGCTGGATAGCCTGAAGATTCCTGTTTACCTTTTAGAAATGTTCGCATGTAATCACGGAAAATTGTGTCGCTCGCTCTTGTGTAATGCCATACTTCTGTAATATCAGCAACAGTGTAGCCAAGATCAAGTGCCTTAACAAATTCAGGAGTTGTCCAAACACCTGTTAACGATCTCTGCTCATCATTATGCGTACAAGCTGTCTGCTGGTTGTTATGCTCAGCGCATGTACGACACAGTGTGAAGACAAGTTTACCTTTAGCTGTTTTGAAAGGTAAAACAGGAAAATACAAACCACGAGGTGGATTCACGGTAGCGCTTATGAAGCCGAAATACAGTCTTGGGTCTTTAAAATCACCGTGGATAATCGTTGGATGACCAATAGGGTAGATGCCTGTACTATTAATGAAAGGATATAATGATGTGACATCGACGTACAACACCTTCTCGTCAGCTTCTGCCGTGTATCTTAAAACAAACGTGTTTGTTCGACCTCCGAAAAGAGCCTGTCTTGGTTTGAGAGGTGTAGGAAATTTGGCTTTTTTCAGGAATTCCTTAACCTCTGTGTTCAATTTTTTCATTTGCAACCATTCGTGCTCCCACATAATTACAAGGTGCACATCTTGTTTAAGCTGCAGTTCCTGAATTTTCTTTTGGGTGTTGTCAAACCTTTCCTGAAAGGGACGTTTTGTTGTTGGACATATATTAGAGAGGTTGTAGCATTCTGGGCAGCCATGGTGATAACAACCAAAATACTCAAAAACTATTTTCACTCCCCCAATTTCAGAATACCCGTCTATAGTGTAGTTATCGATCTTAACTTCTCCCCCGTTCAACGCGTGTCTAATGTGGATATTTTGACTATGCATGACCCATTGCAAGTATTGAATAGAATCGTGTGAGAAAGCTTTGTACTGTCGCATGTAGTTGTCTGAAGGTGTAATAGCTAGTGTTTCAGGAGTTAGGAAATTAGTGCGAAAAACTTTCATGCAAGCCGAGGCTATTGTGACGGCGTTGAAAGGGTCTGTTCTTGTAGCCTCAAAATACTCGCTCCTGAATTTCTCACATCCTTGCATTAGCAAATCAACATCATTCTCACAGTAGGTTAGCGCCTGTTTCGCAAAATCAAACACATCGTTAGCTTGTTTGACATACCATTCATCAAACTTTGCACGTTGCGAGGGTGACATTTGTTCGACATTGTAGTATGTAGGCTCAGGGTGACATCCTACGTAGTTCAAATGTTCTAAAGAGCTAAATTTATGTGGGAAACAACCCTTTGATTTGTCTTCAAGCCCCAGGGCCTTAGGCATCGCACTTAGCGGCATCGTTAAGAATGACAATGAGTCGATATAACGAGATTTTGTGTCTAAATCGACGAATGATAGAACCTTACTCCCTTGCATCAGAATGTCAAGTTTGATACCTAATTCAAGCATTCTCTTTATCAAGATGTAGGAATCAAAACCTCTCGCATTATGTGCAACAAATGTCGTTTGTTTAAACCGGGGGTTTCGAAAAAATGTGAGGAATTTGTCAACACAGTCTGTCCCAAACCACTGTTTCGTCAGTCTATTTGATTTACAACAGATAAGAAAGGGGTTGTGTAAACCATCTGCATCTACATAAGTTTCAAAATCATAGTAGACTACATTTTTGCAAGGCGGTTGAGGCTTGATGGGCTGCATGTAACACAGGTGAGGGTTTAGTAAGACATTGTCATTTTGGTTTAAGATCTCACTACACACGGCGCATCTTTTCACGGGGCACCGATGTTTAGCACCAGTACCATCAGCTTTCACATAATATTGGAGCCCGCATTGCAAGCATTTTTTGTATGTGGTGCAGTTGCTCACACGATTCGTCGCTCGAAACTCTTTATGTTTGGCAAAGCATTCTTCATTACGACAAGATTTGTTACAATCAGGGCAGATAACATGTTTAAATCGTCGTTGTTTACAACGAGGATCGAGACAAATGTTACAGTGTCCCTCACATTGATGGCGTTGCCAATTTTCATGCCCTCTGTAACAATATCTGCAAAAATATGCATACCCCATGAATGCCTCTATCGTTTTCACACCGTAGTAATGATTCTCGAGGTGCAAAACAAATAAAGTGTCTTCGTCTGTTTTAGGGTAATGTGTGTCGAAGAAAGTCATGGGGCGGCTGTCTTCTTTTCGATACATGACAGTTATTTTCCGTCTGAGAACTTTTTCAAATTTATGTACATCCCCCAAACTCACAGGTGTTTGACAATCTAAACCCACACTCTGATGCAAAAGTCTGGCTTGTCTTACGGCTTGTTTTGATGTTAGCGTGTCATTTAGCAGATAGGTTAGTGAAAGAGCAAAGCATAGATTGTTGTCCTTATTACGAGGTATGTACAGATGTCGTTTTTTACGCGTCAAAATCTCTTTGTTGGTAGTGTTCATCAGTCGACGACGCATTCCACCACGGATCGGTTTGACTATTTCGACAATAAGCTCTAAATTCTCATCAGCTAGAAGCTCTACATTTGATTGAGCTAGACGTTCAAGCAGATCTGATACATTATCACGGATAGTGTTTATGTCGCTTTTTTGCGAGTAAACGTGAGCCCTATCATTTCCAGCCACTAACTCGATTTGAATCACGTCACCTCTCTGTGTTTGCATATCAACCTCTCGCAAGACTTCATCTATTCTATCCTCAATCTGTAGGTAAAAGGTTGCAAAATCATTGCTGTTTGCTTGTGATGGTATATTCAAATGCCGCCTTATCTCAATATTATTGAAATGCGGTCTATTTACTACAACAGAGCCGCTGCGCTGATTAGTTATTACAGAAGCAATGTTGTTAGATTGGTGGGCTATGTCTTGAAACGCTGGTGCGTTGTTGTCAATAACATCTATTTCGTGATCGATTATAACAGAGCAGTTGTTGGGCTGAAATGATGGTGGCATGTTACCAGTTATTACAGAAGCATCTATCTCATGATCTATAGGGTTAACGGTCATTCGGTCAATCAGAGGCTGCGTATTTAGATTTTGGATCATGTGTAACAGTTGAGCAGGAATATCTGGACTGTTGCGCCCGCTGTTACTGTTAGCTTGGTTGTTTAATTCTGCTATCATGTTTAGCAGTTGTGACGGTATTAGTGTAGGACTTTGGCTACCATCATTCCGGTTTTGACTGTTTAGCTCGTTTACGACAGCTTGTAAGTGGGCCTGAATATCAGGACTGTCTGTGTCTCTCCCTTCCTGCATGGCATTGTTTACAATGTTGACCAAATCTGGTATTTGGCTTGTAGAAGCACTGGTTGACGGCAAATCATTGTTAATGTTTGACAAATCAAGCTCAGGTGTATCACAAAGTAGCTGTAAATCTAATTCGTCAATGTTTGTTAAGAAATCCGACTCTGCTGACGTAAGGTTAGCCTGATCCATTGTATTTCTTTTTGATAGAAATTACAATATAAACAACACAAAAAAAATCAGACCTATCTTGATTGAGCTAAATCTGTCAAAATACGTATTACCTTAAAACATTCTTGTAGCCGTTTTTTGTAAACACAGTTACCACTGCACTTTATAGCACGCCTTGTCTTATGGTGATGGCTCTCGTTTGTCGATTCAGGCTCCTTAGTAGTTGAGTAGAAGACTGCGCGTGTGCTCTTTCTCGCTCTTTGAAGCAGTCCCGTTCCACAACGTTTAACTAGAAGTAGATATTAAAAAACAGTTAAATCGTTATAATACCATCAAAAAAACATTTAAATGACATAGAATAAAAATAAGAAATACCTCTGACTTTTTTTATTGATTCTTGAGGAAGGTCTTCGTAAGCAGATAAAGCGTCCGCCAATTCTATGTCTGTGGATGCTTCCTCTTCCGTCTCTATGCTCGTGACAGCCGTCTGCTGGCCGGAGGGGTGTGTGATTTGACTGCTATCACGTAGCTCTGATAACTCTGCTGTTTTCGTTGCTTCAAAATGACGTGTAGAGCTCGTGACAACCTCCTGTCGGCCGGAAGGGGGTATGATTTGACCGAAATCACGCTGCTCTGATGGTTCTGCCTCCAAACCAGTCTGTATCAGTGGATTTTTTAGCCTAGTAGCAGCCGCCACGAGATCTGTTACACACATAAAAAACAAAAAAAATCACCAACTAATAGCATTTTATTAACTAACGTAAATGAACAGTTGCCTTACCGTAGTCTGATTGTGTTAAATAAACTCCGCTAAAGTCGTCGTCAAATACTGCGTGCACGTCAGCAAACACAGTTATATCTGCATGACATTACATACACATTACATCATGTTTATATGATAACCTCAGTGTATTATTATTATTATTATTATAACAGTATAATTAATAACATGGCTTACCTTTAACCATCTCGAAACAACTTTTTGACGCTCTCTAACTTTGGACGCTCTCCAACTTCTCCGTTCAGAGCTCATCTGCTAGCGTGTCTTCTCAAAAAACAATCAATAGCCCCACCTTAAATACACTAACATTAAGTCCACCCTCCTCTCTAAAAAACACCTATAGACATCCCCCAACACTACACCTCTCCATCTCAATTTTTTTCCTGTCAATTTTTTTCCTGTGCGAATGTCGCCATCTCGTGTTATCTTAGTGACACTGCAGCCCCTCCCCCTAAAACACCTGCACCCTCTTCCCCCTTGACACTTACAGCCCCTCCCTTCGTGGCACCTGCACTTCATTTGCATAACAATAAAATCATGTCCAAATGTCGCCATCTAGTGTTATCTTAGTGACACTGCAGCCCCTCATTTGCATAACATTGAAACCAATGGATAAGTGCATACTCTGCAGCCCTTCATTTGCATAACATTGAAATCAATGGATAAGTGCATACTCTATTTGTGTGTCGCAGGGATTGTATTCGGACCTATACTGTTTAGTATTTACATTCTTCCGCTTCGGGACGTCACATATAATTACAGTCAAACCTCGGTTTTCGACCACAATCGGTGTCAGGTTTATTTCACTGACTGAATAAGTGAATAGAAGAGCAACAGCAAACAAACCACAAGTGAGACAGAATATTGTCTTTTCTCGCGAGGAGTGCAGTACAGATAGCTTAATACAATCACTACACACACTGAATATCTGTAGGCACTCCCGCTCTTTTTATTTGGATTTGCCCTACCCACAGTGTGAGACATAAGACACTAAAGGGGAGGAGGAAAGCACGTGGGCTTTGTCTCGTAAGCAAAAATCACTAGGTGTTTACATACTGATAAGAACATCTGGGAAGAGGAGTTTGAGTGGACTGGATACAGGAGAAAAAAACTTTGACCTCTAGTTAAAACATAGCAAGGGAAGTTTTACGAAGCTAAGTTATTTATTACTGGTTATATACATTCCAACCTAATCCTACGATCAAGATAGTTGGGAAACCCTGACTTTAATGGTCACTCGGGGGTTCATCTGGGGTGCAGGACAGCAATGAGGCATGTTGTCTAACAAAGTGGTCTTTGTTAGAAAGGAACTGTCCTTCTGTGGTACATCATAAAAACAGCAAGGCCAAACAGCAAGCATATATTGCAGTAATATTGCGGTAAGGCATTGATTAGAGAACGCATGATAACATATATATACATTTTTCTAACAATCGGTTCCAGAAGGCGGTTCGAGAAGTGAATTGTTCGAATTCCGAATCTATTTTTCCCATTACAAATAATGGAAAAAAGTTTAATCCGTTCTAAGACTAAAAAATACGCCTTTTTTGCGCATGTTTTCATTTGCGCATTTTTGTCTGATCGCGCAACTGCAGCGCACCGCCGAACGCGCAACTGTAGCGCGCCGCTGAACGCGCAACTGCACCACACTGGTGAAATTTAGAAAAGATTTTTTATGTCGATATCCTTAGAATCCTTCCATTAAAATGAGTGGCCCGAGGAAAAGAAAGGTGGACAGTGAATGCCTAGTGTTTAAAAAAAGAGTAGACAAATTGGCTCGACCAATTTGTGAGCAGACGTTCAGCCACATGAACGTCAACAAAGCCCGTCACAGATCGAAGTTAACGCGATCCTGTCGCCTTCGATGTTGGAAGGCGGGATGTTAACCGCGACTAGCAGAATCGCTGGCAGGTAAAAAGGGCGCCACTTAATGATCACGAACTCCGCCAGTGGCGAGCAGTGCTTGCATACCACTACAGAGTCCCGGCACCATTCGTCACGGATGTAGACGCATATTCCACCTCCACGAGATTTCCCCCCTTGTACAATGGCCCAGTCCGCCCGATAGCACGCTAGCCGCTCCAGATGTACGGCAGAGTCCGGAATATTGACAGTCAACCAAGTCTCAGTGAACACGAGCACACAGCAGTCCCGCACTGTCCGGTTTGTAGATCGCAGCAAGGAAAGGAAAGGTGATGTAACGAAGTGGTAAACATGCCCTTTCCCAACTTCTACTGCACGTGTTGGAGCCATGAAATTCTAAGTTAATTTTTATTTGAAAAATAAAATAAAGTTTGAGTTTGAGCATTAAATATGTTGTCTTTATAGTGTATTCAATTGAATATAGGTTAAAAAGGATTTTCAAATCATTGTATTTTGTTTTTATTTACATTTGACACAATTTCCCAACTTCAACCGAATCCATCCATCCATCCATCCATCCATCCATCCATCCATCCATCCATCCATCCATTTTCTGAACCGCTTAGTCTCCACGGGGGTCGCGGGCGTGCTGGAGCCTATCCCAGCCATCATTGGGCAGTAGGCGGGGGACACCCTTAACCGGTTACCAGCCAATTGCAGGGCACACAGAGACAAACAACCGTTCGCACTCGCACTCACACCTAGGGACAATTTGGAGTCCTCAATTGGCCATACCAAGCATGTTTTTGGGATGTGGGAGGAAACCAGAGTGCCCGGAGAAAACCCATGCGGGCCCGGGGAGAACATGCAAACTCCACACAGGGAGGGCCGGAGGTGGAATCGAACCCGCATCCTCCTAACTGGGAGGCGGACGCCCTACCCAGTGCGCCCCCGAGCCGCCCTTCAACCGAATCCGGTTTGTATTATTAATGTACTAATTACATGTTTGAAACAATTATTTAATGATTTAATACTAAAATATGTGTCAGGCTCAGAGCAGGAAGAGGACTCGAATGCAGAGTTCGAAAGTTCAAGGAGTTTATTTCCACTGCGGACGACAGCTCCAAGAACTAAAAGCGCCTCGCGATGAGGGAAAAAGGGAACAAACAAAAGTGCCTCAACACGAGGGAAAAAGGGCATAAACAAAAGCGCCTCTACACGAGGGAAAAAAGGGCTGAGAACAGCAAACAAAAAGCGCCTCACACTGAGGGAAAAACGAAGGCAAGCTCGCACGGGCAAAGCACGGGAAATAGCTGTGGCTATGGAGTCGCTGGTGGTCATGGCTAGCAAGACGCACTGGCACAAGGCGCAGGGAAGACGCAGACTAAATACACATACGGAGGAGGGAGGACACAGGTGCAGACAATCAGGGCGGGCGACACAGGTGCACGTAGTTATCATCACGGGGAGGTCAAGCGGACGGTCGTGCAGGGGAAGGACCCATGATCTGTACAAAATAAATCAGGAAGTGATAACGCGAGGGACCGGACAAAACAAAACAATCTACAATACCCGACAGCATGACAATATGCACTTAAATGGTTTTCATATACATTTATTGACACACAATAAATTTACAGATGAGCGGGTGACCCTACTTTGCGGATTTCACTTATGGCTGGTGCTTTTTGGAACCAATTATCGGCGATAAATGAGGGATTAGTGTATATATGCTGTTAGAAATAACAAACCTGCAGGATTGCTGTAATCTTGAGGCACGTCTCGCTGAGAGTAAACAATGGATGTCTCTCAAATTCCTACTTCTTAACTAGATAAAACCGAGATGTTGATAATTAGCCCTGAAAGTGATTCTGTAATGCTTCCCATGGGCTCACCACCTGTGGGAGGGGCCAAAGGGGTCGGGTGCAGTGCGAGCTGGGCGGCGGCCAAAGGCAGGGACCTTGGCGGTCTGATCCCCGGCTGCAGAAGCTGGCTCTTGGGACATGGAATGTCACCTCTCTGGCTGGAAAGGAGCCCGAGCTGGTGTGCGAGGCAGAAAAGTTCCGACTAGATATAGTCGGACTTGCCTCCACGCACAGTTTGGGTTCCGGTACAAGCCCTCTCGAGAGGGGCTGGACTCTCTTCCACTCTGGAGTTGCCCACGGTGAGAGGCGTCGAGCAGGTGTGGGTATACTTATTGCCCCCCGGCTGGGCGCCTGCACATTGGGGTTCACCCCGGTGAACGAGAGGGTAGCCTCCCTCCGCCTTCGGGTGGGGGGACGGGTCCTGACTGTTGTTTGTGTCTATGCACCAAACGGCAGCCCAGAGTACCCACCCTTCTGGGAGTCCCTGGAGGAAGTGGTGGAGAGCGCTCCTTCTGGGGACTCCATCGTTCTACTGGGTGACTTGTGCAATGCTCACGTGGGCAATGACAGTGAGACCTGGAAGGGCGTGGTTGGGAGGAACGCCCCTCCCCCCATCTGAACCCGAGCGGTGTTCTATTATTGGACTTCTGTGCTCGACACGGATTTTCTATAATGAACACCATGTTC
This sequence comes from Syngnathus typhle, assembly GCF_033458585.1. Lineage (NCBI taxonomy): Eukaryota > Metazoa > Chordata > Actinopteri > Syngnathiformes > Syngnathidae > Syngnathus > Syngnathus typhle. The sequence continues at coordinate 2,171,077 of NC_083742.1, forward strand.
AAACATGAGGGTGTCCATGTGTGCACTTTGCACCAGGACACCCTAGGCTGCAGTTCGATGATCGACTGTAGTCGTGTAATCGGATTTGCGGCCGCATGTTTTGGACACTCGAGCGAAGAGAGGGGCGGAGCTGCAAACTGATCACCACCTGGTGGTGGGTTGGCTCAGATGGTGGGGGAAGATGCCGGTCCGACCTGGCAGACCCAAACGCTCTGTGAGGGTCTGCTGGGAACGTCTGGCGGAATCCTCTGTCAGGAAGAGCTTCAACTCCCACCTCCGGCAGAGCTTTTCCCACGTCCCGGGGGAGGCGGGGGACATTGAGTCCGAGTGGACTTTGTTCCGCGCGTCCATTGTTGAGGCGGCCGACCGGAGCTGTGGCCGTAAGGTCATTGGTGCCTGTCGTGGCGGCAATCCCCGAACCCGCTGATGGACACCGGCGGTAAGGGATGCCGTCAAGCTTAAGAAGGAGTCCTATCGGGCCGTTTTGGTTTTTTGGTGGCCAAGCGGAATGCGGCTTCGGCGGTTGCTGAGGCAAAAACCCGGGTGTGGGAGTAGTCTGGCAAGGCCATGGAGAATGACTTCCGGAAGGCTTCGAGGAAATTCTGGTCCACAATCCGGTGTTTCAGGAAGGGGAAGCAGTGCAACGTCAACAATGTTTACAGTGGAGATGCCGTGCTGCTGACCTCGACTCGGGACGTCGTGTGTCGGTGGGAAGAATACTTCCAAGACCTCCTCAATTCCACCTACACGCCTTCCATTGTGAAAGCAGGGCCTGGGGACTCTGAGGCGGACTCTTCAATCTCTGGGGTCGAAGTCACTGAGGTAGTTAAAAAACTCCTCGGTGGCAAGGCCCCGGGGATGGATGAGATCCGCCCGGATTTCTTAAGGGCTCTGGATGTTGTGGGGCTGTCACGGCTGACACGTCTCTACAACATTGCGTGGACATCGGGGACAATGCCTCTGGATTTGCAGATTGGGGTGGTGGTTCCCCTCTTTAAGAAGGGGGACCGGAGGGTGTGTTCCAATTACAGGGGAATTACACTCCTCAGCCTCCCTGGTAAGGTCTATTCAGGGGTGCTGGAGAGGAGGGTCCGTCGGGAGGTCGAACCTCGGATTCAGGAGGAACAGTGTGGCTTTCGTCCTGGCCATGGAACAGTGGACCAGCTCTTCACCCTCATCAGGATCCTTGAGGGTGCTCCCATGCACCCTTGGAACACACCCTTCGCCCAACCAGTCCACATGTGTTTTGTGGACTTGGAGAAGGCGTTCGACCGTGTCCCTCGGGAGGTTCTGTGGGGGGTGCTTCGGGAGTACGGGGTACCGAGCCAACTGATAAGGGCAGTTTGGTCCCTGTATCACAGATGCCAGAGTTTGGTCCGCATTTCCGGCAGTAAGTCGGATTCGTTCCCAGTGAGGGTTGGACTCCGCAAAGGCTGCCCTTTGTCACCGATTCTGTTCATAATTTTTATGGACAGAATTTCTAGGCGCAGCCGAGGCGTTGAGGGTTTCCGGTTTGGGGACCTCAGCATCGCGTCTCTGCTTTTTGCAGACGACGTGGTGCTGTTGGCTTCTTCAGGCCGTGATCTACAGCTCTCACTGGAGCGGTTCGCAGCCGAGTGTGAAGCGGTCAGGATGAGGGTCAGCACCTCCAAATCCGAGTCCATGATCCTCGATCGGAAAAGGGTGGAATGCCCTCTCCAGATCGGGGATGAGATCCTGCCCCAAGTGGAGGAGTTTAAGTATCTTGGGGTCTTGTTCACGAGTGAGGGGAGGATGGAGCGTGAGATCGACAGGTGGATCGGTGCAGGGTCGGCAATAATGCGGACTCTGTACCGGTCCGTCGTGGTAAAGAGAGAGCTGAGCCAAAAGGCAAAGCTCTCAATTTACCGGTCGATTTACGCTCCTACCCTCACCTGTGGTCACGAGCTATGGATCGTGACCGAAAGAACGAGATCCCGGATACAAGCGGCCGAAATGAGTTTTCTCCGCAGGATGTCCGGGCTCTCCCTTAGAGATAGGGTGAGAAGTTCGGTCATCCGGGAGGGTCTCGGAGTAGAGTCGCTACTCCTCCACGTTGAGAGGAGCCAGATGAGGTGGCTTGGGCATCTCATCAGGATGCCTCCTGGGTTTCTCCCTGGGGAGGTGTTCTGGGCATGTCCCACCTGTAGAAGACCCCGGGGACGACCCAGGATGCACTGGAGAGACTATATCTCTCAGCTGGCCTGGGAACGCCTTGGGATCCCCCGGGATGAGCTAGGCTGGGGAGAGGAAAGTCTGGGAGTCCCTCCTGAAGCTACTGCCACCGCGACCCGACCCCGGATAAGCGGAAGAAGATGGATGGATGGATTCTGTAATGAATCTGTGTTATATTTTACCAAACTCTCTTTTCAAAAACACATTAAGAACATAACTAGAATTGTGTTTCTTCACCTCCATAATATTGCTTAGATCCCTTCAATTCGTTCAACCCGTGATGTAGAAATGATTATACATGCGTTTGTTAGGTTGTGGCTTGATTATTGTAATGATTTGTTCTCTGGTCTTCCTATGTCTAGAATTAAAAGTTTACATTTAGTACAAAACGCTTCAGCTAGACTGCTCACAAGGACAAGAAAGTTGAAGTCCCAATGATCGTCACACACACATCTGGGTGTGGTGAAAAATTGTCCTTTGCATTTAACCCCTCCCTGTGTGATTTTGATCCATCCCCTGGGGGAGAGGGGAGCAGTGAGCAGCAGCAGTGCCACGCTCGGGAATCATTTGATGATCTAACCCCCAATCCCAACCCTTAATGCTGAGTGCCAAGCAGGGAGGAAATGGGTCCCATTTTTATAGTCTTTGGTATGACCCGGCCAGGGTTTGAACCCACAACCTTCCAGTCTCAGGGCGAACACTCTACCACTAGGCCACTGAGAAAGTTTGATCATATTCCCCCCATACTAGCCAACATGTATTGGCTCCTGGTCCACTTAAGATGTGACTTCAAGGTTCTTTTACTAACCTATAAAATATCACATGGCCTAGCGCCTTCCTATCTTGTCGACCTGGTTGTACCTCATGTAATGTCCCATAACCTTCATTCACAAAATGCTGGTCGTTTAGTGACCCCAAAGCCCAAAAAGGCGTCCACAGGGTCAAGAGCATTCTCGATTCGGGCTTCAAAGCTTTGGAATGCACTACCCATAGATACCAGAACTGCTACCTCAGTAGAAGCATTCAAGACATGATTAAAAACGCATTTTATGCCATTGTCTTTAATCAATGTACGCGGACTGATTCAGCTGCAGTTAGTGCTCTCTGTCCTGCCCTCCCCTCTCACCGGCCAAGAAGAGGCTCGGTGTCACCCAAACTGCAAGTGGCTGTCTGGATTCCACACCAACCCACAGGGACGAGATCTGAGGTGGACCACCTTCTGTGTTAAATGTTACCCATTTTGCATCCATTGCGACCTCGTCGACCGGGAAGGGGGATCCTCCCATCTGCTGTCCTTTCTCAAGGTTTCCCATTTTTCCCCAGTTGGGATTTTGTAAGTTATTCCTTGCCTTCCTGGGAGTTAAAATCAGGGGATGTTGAGAATAATTGTCAACTGTGGCCATGTCTTCACATGAGACATGAGACATTTGAGACGGGTCTGTGATGAATGACTTTATGAATAAATATGACTTGAAAATTGTTTGTTTATTTTGAACATTAAAGAAATACACGAAAAAAATAAAAATACAGAAAAATGATAGTATATCATAGTAGCATAGTACAATAGAACATAAAAAGAAAGAAAAAAAAGATATTGCATTATAATTTTTCCTTTATCGTAAAATCATATTTGTTCAAAGGGGAGTAGAAGGTAGCCTAAGCTTATCTGACTCTACCCCATGTAACTACATGTTTCTGTTTGATTCTGTCAAGAATTTGACCATAGTCAATATATTAAAGAGAAAAAAATATATATATCTTATATATACCGTTTTTTTCCGTGTATAATTCACCCCCATGTATAATACGCACCCTAAAAATGGCACGTTGATGCTGGGAAAAAGCCTGTACCCATGTATAATACGCACCCAATTTATTTTATTTAATTTTTTTATTTTTATTTTTTCAAGTCCTAATGATCGTCACACAGGCAGGGAGGCAATGGGTCCCATTTTTATAGTCTTTGGTATGGTCTTAACTAGGCTGGATGTAATTTTTTTTGTTGGCGTTGATTTCTCCGACTGCCCGTAAAGGGTGAAAAAGGCGTGCGGACGTGAAAAAGGCGGCTCTGTATGGGAGAGACGTTGAAGAGGAATAAAAACACCCTTGGAAACCAAAACTTGCCCCTCGTCGTGACTCGGAGCCGCAACAAATGTTTCGGATTTGTGTAGGGTACATTGTGACAGCAAACGAGCAGGTGATCGAGCAAGTGTCTGATACGAGAGCATTGCGTTCGTATGGAGCGTGTTTGAAGTGAACAGCAGAGACGAAAGGAACAAGGTAAAGTGTTGTGAATTAAAATATTACCTGTAATACGCATTTTGTTATTTTCTGATTGAAACTGCTAATTAAACTGTGAATTGAAACTAATAGGAAGAAAACAACTCTCGCTCTTTATATAGCTGACGTATCTTGCGCACCCGTTCAGCGCATCGGATCTGTCAGGTTTATTTCGCTGACTGAATAAGTGAATAGAAGAGCAACAGCAAACAAACCACAAGTGAGACAGAAATTAAGTCTTTTCTCGCGAGGAGTGCAGTACAGATAGCTTGAGACAATCTCTACACACTGAATATCTGTAGGCACTCCCGCTCTTTTTATTTGGATTTGCCCTACCCACAGTGTGAGACATAACCACTAAAGGGGGGAGGAAAGCATGTGGGCTTTGTCTCGTAAGCAAAAATCACTAGGTGTTTACATACTGATAAGAACATCTGGGAAGAGGAGTTTGAGTGGACTGGATACAGGAGAAAAAACCTTTGACCTCTAGTTAAAACATAGCAAGGGAAGTTTTACGACATTGTGTAGGATGCAACAAGCTAAGTTATTTATTACTGGTTATATACATTCCAACCTAATCCTACGATCAAGATAGTTGGGAAACCCTGACTTTAATGGTCACTTGGAGGTTCATCTGGGGTGCAGGACAGCAATGAGGCATGTTGTCTAACAAAGTGGTCTTTGTTAGAAAGGAACTGTCCTTCTGTGCTACATCATAAAAACAGCAAGGCCAAACAGCAAGCATATATTGCAGTAATACTGCAGTAAGGCATTGATTAGAGAACGCATGATAACATATATATACATTTTTCTAACAATTCCCTCCTGTTCTCAGAGACCATCTTATCACCTAAAAGCGGCCATTTCAAAAAGATTTTCAGCCGTAGGATCACAATTCATAAGAACAAATTTAAACCCGGGAGGAGATCGAACCTTAATAATCAATGTCAGAGTCGGGAAACAAATCGGACAGGTTTACCACAGGAGCTTCACAGATGGGGCCATCGCCAGAGCGACAACCCTCGTCAGTCGCAAAGTCTTCCCCTTGGAGCAACGGAAAAGTCTCAGCTGCTGGAGAGATAGCAGTTGTAATTAACCTGTTAATTAGAGACCGTAGACACGGAATACAACAACATCCACACAAGGTCAAAACAGCAGAAAAAACGGCAAGGGAGACTAGGACCGAGGAAACCATGGTACGGTACTGTCCGAACACGTTTAGCCAGTCGTTCCAAACCTCCGTGTTCACTCCACTGTGTTCCTTCATTTTCCCATTCAAGGTCCTCAGAACCTCAAGGGCCTGGGACAGGCTTCCATCAGCGGCAGCACCATTTGGAATAAATGTGCACCATTGCTCACCAAACACGGCGCAGACACCACCCTCTTTTGAGAGTAGCATGTCAAGGGCCATTCGGTTCTGGAAAGCCATGAGGGATGTCGCGGCCAGTTGGGAGTGGACCGCCTGAAACCCGCCTCGGTCCAATTTCCAAGCCTCTGCACGTTGTAATGGATGTAGTTGATCCTGTCGACATTTTTGTTAAGAGTACACTACCAACACAGGGTGGATTCAAAACCAGCTATCTGATCCACCAGCTTACACTTATCTGGCACTCCTCCGGGAACACCAATTGCATCAATTTCGGTCAGATCATCGTCGGCTGTCAAATTCAAAGATATTTTGGTTTTTACCAGCTTTTTTTTTTTTTCCTTTTTTCGGATCTTGGGATGTTGATACATATACAATTTAGCTTGACTACATTCTCTGAAAGCAATGGCTTCTTTTTTCTTTCTTCAATGGATATTACTATATAGAATGCTCTGTCACACATGGTGACGGTAGAACATAAAGCAATGGTCGCTGTCAGGTTTATTTCAATGACTGAATAACTATTAAGAGAAGAGCAACAGCAAACAAACCACCAGTGAGACAGAATATTAAGTCTTTTCTCGCGAGGAGAACGATAGAGAGAGGAAACTCGGTTACAATCTCCATCAATTCTGAGTTCTCCCTCCACGTGCTCCTCTATTTAATGTTTTGGTTGCCCTGGTCACAGAGGCGTTGCTACACTAAAGGGAGGGGAGATTGTGTCTGTAGCAACGTTGATTAGCTAAGGAATGTAGTGTGGTGTGAATTAGCACTTCATTGTCGGCCCGTGACCCCCGCAGAGTTTGTCCATCTGTTCTTCTCCAGTTGTTGGCCGAGTCGTCCGCGAATGAGATCAGATAACTTCTATTGCCGCTTTCCTGTGGAACAATGCAACTAGACCTTTGCTAGACTTTATCTACTTAGTAAATTAACACGCAATAACAAGTCTGATTTGTCCTAAACACTTGAACAAGACTTGAGTAAATATGGGATAACTTGTACGCAACCACTTCAAACTGTGTTTACCTCTTACAGGAACAAAAGCACACAGATAACATAAGGACAGGAAGGACACATATGGCTGACAGAGATCAAAAGACTTCCCTGTCACTAAAGAGAAAGAACCTAGATGAAAGGAAAGCCATAAACTCATAAATGACATGGCTTTACTTAAATTATTCCAACATTTCCCTCCTGTTTATCACATATTTGCTCAATATTTACATCACCAAAAACAACCACTTCTCTCGATTTTCGGTTGTCGGATCACAAGTATGAGCACAAATAAGTTTACACCAAAAAAGGACAAATGTTGCGATATTATCATTCGGAAACACACAGATCTGGGAAAAAGTCTGTAAACTCAAGTGCAAAAACTGCATCATCATCATCGTTATCATCAACATGCTGCCGTTCAGACATTAGGCATACCCGGGCCATCTCGTCGTCCATGGGCGAGATTGCTGTAGTGATAAGACGATTAAACAGAGCACGGAGACATGGAATACAACAACATCCACACAAGGTGAGTATAGCAGTAATTGAGGACACAAGGGCTTTATACTTCCCAAAAGCAGTCATCCACTTGTTGTGCTCTTTCATCCTCGTGTTGAGGGATTGCAAGTTTGCAATCATCTTCGTCAGGCTCCCATCAGGGGCGGTGTCATTCTGGATGAAGGTGCAGCATTGTTCCCTGAACATTGCGCAGATCCTTCCTTTCCCAGACAACAACATAACAAGAGCATTGCGGTTCTGGATTGACATTAGGGAAGGCGTGGCTAGCTGTTCGTGCACTGCCTCAAGTCCCGCTTGTGTCCGTTTGCCCAATTTCTGCATGTTGCAATGGATGTAATTTATCCTGTCAACGTTCTTGTTCATCGTCCACCAGCAGCAAATGGAGGACTCCCATCCCGCTTCAATTTGGTCAATTAATTCTTAGTAATCAGGGACTCCTCTGGGGACTTTAATTGCATCAATTTCAGTCAGATCATCGTCGCCTCTCAAATTTAAAGACATTATGTTTTTGTTTTTTCCAGCTTTTTCCCAGATCTTGGCATGTCGGTACATATACAATTTTACATTCACTACATTCACTAAAAGCAATGGTTTCTTTTCTTTTTCTTCCATTCAACGGATATTATATAGAACACTCTGTCGCACATTTCACAGTCAGTAAACAAACTATCCACATTCATTTTCGAGATATTGATTCCATTCTTTAACATCTACAGCAGTGGTTGACAAACTATTATTTCTTTACATAACGATTTTGCCACTGTTAAGGCATTCAGTGTTTATTTTGAAGCCAATTCAATCAATTTTGAGAATGCATCTATTATGACCAGGCACTATAACCCTGTGGATTGCGTTAAGCACATGTTAAACAAGCTCTTCAAAAAAAAATTTCTATAACTGTTTAACTGTTTTGAATATGAATCAAATTCACATGATGTATAAAGCTGACTGAACTGCCCCATTATCCCTCCTCTTGAGCCATGTGACACGCACTATGGCTCAATATTGCTGCCAATTGGTATAGGTTCTTTGGTAGGATAGGTCTGTCTTCTGGTCATTTACAGATGCCATTCTCTACTCTTGCCCCCCTTTTTCGTCCATGATTGAATTTCAGTCTATGGACTTTGTCGCTGCACATCTTTAAAAATGTTTCAGTAATTCAATCCGCTTCTTGTGTGTATAAAATTTGAAGCGTCTTTTGCACTGCAGCTATGCGGTTCCGTCTGCAAGCTTGTTACCTCTTGACACCTTATCAGTCTCGTGCGTGCCCTGCACGCTATTTGTCGTGGCAATTGGACTGCTACTAGCTTAGTTGTAGCTCCTTTTCAATCATTTTCTCAGCGTTTATCACAAGAATCTTACCAATTTGAATAAAAATCAAAATGTATGTTTTATGTAACTCAATAGTACAATTTAAGGAATCCATATGTAGTAAAGTGTTGTATTACTACATATGATTTCATCTCCATTCAATTTGACACACCTTCCAAAATGCTTCTCAGTGTCCCAGTAACTGGTTGTCTAAACCCGTGTTCCACATCCTAATTTTTTTCTTCCTCAAGGTGTCAAACCAATCCACTAATTGGAAAAGATAAAAATCAACAAAATAACCGTCAGTACATTAATATAATAGACAATTCTTGTTGTTTCTTAACTTTAACTAACTCAATCACTCTCTTATCCTCAAATGTAAAAACTTGTGTAGTCCTTCCACAACCAATCGACTATTTCTTCTAAATTTAGCTTTGAAATGTTGTTATTTAATAATTTTGCTTCATCCAATTCCGGAAAGCAAGTTCTTTCCATCTCTCAAATTTGGTTTCATCATGGATAGGCATTAATGCAGTGTGGACCAGTTCCTGCCCACAAAAAATTGCTTGCCTTTCTTTTCTTCTTATTTTCACAAAATTGCTTTTGTTTTGCGGTGCAAATCATATAGACTACAATCTAGCAAATTCTTTTGTGCACCTACATTAGCCAATTTTAACACATAACACTGACAGCACACAGACAACACAAAAACTTACAGCAGAGACACAGCTCACAAACGATACAAACAAACAACGCTGCGCAAACGTCATCCTCTGTTTTGACGTTTTGGTTATACTTTTGTTTTCCCATCAGTGCCTTTTATCCTTCATGCAAATATTGTCACATCTTCCTTAAGCATCACTCTCTGAGAAAATCACACTGTCCCTGCTTCGCCTGCAGCCACAGCACCCCTCGTGCGAAGGGGGGGGGGGGCGCAGCATCAATGTTGATTGGTCACAGGCTGGCCATTTCCTGCAACAACCATGATGCCGGCTCACCGCCCACACGAGCATAGCAAAGGCCCACGCGGACAGCACCGCCCCGCGACAACGCGCGAGCGCAGGCACGCTTATCAGTTTCACCTTCTCAAAGGGCAGGCCAACTTTGCTGTTGCCCTCCCCCATCATGTTCACCTTCAACATCTTTCAGTCTTCTACACAACATTTGCTGTCTCTTATTCCCATCCTATCAAGCCACCGTTCTCGTAACTCTCTGCCACACACGCCTTATTTTCTCTATTGCACACACCTTGCTCATCTCAGTTTCTCCAACCAACTTAAACACATCATCGTCCACTTCTCAATTTCCCTAGTATTGCTCAACAGTCCCCAGAACATTCTCCATTACTGATTTCTTCCATAGAACAAACATCTCACTCGCACTCATACACACACCCATTCATGAGGATCCTCTGCGCCCACACGCACACACACACCAGCACAAAAGGATGACGCACAACATATAAGAACACATAGAAGCACTAAGAACATCTTTTTGCTCGTATTACTTGTCTGATTTATTCTCTATTTCACTTTTAAAAACTATGTGTAATTCTTTTCTATTTATTTAGCAAATTTTACCTTCAATGTTTCTTTATCTTACTTTATCCTTTTAACATAAATATCTAACTTTATTTAAGCTAATTTCTCCTTAATTTTGGCAGCCAGGTTCCCACTTCATTACATGGAAACCTGATCTGATTTGATTTTGGCCTAGTCATAGTGTTTCTGTTAATTTGTGCAGTCACGTGCCATGTGACCGTTTTCTCCGCAACTCCAGCATTCTATTGGAGGTTGCACAACTCCTCTTCCTCAGCCTCTAAAGCCTTCTCTGTTGGGTATTGCTCGCCCTCTCTGGCCTTTCTGTCCTCTGCCTGCATTTTGGTAAAAAGTGTCACTATCCTGGTCTACCAAAAAAGTGTTTTTTGAAGCTTTCATTTGTTTTCGTTTTTGTTTGTCTATTACTACTCTTTCTGCATGGAGGGTGTGATTTACGTATTCCTCCCGCTATGATCTTTAGTTTTGAATTTGTAGCATGTGTTTTCTCTACGTGCTTCTCTACTTTCTCTAGACTTCTCCCTTCTTCTCTAACTCTGTAAATTTTGGTTTTCTCTTGCCTGCCTACTGTTAGGCCCAGTCTCATCATCTTCCTACCTGCAATACAGTGCTTTCTGAGCTCTCTCTCTTTCCCTCTCTCTTTCTCTCTCTCTCTTTCTCTCTCTCTTTCTCTCTCCCTTTCTCTCTCTCCCAAAACACTACATCATCAGATGCCTTCTTTAATTTCTTTAAGATTTATTTATGTTGTTTCGTTTATGGCACCTCTAAGTCCTAATAATTTGGTTGTCCCTCAAATTTATATTTTTTAACCCATTTATCGAAATCTTTTTTAATCGGTTGGGATCCTGCCTTTCAATTATTTTCCAATCTTTGCATTTTAGTTCATGTCGGGGTAGGGACTTTCGCTTACTATTTAAGAGGAGCGCTCAAATGAGATCACTCTCAGTCAAACCGTTCACAAGCATACCACGCGAGTCTGCCCCTCCTGCTGCGGAATTTAACTAACATAAAACGTTAGGGGGCTCCACATCCGCCCCTGCAGAATTTAACTGTTTCTAGTTGTACTTGATAGGGTCTAGAATTCTCAAGGTTTTTTTGTTTTGTTTTTTTAATAACAGAGGAGTCCGCCCCTCCTGCTGCAGAATTTAACTAGCTTGAAAGCTAGGGGGCTCCACATCCGCCCCTGCGGAATTTAACTGTTTCTATTTAGTAGAATTAATATTCCTACTCACGGTCTGCTGATTCTCTTCCTCGGAAGATCTCGTCAACCCTCCCGGTGTCCAGCCGGACTGATCGAGACTGATTTGTTTACCTCGGCCGAGGATTTTCGCCTGCGTCGAAGAGTCCGCTGGACCCGCCAGGTGTGTCGAGATCCCGGACGAGCCCCCAATTTCTGTCAGGTTTATTTCAATGACTGAATAACTATTAAGAGAAGAGCAACAGCAAACAGACCACCAGTGAGACAGAATATTAAGTCTTTTCTCGCGAGGAGAACGATAGAGAGAGGAAACTCGGTTACAATCTCCATCAATTCTGAGTTCTTCCTCCACGTGCTCCTCTATTTAATGTTTTGGTTGCCCTGGTTACAGAGGCGTTGCTACACTAAAGGGAGGGAGATTGTGTCTGTAGCAACGTTGATTAGCTAAGGAATGTAGTGTGGTGTGAATTAGCACTTCATTGTCGGCCCGTGACCCCCGCAGAGTTTGTCCATCTGTTCTTCTCCAGTTGTTGGCCGAGTCGTCCGCGAATGAGATCAGATAACTTCTATTGCCGCTTTCCTGTGGAACAATGCAACTAGACCTTTGCTAGACTTTATCTACTTAGTAAATTAACACGCAATAACAAGAGTGACTTGTCCTAAACACTTGAACAAGACTTGAGTAAATATGGGATAACTTGTACGCAACCACTTCAAACTGTGTTTACCTCTTACAGGAACAAAAACACACAGATAACATAAGGACAGGAAGGACACATATGGCTGACAGAGATCAAAAGACTTCCCTGTCACTAAAGAGAAAGAACCTAGATGAAAGGAAAGCCATAAACTCATAAATGACAAGGCTTTACTTAAATTATTCCAACAGTCGCAAACCCATACACATGACATATTCAATTGTCTTTACAGCTTGTTTTGCCGTTAGCAATCAATTGTTTCGTTTAGCAGTTTATTCTTATACTAGTTACTTGAAACAAATTATCCACATTCACTTTAGATATATTCATCCCATTCTTTAACATCTACAGCGGTTGTTGACAAAGTATACATATAAACATCATACTCTCATGGCAGTCCAGATCTGACACAGCAGATCATCCTGCAAAGGTCTAATTGATCTTTTAAATTGCTACAATGCAGCATAATTAAAAACATTTTTGGAGTGATCAATATAAGTTGTTCACTCTCTCCCCTACTCATTATGACTTAGTTCCCACAAATACCATATTGCTGAAGTTAACAAAGTGGCAACAAAGATAGCCACCTTACATGCAATAACATCATTGTTCCATTTTCTTGTTCCCGGCATCTCTCTAAGAGGTAAGGCTCCCCTTGGGTCACTTTTTCCCGATTGAACATTACCTCAAAAGAAATTACCCTTTTGTAATTTGCAAGGACTACCTCAACTGACCTTTCTGCTATTTTAATGGCAGTTGATGTAATTATCAATATTCAATGTGGCCCTTCCCCCTTGGAAGAACACCAGCGTTTTGTTTTCAATGCTCTTAATGAGAACGTGCTTTGTTCTTTTTGCCTTTAAAATATTAATTATAAATATAAAATGTAAATGCCAAATTTGAATCATCCTTAATTTCCCACTTGGTTTTAAAACATGGTAATCTATATTGTCGCCCAAACAATTTTTCATACGGGGTTAAACCCACAGTACTTGTAATATTTATGTACAGTTTGACCAGGTCTAAACATTCTGTCCATAATCTTCCATTTTTCCCATGCACATTTTCACACTTTATACCAGTTCTGTCACGAGAATTAATTTTCAAAATCCCATATCTCGGTATTATTATTATTATTATTATTATTATTATTTTACATAACGTTTTTGCCACTGTTAAGGCATTCAGTGTTTTTGTTTAAACCAAATCAAACCATTTTGAGAATGCATCTACCGTTTTTTTCCGTGTATAGTGCGCCCCCATGTATAATACGCACCCTAAAAATGGCATGCTGATGCTGGAAAAAAGCCTGTACCCATGTATAATACGCACCCAATTTTTATGAATTTTTTTTTATGAATTTCTTTTTTTTTTTTTTTTTTTTTGTAAGTCCCAATGATCGTCACACACGCAGGGAGGCAATGGGTCCCATTTTTATAGTCTTTGGTATGGTCTTAACTAGGCTGGATGTAATTTTCTTTGTTGGCGTTGATTTCTCCGACTGCCCATAAACGCACCACCGCGCTCCGTGCGCGCACGGGAAAGAGGCGTGCGGACGTGAAAAAGGCGGCTCTGTATGGGAGAGACGTTGAAGAGGAATAAAAACACCCTTGGAAACCAAAACTTGGTGATTTCAAGTTTCATTTCGAGGGACATTTGTCACGTCTCGTCCCCAGTTTTGCTATGTGTCTAGGTTGCCATAGTTTCTGTTCGCGTCGCCCCTCTCTTCCTGTGTCACCTCAATCGATGTAACGTGTTTTGTATTTAAGTCCTGTCTGCCCCTCGCTCACCGTCGGATCATTGCATGTGTTACTGTCATGATGTCTGTTTGCTTTCTGTTCCTGTCTTTGGTAATGTCACCCTGTCTTTTTGTTCCACGACTTTGTCGGTCAGTCCTGTTGTTGACGTTGCTTTCTAAAAAGAAAGAAAAAAAAAAAAATTAAAATTTAAAAAATGTTTGTACCCATGTATAATGCGCACCCCAGATTTTAGGAAAATAAATTCGTTAAATTTTGCGCACTATACACGGAAAAAACGCACTCGGGCGGCGACTAGGGGCAGAGAGACGCACTCGGGGGTGGCGACTAGGGGCAGAGAGCCGCACTCGGGGGGCGGCGCCTAGGGGCAGAGAGCCGCACTTGGGCGGCGGCAACTAGGGGCAGAGAGCCGCACACGGGGGCGACTTGGGGAACAGAACTGCACTCAGCGGAGGTCAGGGGCCCAGGGCCACACTCGCGGCACACACTGGGGGCCTGACGCGCAATCGGCAGGAACTTGGGGAACAGAACTGCACTCAGCGGCGGTCAGGGGCCCAGGGCCACACTCGCGGCACACACTGGGGGCCTGACGCGCAATCGGCAGGAACTTGGGGAACAGAACTGCACTCGGCGGAGGTCAGGGGCCCAGGGCCACACTCGCGGCACACACTGGGGGCCTGACGCGCAATCTGCAGCAACTTTGGGGAACATGAACCGCACTCGGGCGGCAACTTGGGGGACATGAACCGCACTCGGGCGGCGACCTGGGGGACATGAACCGCACTCGGGCGGCGACCTGGTGGACATGAACCGCACTCGGGCGGCGACCTGGGGGACATGAACCGCACTCGAGCGGCGACTTGGGGAACCGATGGCGGCCACGGGTCCGATGGCGTCGCAGATGGGGCTTGGCTTGGCTCGGCTCGGCTTTGGTTGCGGCTCGGCTCGGCTTTGGTTGCGGCTCGGCTCGGCTTTGGTTGCGGCTCGGCTCGGCTTTGGTTGCGGCTCGGCTCGGCTTTGGTTGCGGCTCGGCTCGGCTTTGGCCTGGCTCGGCTTCGCTCGGCTTTGGCTTCGCTCGGCGGTGGCTTCGCTCGGCTTTGGCTTCGCTCGGCGGTGGCTTCGCTCGGCGGTGGCTTCGCTCGGCGGTGGCTTCGCTCGGCGGTGGCTTCGCTCGGCGGTGGCTTGGGCTGTGGCTTGGGCTGTGGCTTGGGCTGTGGCTTGGGCTGTGGCTTGGGCTGTGGCTTGGGCTGTGGCTTGGGCTGTGGCTTGGGCTGTGGCTTGGGCTGTGGCTTGGGCTGTGGCCCGGCTGTGGCTTGGCTGTGGCTTGGCTGTGGCTTCGCTCGGCTTTGGCTTCGCTCGGCAGCGGCTTGGGCTGTGGCTTGGGCTGTGGCTTGGGCTGTGGCTTGGGCTGTGGCTTGGGCTGTGGCTTGGGCTGTGGCTTGGGCTGTGGCTTGGGCTGTGGCTTGGCTTGGCTTTGGCTTGGCTTTGGCTTGGCTTTGGCTTGGCTTTGGCTTGGCTTTGGCTTGGCTTTGGCTTGGCTTTGGCTTGGCTTTGGCTTGGCTTTGGCTTGGCTTTGGCTTGGCTTTGGCTTGGCTTGGCTTTGGCTTGGCTTTGGCTTGGCTTTGGCTTGGCTTTGGCTTGGCTTTGGCTTGGCTTTGGCTTGGCATGGCTTCGGCTTGGCTTTGGCTTGGCATGGCTTCGGCTTGGGCTTTGGCAACGGAAGCTGGTGGTGGAGGGGGGTCCAAGCGCTGGTCGCTGTGTTGGTCGGTGTCTTCTGTCAGGAATGAGGTGAGCCAGGGCGACCAAATGCAGCTTGGACTAGGATTTATTGAAGGGAAAGTGGGAAGGGAGTCAGGTGGGGAAACGAAGACACAAACGGGATAGAGACTCACGGCCAGAAAACAGACAGAAGTCTTCTTGGAAACTTGGATACATGGACACTTGGACAAGGATAAAATTCTGACCGTGAGCCTCCAGACAGACCGAGGAAAACCAAACGACAGGAACACTGGGCGCGGACAGGGACGGATCACAGCAGTAGACACCGACCGGGAGAAATACACGGGCAGGGCTTAAATACACAGGGTAACAAGAGGAACCAGGTGACAGACATTACGCTAACGAAAGGGGTGTGGCCGAGGGAAGTGCAGGCAGACCGTGCTCTGGCACGGTTGTGACATATAGTGCGCAATATTTACCGTTTTTTTCCGTGTATAGTGCGCCCCCATGTATAGTACGCACCCTAAAAATGGCATGCTGATGCTGGAAAAAAGCTTGTACCCATGTATAATACGCACCCAATTTTTATGAATTTTTAAAAAAAAAAATTTAATTTATTTTTTATATTTTTTTTTTAAGTCCCAAAGATCGTCACACACGCAGGGAGGCAATGGGTCCCATTTTTATAGTCTTTGGTATGGTCTTAACTAGGCTGGATGTCATTTCTTTTGTTGGCGTTGATTTCTCCAACTGCCCCTAAACGCACCACCGCGCTCCGTGCGCACACGGGAAAGAGGCGGCTCTGTATGGGAGAGACGTTGAAGAGGAATAAAAACACCCTTGGAAACCAAAACTTGCCCCTCGTCGTGACTCGGAGCCGCAACAAATGTTTCGGATTTGTGTGGGGTACATTGTGACAGACGGCAAACTAGCAGGTGATCGAGCGAGCGTCTGATACAAGAGCATTGCGGTCGTATGGAGCGTGTTTGAAATGAACAGCAGAGACGAAAGGAACAAGGCAAAGTGTTGTGAAATAAAATATTACCTATAATACGCATTTTGTTATTTGCTGATTGAAACTGCTAATTAAACTGTGAATTGAAACTAATAGGTGGAGAACTAAACTCTCGCTCTTTATATAGCTTACGTGTCTTGCGCAACCGTTCTGCGCATCTGTAATGGCGGCCTCCGTATGACGTCCGGTCCGCGATGGAGATTAAAAAACAAACAATATTTGACAATAATACACCATCGAGGATTGCACCATCGCATCAAACGATGTGTCGTCAATTATGAATTTTACTAAGTGTGTTGGGCAGGATGGCTGAATGCGATGCGCGATTGACAACAAACAAGAAGAAAGGTGAGTTTTATTTCGGGGGAGATTTGTCATGTCTCGTCCCCAGTTTTGCTGTGTCTAGGTTGCCATAGTTTCTGTTCGCGTCACCCCGCTCTTCCTGTGTCACCTCAATCGATGTAACGTGTTTTATATTTAAGTCCTGTCTGCCCCTCGCTCACCGTTGGATCATTGCATGTGTTACTGTCATTCTGTTCCTGTCTTTGGTAATGTCACCCTGTCTTTTTGTTCCACGACTTTGTCGGTCAGTCCTGTTGTTGGTTTTGTTGTACCATGACTTTCTTTAAAAAAAATAAATAAATAAAATAAAAAATTAAAAAAAAAATTTGTACCCATGTATAATACGCACCCCAGATTTTAGGACAATAAATTAGTTAAATATTGCGCACTATACACGGAAAAAAACGGTACTATATATTTTCTTTAGATCAATACAAAAGCAACTTAAACAACTTCACAGCATGTTACGGTATCCCGTCAATATTTTGTCCTTGTTTTTTTAAACTTAGGTAAAGTACTACAGTTCTTTAATTCTTCACTGCTGGTGTTCCATAATTCCACACCTTTAACTGCTATACAATGTAACTTTAAGTTTGTTCTCACCAAATCTCTTTTAAACATAAGTGTTCCTCTTAAATAATAGGTACTTTCCCTCCCCTCAAAAGACCTCTGGATACTGTTTGGCAATTGATTATTTTTTATTTTGTACGAGTTGGATGGTTTTAAAGTCGACTAAGTTGTTGTATTTCAGTGAGTTCAGTTTAATAAAGAGAGGGTTAGATGGTTCTCTATAATCAGCATTATTTACAAGTCGTATTGCTTTTTTTGAAGAATGAAGATTGGATCTGTGTTTGTTTTGCACCTCCACACAGTACATAATGTATGGGAGTATGAAGGAGCAGTATAAGGAATATAATGATGACTGATTTATAAGGTATTTTACTTTATATAATACTGCTAGTGATTTTGAAATTTTTGATTTGATATACATTATATGTGGTTTCCAACTTAATTTATTATCTATAAGCACTCCAAGAAATTTTACTTCATTTACTCTTTCTATTTCTATATTATTTATTGTAAGACTTTTGTCTGTGTTAGTCGGACGATTTCCAACTATAATATACTTTGTTTTACTTAAATTTAGTGTAAGTTTATTTATGTCAAACCAACTCTGTAATACCCACAGTATCCAATAGTTGATCCAGGTCATCCCCATTGCAAAGCAGGTTTGTGTCATCTGCAAAAACTACGGCCTTGAGTCACCTGGAGACCTTGCACATAACATTGACATACAAAATAAATAACAAGGGGCCTAATATTGAGCCCTGAGGAACCCCACACGTTACCTGCTTTAGTTGGAGCAGCACCAGTGCCTCTCTGCTGATAGCGTGAGGCGGGCGCTTGCCGCTATCAACACTCGTAAGGCGGCGGGCTCTGACAACATCCCGGGTCGAGCGCTGAAGGACTGCGCTGGGGAGATGACGGGTGTCTTCCCGGACATCTTCAACATTTCCCTGCAGCAAGCCGTCGTCCCTTCGTGTTTCAAGGCTGCCACCATCGTACCTGTGCCGAAGAAACCTGCTTCAATGACTACCGCCCCGTGGCACTGACGCCCATCATCATGAAGTGCTTTGAGCGGCTTGTCATGGAGCACATTAGGTCCATTCTACCCCCCACCATTGACCCTTTCCAGTTTGCGTACCGAACCAAACGGTCCTCTGAGGATGCCATCTGCTCTGCCCTCCACTCGGCCCTCACCCACCTGGAGAGTAGGGACTCGTAAGTGAGATTGCTGTTTGTGGACTTCAGTTCTGCCTTCAACACCATTGTGCCACAACGACTCATCTGCAAACTCGCCAAGCTGGGCCTCAGTACCTACCTCTGCAACCGGCTACTAGACTTCCTCAGTCAGAGACCTCAGGTGGTACGTGTTGGCAACAAGATCTCTGCCAGCATCACGCTGAGCACGGGGGCCCCCCCAAGGCTGCGTGCTCAGTCCGCTGCTCTTCACCCTGCTAACGCATGACTGCGCTGCGACCTACAGCACCAACCGCATGGTGAAATTTGCTGACGACACGACTCTGGTGGGTCTCATCACAGAGGGCGACGAGACTCTATACAGGTTGGAGGTTGACCTTCTGACCACGTGGTGCAAGGACAACAACCTCCTGCTGAACGTCAACAAGACCAAGAAGATTGTTGTTGACTTCCGGAAGGGTCACACCCAACCCAGGGTCACAAGCCGCTGACCATCGATGGTGCTGTGGTGGAGAGAGTGAGCAGCGCCAGGTTCCTGGGGGTGCACATCAGTGAGGATCTCTCCTGGTCCACCAACACCGCATCACTGGCGAAGAAGGCCCAGCGCCGCCTGTACTTCCTGCGGAAACTCAGGCGAGCGTGTGCTCCTCCGGCCGTCATGACTACATTTTACCGTGGCACCATTGAGAGCGTCCTCTCCAGTTGTATTGCTGTTTGGGGTGGTAGCTGCACTGACTACAACATGAAGGCCCTCCAGCGCGTAGTGAACAGGGCTGGTAAGATTATTGGTGCTTCACTCCCCTCCTTGAAAGACATTTACACCTCCTATCTCACCCGCAAGGCGACCACGATTGTGAGTGATGTGAGTCACCCCGCTCACTCTTTGTTCGATCTTCTGCCCTCTGGGAAGAGGTACAGGAACCTCCGCTCCCGCACCACCAGACTCACCAACAGCTTCATATTCCAGGCTGTTAGGATTCTGAACTCTCTCCCCCCTTCTGCGTAGCGTCCTGTACTTTTGCGCTATATTCTGACTGTCTGCTGTATGCACACTTGCTCCGTTTTGCTCCTCTTATTTATTTATTTATTGTGTTATTTGTTTATTTATTATTTATTCATAGGTTGTGCCTTCTTGTTTTTATTTTGTGTTGTTTGCTTGTATGTATGTCGTGTACTGTGTCTTGTCACCGTGGGATGGTTTAAACGTAATTTCGATTTCTTTGTGTGTCTTGGCATGTGAAGAGATTGACAATGAAGCAGACTTTGACTTTGACTTTCGACAGTCCATAAGTTGCACATATTGATTCCTGTTTGATAAATAACTGTTTAACCAAGTGAGTGACATACCGTTTTTTTTCGTGTATAGTGCGCAAAATCTAACTAATTTATTGTCCTAAAATCTGGGGTGCGCATTATACATGGGTACAAAAAATTTTTTAATTTTTTTTTTTTTTTTTTTTTTTAAGTCCCAATGATCGTCACACACGTAGGGAGGCAATGGGTCCCATTTTTATAGTCTTTGGTATGGTCTTAACTAGGCTGGATGTAATTTTTTTGTTGGCGTCGATTTCTCCGACTGCCCATAAACGCACCACCGCGCTCCGTGCGCGCACGGGACAGCAAACGAGCAGGTGATCGAGCAAGCGTCTGATACGAGAGCATTGCGGTCGCATGGAGCGTGTTTGAAGTGAACAGCAGAGAAGAAAGGCAAAGTGTTGTGAAATAAAATGCACAGAACGGATGCGCAAGACACGTCAGCTATATAAAGAGCGAGAGTTGTTTTCTTCCTATTAGTTTCAATTCACAGTTTAATTAGCAATTTCAATCAGCAAATAACAAAATGCGTATTACAGGTAATATTTTATTTCACAACACTTTGCCTTGTTCCTTTGGTCTCTGCTGTTCATCCTAAAACACAAAGGCGCTCTTTAAGCAATGCGACAGTGAGCGCCCGGCGCGCTGCACCAAATTAAGCTCCCTGCGCAGTGCGCACTGAGGTCCACTTAAATTTTAGAAAGTACATCAGGACTTTAAAAATATCTTCTAAATTTCAGCGACGGCTCTGTCACAATAATCGAGTTGGGCGGTCGGCGGCGCGCTACGGTTGAGCGTTCTCTCTCGCGCTCTCTCGCTCGCTCTCTCTCGCTCTCGCACACACGCGCACACACGCACACACACGCAAACCGGATATTACACGGAGGCCGCCATTACAGTTGCGCAAGACACGTCAGCTATATAAAGAGCGAGAGTTCAGTTCTCTACCTAAATCCGTATTACAGGTAATATTTTATTTCACAACACTTTGCCTTGTTCCTTTATTCTCTGCTGTTCACTTCAAACACGCTCCATGCGACCGCAATGCTCTCGTATCAGACGCTTGCTCGATCACCTGCCCGTTTGCTGTCCCGTGCGCGCACGGAGCGCGGTGGTGCGTTTACGGGCAGTCGGAGAAATCAACGCCAACAAAAAAAATTACATCCAGCCTAGTTAAGACCATACCAAAGACTATAAAAATGGGACCCATTGCCTCCCTGCGTGTGTGACGATCATTGGGACTTAAAAAAAAAAAAAAGAAAATTAAAAAAAAAATCATAAAAATTGGGTGCGTATTATACATGGGTACAAGCTTTTTTCCAGCATCAGCATGCCATTTTTAGGGGTGCGTACTATACATGGGGGCGCACTATACACGGAAAAAAACGGTACCTTGTATCCCATATCTTTCAAGTTTTGTTAACAGTATTTCATCATTTACAGTATCAAAAGCGTTCTTAAGATCCAAAACAACACCTACATATCGTTTATTTTCAATAGCTGTTGTTATTTCAGCTACGAAATCTAACAACGCTAGTGTGGTGGTCCTATTTTTCCGAAATCCATACTGTTGGTCATACAGAATATTTTGTTTTGTAATAAAATCATCAAGCCTTTTATAAAATATTTTTTCTAATATTTTGGAGAATTGTGGGAGTAGAGATATTAGCCTGTAATTTGAGAATATGTGTTTGTCCCCAGCTTTATCCCCAGCTTTATATATCGGAATAATTTTAGCAGTTTTCATTTCACTCGGAAAAACACCATTTGTCAGAGATTGGTTGCAGATATGTGTAAGGGGTTTCACCACACATTCAATAATATTTTTAACAAGTGACATATCTATCCTATTACAGTCAGTTGACTTTTTACCTTTAAATTCTCTAACAATTTCTATTATTTCCTTCTCATTCGTTCCCCTTAGAACCATACTTTCGGCTATGGGTACATCCTTAATTAGGTCACCAAAGTAGGCCCAATACCAACATAGTAATCATTAAACTCCTCTGCAATCATAGTAAGATCATTTATAGTTATGTTATTACTGTATACATAGTAAGAAGGATATCCTGGCTTTCCAGTTCTGTTTTTAATAATCTCATTTAACACTTTCCATGTTATTATTGTGTTACTCTTGTTTTCCTCCAGTATCTTGCTATAGTAATTCATTTTACTGTTTCTCATTATTTTAATCAATTTGTTTTTGTAGGTCTTATATTTTAACTCAGCTTCCTTTGTTCTTATCTTTAAGAAATATTTGTATAATAGCTTTTCGTCTTGCAAGTATTTAAGATTCCCTTTGTCAGCCATGGTTTTTCCACTGAATTTAGTTTAACTGCTTTCTTTACAAGAGGACAGTTTTTATCATAAAGTTCGGATATAATGGCCATGAATGTGTTGTAGGCTTCATTTACATCACCCACATATACCTTTTTCCAGTCTTGTTTTAAAAGATCATTTTTGAATGAGTTAATTGAATTACCGGAGTTCATTCTACACATTTTAAAAGTTATCGCTGTTAGAAAAATGTATATATGTTATCATACGTTCTCTAATCAATGCCTTACTGCAATATTACTGCAATATATGCTTGCTGTTTGGCCTTGCTGTTTTTATGATGTACCACAGAAGGACAGTTCCTTTCTAACAAAGACCACTTTGTTAGACAACATGCCTCATTGCTGTCCTGCACCCCAGATGAACCTCCAAGTGACCATTAAAGTCAGGGTTTTCCTAACTATCTTTATCGTAGGATTAGGTTGGAATGTATATAACCAGTAATAAATAACTTAGCTTGTTGCATCCTACACAATGTCGTAAAACTTCCCTTGCTATGTTTTAACTAGAGGTCAAAGGGTTTTTCTTCTGTATCCAGTCCACTCAAACTCCTCTTCCCAGATGTTCTTATCAGTATGTAAACACCTAGTGTCTCACACTGTGGGTAGGGCAAATCCAAATAAAAAGAGCGGGAGTGCCTACAGATTTGTAGTGTGTGTAGAGATTGTCTCAAGCTATCTGTACTGCACTCCTCGCGAGAAAAGACTTAATATTCTGTCTCACTTGTGGTTTGTTTGCTGTTGCTCTTCTATTCACTTATTCAGTCAGCGAAATAAACCTGACAATCGCATCCTTTTTCTTCTTTGTACAGTTCTGGATCACTGCAAACACTGGCAGGTGGTCGCTTGAATCATTTATTATCAGTCCAGTTTTTACTTTCTTTTCAATTACATTTGTAAATATATTATCAATTATAGTGGCACTGTGAGATGTGCTTCTAGTCGGATGGGTTATTGCGGGGTAGAGACTCATACTGTACATTAAGTTAATAAATTCTGTTACTGGAGACAGCTGAAGTGGGTTCAATAGATCTATATTATAATCGCCACAGACATACACCATTTTCGTATTGAGTTTTCTTTCATACATTCCTGATAATAGTTCACTAAATGTCTCAATACATGAACCTGGACATCTGTATACACAGCTTACCAGAATGTTTTTCGATGATTCCATTTCTATTTCAACAGTAATACGTTCCATGATATTATCTATTGCTTGAGACATACTTCTTACTATCTTACACTTATAGTTTTTATCTATGAATAGAGCAACTCCTCTACATCTTTTTACCTTCCTATTTAATGTATAACTCTCATACCCCTCTATGTCAATCTTTTCAGACTGATCTTCCTTTAACCAGGTTTCAGATATTGCAATTACAGTAAACGGATTATTCATATCTTTTAAACATTGTTTGATCTTAGAGATGTTTGCTTTCAAGCTCCTACTATTAAAATGTGTAATTGATATTGCTCTATTTGTTGTTACATTCTTGTTAAATTGCTGTACAGTATAGTATTTGCAGTTCCTTTGAGTGTAGTTGACAAAGAAGTTATTCACAGGATCAATATTGTTCTCTATGTCAAATCCCTTATGATCAGTGAGGTCAAATGTTTTCAAATCAAGTTCTTCATTTTCAGTTATCAGTGCTTGTTTGTTAAACACACCAGTTGGAAAAGAAAGGCATTTGTCAATACTGTTCATGGTGGGTTGATAATTTCACCAGGTTTTTACCTTCCATGATCTAAAAGTACCACAACTTGAGGTTCAACAAAATGATGTACAGGTTACTAGTCTCCTTCGTACCTCTTAAGTTGCTCTATGGCACTGATGCAGAAACCATGAGAACTTTCTGCTGCCCCAACAGGTTTGATGAACACCTTACAACCAGCAGTCCAAGTGGACTGTATTTTACCATTTTTCTTAAGAGCTCTTGCTTTCTTAGCTATTTCACCATTTGTCTTGGTGAGGTGTTCAATAATGTACACGTTCATGCATTTTAGTTTTCTACCTTGTTTGAGCAGATTTATCTTACTTTTCCTGTTTGTGAATCGGACAACTATAGATGGTATGACAGGCTTACCATTTAGACTCTTAGTTGGCAGAGTGTGGCATGCCTCAATATTGACAATGTCAATGACGATGTCTTTACTCTGGAGGACAGTTTTTACCTGCTCCTCTGTTGTCTCCTCATGTTCAGGATTTTCCTCTGAAGCAAGGCCTTTTACAGCCTGCTGGTAGCTCCGTGGTTTGATCTTTAAACCTGTGATGATGACATCGCTCATTCTTGAATACTGCTCCAAATTGTCTAATCTATTTTCCAGGCTGACAATTTTCTTATTTTGTTCAATGTTTAATTGTTTGAGCTGCTTCACCTCTCCCATCAGCTTTGTAATAATGGCCTGTTGCTTCATTATGGTTTCTACATTTGAAGACATCACTTCCATTGATAACTTCAGCTCCTCCATGTCCTTCTGAAGCACTTTCATGGCCATCCCGGCTATCAATCTATACCTGATGGTAGCTCTCCTCCTGGGGCTGGAGGTGCTATCCCACTCAGCCTGGTGTCAGATCTCCTCCTGGGGTGGCTATTGGTGCTAACTCACTGGGCCTGGTGGTGGCTGTCTTCCTGAGCCTGGTGATGGTAGTCTCCTGGGCCTGGTGGTGGGTGTCCTCTTGGGGCTGGTGGTACTAGCTTACTGGGCCTGATGTTAGCTCTCTTCCAGGGGCTGGTTGTGCTAGCACACTGGTCCTGATGGTAGCTCTCCTCCTGGGGCTGGTAGTGTTAGCCTACTAGGCCTGGTGGCTAGAGGTCCGGTGAAGGCCCCGGGTCCGGCGTTGCTGGCACGCAGTCCGCCGACGGCCGCAGGTCTGGCGTTGCTGGGACAAAGTCCGGCAACGGGCGTGGGTCCAGTGTTTCTGGCTCGAGGTCCGGCGACGGCCGCGAATCCAGTGACGCTGGAGTGGGACCCTAATGCGGCCGCGAGTCTGATGGCACCGGGAGGAACCCCAGCGGCGGCCGCGGGTCTGGAGTTGCTGGAGCAAAATCCGACGCCGGCCGCGGAGCCGATGTCGCTGGAAGGCTCCGACGTTTGGTGGCTCGGCGACTTCCCGACAAGGAAGATGCCTCGGCGTGGTCGCTCTTCGACGTGATCGCTCTTCAATCAAAGTTTTGAACAATGAAAATAAAACGAAAAAGAAAATTTTGTTGTAAGAAGAATGGTTTGCTGTTGAGATCACCGATTCACATTGACCCTCGCACGGGCAAATCCCAAATTTAAATTATGAACTGAACAAGTTAATTTTAAAATTTTCTAGCTGAACTTTGAACTAGTTCATGTAGAAACTGAACTTGACCAACAGTGCTTGGAGTGCGTATATTTTCGCATTCCTCTCTCTTTGATGGCTCACTCTTACCCTCACGTTCCTGCATGTGTACCGCAAGCTGAGAAACTGGTCTGGATCCCTTAGCAACGTGACAATCCCAGGTTCTACCAACAAGGCTGAAGGCTGACAATGAAGAGAGCAGAGAATTGATGGCCACATTGCATCTGGAGATGACTGAATTAAGGTAAATGATCAGCAGGCCTTGTGTGGGTGGAACAGAGAAGTCAAATGACAAGCTGTGCCTTCTTGTGGTGACCTCTCTTTGTGCTGAGTCTTGTGGGCTGTGACTCTCAAAAATCCTGGACATTTGGACAAAAAAGAAATACCGTAATTTTCCATCTATAATACGCCCCCATGTATAATAGGCACCCTAAAAATGGCATGTCGATGCTGGAAAAAAGCCTGTAGCCATGTATAATACGCACCCAAATTTTGACTCTTAGTCCGTAAACGTAAAATCTAAGAAAAAATATCATCTTTGGGAACAACCGGATGTTATTCTGCCGGTCAGTATCACTGCGCATGCAGTAGCAAACTCGATAGCGAAGAAATATGTGTGACTCTCAACGGGATCATCAATATGTGAATGATGTTCCAGTTATTTATTATCTTTCTGTGTGTTCACCATTGTCATGGTGATCTTTCTGGTGATTTCTTAACTAGGCTGGATTTTTTTTGTTGGCGTTGATTTCTCTGACTGCCCAGAAAGGCACCACCGCGATCAGTTAGGTTAAAATGAAAAGAGAGGAAACTGACGTGCGGACATGTGAAAAAGGCAACTCTGCATGGAAGAGAAGTTGAAGAGGAATAAAAACACCCTTGGAAACCAAAACTTGCCCCTCGTCGTGACTCGGAGCCGCAACAAATGTTTCGGATTTGTGTAGGGTACATTGTGACAGCAAACGAGCAGGTGATCGCGCAAGCGTCTGATACGAGAGCATTGTGTTCAGATGGAGCGTGTTTGAAGTGAACAGTAGAGAAGAAAGGAACAAGGCAAAGTGTTGTGAAATAAAATATTACCTGTTAGGGTTTGCAAAATATCTTCATCGTATGATTATGTTGGAATGTAACCTGTAATAATTTAACTAGCTTGTCCTGTCTTAACAAAAGTACCGTTTTTTCCCATGTATAATCCGCCCCCATGTATAATACGCACCCTAAAAATGGCATGTTGATGCTGGAAAAACGCCTGTACCCATGTATAATACGCACCCAAATTTTGACTCCTACTTAAGTCCGTGAACGTAAAATTATTTCAGAAAAAAGATCATCTTTGGGAACAACCGGATGTTATTCTGCCGGTCAGTATCACTGCGCATGCGCTAACAACCTCAATAGCAAAGAAATGTTTCGGATTTGTGTAGGGTACATTGTGACAGCAAACGAGCAGGTGATCGAGCAAGCGTCTGATACGAGAGCATTGTGTTCGTATGGAGCGTGTTTGAAGTGAACAGCAGAGAAGAAAGAGCATCTGTAATGGCGGCCTCCGTATCATATCCGGATTTAAAAAAAAATTAATAATACAATTTTTTTTTTTTGTACCCATGTATAATGCGCACCCCAGATTTTAGGACAATAAATTAGTTAAATTTTGCGCATTATACATGGAAAAAAACGGTAGTAGACCAAAGTGCTAAGATCTTTTCAACTTATTAACTAGCTGCAGAGGAAGCAATCAAAGTTGCTTTGTTACAGAACGTCGTAAAAGGCCCCCTGCTATGCTTTGATCAGCAGGGAAGCGGCTTCACCCCATCCTGTGTTCCCACACCCCCACTTTCAACCCCACTCTGTTTCTCTCAATAAATATGCACCTGATGAGGCCTGAGTCAGACTTCATTCGACCATCGCTGTAAGCACAGCGACGAGTGAATTCTCCGCCTGCAGGTGTCTAAAACGACTAACTTGTCTCCAGTGTGTTTTTTGCAAAGAGTTAGAGTGAGCACCACCCTAACATTACCTGTAATACGCATTTTGTTGTTTGCTGATTGAAACTGCAAATTAAACTGTGAATTGAAACTAATAGGTAGAGAACTGAACTCTCGCTCTTTATATAGTAGCTGACGTGTCTTGCGCATCCGTTCGGCGCATCTGTAATGGTGGCTTCCGTATGATATCCGGTTTGCGATGGAGATTAAAAAACAAACAATATTTGACAATAACACACCTTCAAGGATTGCATCATCGCATCAAACGATGTAACGTCAATTATGAATTTTACTGACTAAGTGTGTTGGGCAGGATGGCTGAATGCGATGCGCAATTGACAACAAACAAGAAGAAAGGTGATTTCAAGTTTTTTTTCGAAGGAGATTTTCTTCAAAAATGGTTGTACCCATGCATAATGCGCACCCCAGATTTTAGGACAATACTTTATGTTGGAATAATTTAAGTAAAGCCTTGTCATTTATGAGTTTATGGCTTTCCTTTCATCTAGGTTGTTTCTCTTTAGTGACAGGGATTTCTTTTGATCCCTGTCAGCCATATGTGTCCTTCCTGTCCTTATGTTATCTGTGTGTTTTTGTTCCTGTAAAAGGCCTTCACTAACAATGAGCAGAGCTTATTTGCATAGGCAAAATGTTCCTATTTGGTTGAAAGAAACTTCATTCCTTTTTAGTTAACTGTAGGTTTGGTTCATAGATTGTTGTTGATCAGAACTGTTTTTCTTTGTTAAGTGTTAAACACAGTTTGAAGTGGTTGCGTACAAGTTATCCCATATTTACTCAAGTCTTGTTCAAGTGTTTATGACAAGTCACTCTTGTTATTGCGTGTTAATTTACTAAGTAGATAAAGTCTAGCAAAGGTCTAGTTGCATTGTTCCACAGGAAAGCGGCAATAGAAGTTATCGGATCTCATTCGCGGACGACTCGGCCAACAACTAGAGAAGAACAGATGGACAAACTCTGCGGGGGTCACGGGCCGACAATGAAGTGCTAATTCACACCACACTACATTCTTTTGCTAATCAGCGTTGCTACAGACACAATCTCCCCTCCCTTTAGTGTAGCAACGCCTCTGTAACCAGGGCAACCAAAACATTAAATAGAGGAGCACGTGGAGGGAGAACTCAGAATTGATGGAGATTGTAACCGAGTTTCCTCTCTCTATCGTTCTCCTCGCGAGAAAAGACTTAATATTCTGTCTCACTGGTGGTTTGTTTGCTGTTGCTCTTCTCTTAATAGTTATTC
Organism: Syngnathus typhle; assembly: GCF_033458585.1. Lineage (NCBI taxonomy): Eukaryota > Metazoa > Chordata > Actinopteri > Syngnathiformes > Syngnathidae > Syngnathus > Syngnathus typhle. Next base: position 2,200,014 of record NC_083742.1, read on the forward strand.
AGTCATTGAAATAAACCTGACACTTTAGTTAAATTTTGCGCATTATACATGGAAAAAAACGGTACAAGTAAAAATACACCAAACAAATAAAGAAGGTAAATAAATGGAAGCTGATTAAGGATCACAAATGATCAACAATTGGGTGATGTAAAATGAATTGGATCAAATTCATGAACATAAAAAATTATGCAATATTGCTGTATTGATCTGTATCTAAATTGATTGACTGAGCATGCGTGAGGACGCGGGCGTACCTGGCTGCCGCTTCTCACTGCTCCGACTTCGACAGATTTTTACCTCGATCTCAAGATGGATTACCCGCCGAAATACCAAGGTTACAGCTTCAAAGACCTCGGTATGATCTGTGTCCACTGTGTGCTGGCTGTACTTGTTGGTGCCGTGAGGCTCTTGGCGTGGGAGCGATCGACGCTACCTGGACGTGGTGGGCTCCATGGCGGCCCTGCATCGCCAGCCGGCGCTGCCGCGGCTTCCTGCCCCCAGGGCTTTTCCTGGCTCGCCGCCGTCGAGGACGACACCGTCGAGGACGAAGCCGTGGCCGCTCACGCTTCTCACCATCTGGCTTTCGGCTGCGGCTAATGCCTCCACTCATCTCCAGGATCTGCCACTTCTCCACATCCGTCATGGTACTCTATTACAGTGGTCCCCAACCACCGGGCCGCGGACCGGTACCGGTCCGTGGGTCACTTGGTACCGGGCCGCCAAGCCGCACAGAATTTTTTTTTTTATTGACGATCAATTAATTCAGGTCAAGACACTCGTCCCGGTCACGTGACATGTTTCCCCAGTCGAGCCCGCAAAGCATTCAAACATTCAAAACTGCTTCAACACATGGAGACCAAGCATCCTGCAACAAAAGACAAACCTTAATCACTTCGGGTGTCATTGTCTCCGATTACGTCTAGATGGGACCGGCTCGTTTCTGAGAAACAAACTCAGTGCTCCCACCAATTCAACGTAATGGTGAGTTCTATTTTTGTCATTTGTACTTGTTTTTATGTCAGTCGTATCATTTTATTTCATCGTATTTATATATTTATTATAAATGTATTATTTATTTATTTATTTATATAAATGTATTATTTATTTATATAAATGCCGGTCCGCGAAAATATTTCTGACATGTAACCGGTCCGTGGCGCAAAAAAGGTTGGGGACCACTGCTCTATTACACGCCCGCCGAGCTTCGCCGACTTGTTCCCACGCTTTCTCCTTTCGGGGAGTTGGTCAGCGCACTCCGAGAACTTCCCCTTCTTCGCCGACCCCCCTACATCCACCGCGGATCTCGACAAAAATTAATTTATTCTTCAAATACCGGAAACTGTATTCCAACAATTTGGACTGACCGCAGCTCACAAAACGGCTTCCACGCTTCCTCCTTATGACATCGCACCAACGCACGTCATCAGAACCCGTCCTCTGCGAACCTTTTCAACCTCCTGACAATCCCAACCACCTCCCCACCGGCTTTAAAACTAAAGCCCCTGAAAATCACCCTCTTCAACACACGTTCCCTCAACAATAAAAGCCTTATCCTCAACGAATTCATCAAAGACAACAAACTAGATCTACTCTGCCTAAATGAAACATGGCAAAAAACCCTGGACTATTTCTCACTAAATCTAACCACCCCTTCAGGATACTCTTACTTGGACAACCTACGCATTGAGGGCAGAGGGGGTGGCATCGCTGCTATTTTTAATCAAAACCTCAAACCTTGCGCCCTGTCCCTCCCCTCTGCCCCATCATTCGAACATCTGGCTTTTAAACTTCCAGGACCTAAACCCTTCATTACTGTTATTATTTACTGCCCCCCCAAACCAAACCCATCTTTCCTATCTGACCTCTCAGAATTCATCAATGCACTTTTCTCTGTTTCATCCTCCCTCCTGCTTCTTGGTGATTTTAACCTGCACATTGATTCCCTTGACTGCAAACATTCTATGGACTTCCTGGATTTCCTCAACTGCTCCGGCTTCACTCAACACATTACCTTCCCTACCCACAAGCATGGACACAGCCTCAACCTGGTCTGCAGCACTGGCCTCCACATCCACAACATTTCTAGCTTCGACCTCACCATATCTGACCACATAGCCATCTTATTTGATATTGACACCCCCGAACCAAAACAAAACCGCACAATCATCTTTCGCAACCTTAAGTCCATCTGCTCAGACACTCTTTCCCCTTGCATATCAGAAACCCTTTCCGCCCCCACCCCCCGGAAAACCCAACGCCCACGGACCTTGTCAACACTTACAACAACATTATGTCTACCTCCTTCAACACAGTGGCTCCTTGGAAAACCAAAACAGTCACCTTTACTCACTCCGCACCCTGATTCAACCCGGAACTCCATAAACTTAAGAAACAACTTCGACAGCTAGAACGATTATGCAAGAAAACCGGCCTCACAGTCCATGCCCTCGCTTTCAAAGACTTATGCATCACTATTAATCAGCCCTTAACAAAGCCTGCTCATCTTACTACTCTGGTATCATCCACTCTGGTTCTTCAAACCCACGTTCCCTGTTTTCGACCATAAATAAACTCCTCAAACCCCATGACAATTCTTTATCATCGTTCACCCCGGAGAAATGCGACACTCTTTTGTCATTTTTCAACTCTAAAATAGAAAACATCTACCACCAGCTCTTATCCTCCCCCTCTAGTACCCCACAACCTGAACCCACATTCTTTTTATCATCCGTCCTCCGGCTATCAACCTTTTCTCCCATGACTTCTGCTGACCTCTCCCAAATACTTTCCACCATGAAATCCTCTAACTCCCCCCTGGAGCCCATGCCATTCCAACTAGTTAAAGACTGCCTCACCCCCATTGCACCACTCATCATAGACATCATCAATTCCTCCCTCACCTCTGGCACAGTCCCATCTTAAGCTTGTAGCCATCACTCCTCTCCTCGAAAAAACCCGGCCTTGACCCTGAGGACCCCAACAACTACAGACCCATCTCTAATCTCACATTTATATCAAAATTACTGCAAAGAGCCATCGCATCTCAACTCAAGACCCACCTCCTTTCAAATAACCTGTATGAACCATTCCAATCAGGTTTCCGTACACACCACAGCACTGAAATGGCCCTACTTAAAGTCACTAATGATCTCCTGCTTTCCTCTGACTCTGGTTCTCTCACTATCCTTCTCCTCCTTGACTTCAGTGCTGCCTTCGACACAATAAACCATTCCATTCTTCTCAACCGCCTAGAATCCATCGGCATCACCAACACCGGCCTTTCCTGGTTCAAATCCTACCTGTCTTACAGATTTCACTACATCTCCATTGACCAACACAAATCCTACACCACCCCTGTTGCACACGGAGTCCTTCAAGGATCAGTTCTGGGCCCCATTCTTTTCATTTTGGACATGCTTCCCATTGGACACATTTGCCGCCATGGTTTCAACTTCCGGTGGCTCGGTAAAGCACTGGGTAGCACGTCCGCCTCACAGTTAGGAGGGTGCGGGTTCGATTCCACCTCCGGCCCTCCCTGTGTGGAGTTTGCATGTTCTCCCCGGGCCCGCGTGGGTTTTCTCCGGGCACTCCGGTTTCCTCCCACATCCCAAAAACATGCTTGGTAGGCTGAGCACTCCAAATTGTCCCTAGGTGTGAGTGCGAGTGCGGATGATTGTTTGTCTCTGTGTGCCCTGCGATTGGCTGGCAACCGGTTCAGGGTGTCCCCCGCCTACTGCCCGATGACGACTGGGATAGGCTCCAGCACTCCCGCGACCCCCATGGGGACTAAGCGGTACAGAAAATGGATGGATAGATGGATGGTTTCAACTTCCACTGTTACGCTGACGATACCCAACTCTACATCTCCACCAAAACCATCTCCTCTGCCATTCTCTCCACCCTCACTTGCTGCCTCACAGACATTAAAGACTGGATGACCCAAAACCTTCTCAAACTAAACAGTAACAAAACGGAATTCATCATCTTCGGTCCTAAATCCAGCCTCCCCACCTACCACAACTTCATACTCTGCATTGATGGCTACTCTGTCACTCCCTCCCCTCTACTCAGAAATCTTGGACTTTATATGGATCCCACACTCTGCTTCAAACCACGTATCAATCACGTCACCAAAATCTCCTTCTTCCATCAACGAAACATTGCACGCCCTTTCTCTCCACCCCTGCAGCAGAGACATTAGTTCATGCATTTATTACCTCCAGACTGGATTACTGCAACAGCATCCTGTACGGTCTCCCCTCAACTGTCCTTCATAAACTGCAATATGTTCAAAACTCCGCTGCCCGAATGCTCACCCAGCAGACGGCACATCACCCCTGTCATCCGTCATCTTCACTGGCTCCCCATAAAACAGCGCATACATTTCAAGATTCTTGTCACCACATATAAGGCTCTTAAGAACCTTATATGCCTTGTCCCCCCTACCTATCTGAACTCCTGCACAAGCTATACCCCCACCCGCCAACTCCGCTCTGCTGGCGCCAACTTGCGCACCCCCATTACCTCGACCAAATACCGGACTTTTGGGGATAGACCCTTTGCCATTGCTGCCCCCACTCTCTGGAACTCTCTCCCCCTGACCATCCGTAATGCTGATTCCCTAGACTCCTTCAGACACCATCTTAAGACCCTCCTCTTCAACTCTGCATATAAGCCCTAACTCTTTGTGTGTGTGTGTGTGTGTGTGTGTGTGTGTGTGTGCATGTGAATTTTCTATGTAAAGCGGCTTTGAGTGTTTAGAAAAGCGCTATATAAAACCGATCTATTATTATTATAATATTATTATTATTATTATTATTATTATTATTATTATTATTATTATTATTATTATTATTATTATTATTATTATTATTATTATTATTATTATAGTATAGGCGGCTCGGTGTAGCACTGGGTAGCACGTCCGCCTCACAGTTAAGAGGGTGCGGGTTCGATTCCATCTCCGGCCCTCCCTGTGCGGAGTTTGCATGTTCTCCCCGAGCCCGCGTGGGTTTTCTCCGGGCACTCTGGTTTCCTCCCACATCCCCAAAACATGCTTGGTAGGCCGATTGAAGACTCCAAATTGTCCCTAGGTGTGAGTGCGAGTGCAAATGGTTGTTTGTCTCTGTGTGCCCTGTGATCGGCTGGCAACCGGTTCAGGGTGTCCCCCGCCTACTGCTCGATGACGGCTGGGATAGGCTCCAGCACTCCCGCGACCCCCGTGGGGACTAAGCGGTTCAGAAAATGGATGGATTATAGTATATAATTTGGAATGAGACGCTTGTGTCGGCAATTAAAACAAAAATAGATTGAAGTGCATATTAATGTGCTAAGTGAACTAAATATTTTGTTGGAATTGGGGCTGATTTGTTCCGTTTTCCATTTTGGCAAATCATGTGTTGAAACAGTGATGAAGTGTGACTATTTACAAGCCATAATAAACATGCATCCATCCATCCATTATCTGTACAGCTTGTCCCCACAGGGGTCGCGGGCGTGCTGGAACCTTTTCCCAGCTGTCATCAGGCAGTAGGCGGGGAACACCCTGGACTGATTGCTTGCCAATCGCAGCTGAAATAAACAAATAAACAAAATATTTATTACAATAAACTTTAAATGACATATGTATACATGCTTTTGCACTACATAATTTGTAAATGAGGCCTAATTATTTGTTTTTAACTGCATCTAGGTCTTTAAGACTATTCATCTTTTTATTCATTACTTCCATTGTTTACTAAATTGATGTATAATTTATCTTTTTTATGTTCACTTTTCCAGTTCTTGATTTAAGATTATTCAATAAATTTCATTTTAAATTACTGTAATTTCCGGACTATAAACCGCACCTGATAAGGCGCACCAGCAAAAAAATTGAGGATTTTTTTTTTTTTCAGAAGCCGCATGTGCACGAAAGTTATTTACAAAGAAAGACGGTACACTGAAACCCTTTTTAAAGTTTTAAAAACATACTTTAACATGTCTTTCTAAACACTGCCTGTGACAGTAATAGAAGAATCAAGAATTATCTTTATTGGCCAAGTTTGTGCAGGCCAAAATACCGCAGCAACACGGAAGTAACACAGCACTAATAGGGCTGGATAAAAAAACATAGCAGTAAAAGTCACTGAGACGCAGCGGTAACACAGCAGCAACACAGTAGCACAGCACTAAAAGGGCTGGTTAAAAAAACGTACCAGTAAAAGTAAAACATGAGCCAGTAAAAGAGCCGTCTTCATCTTCCTCCTGTGCACTGAAACCATCGAAGTCTTCCTCCTCAGTATTGGATTAATACCGTCAGATATACTCGCCACACTCTTTCTCAGTCTCTCGTTCGTTGTTGCTTTTATGCATTTCTTCTAGCATTTTCATGGATGAGGGTCTGTTTTATTCATGGACAAAGCAAAGTTACATTCAACTAGCGAGCTACACGTACAGCTCCAGAGTAGACGTGACCGGGAAAGAAAGAAAAGGTTGACGCAACAGGGCTCTAGTTCCTCAGTTAACAGCCAAATCGACTGCCTTTAACTTAAAAGTGGCATCATATGAATTCTTTTGTCCCCCATAATGAGGGTTTGTGTATAAAAGCTTCCTTTCTCCAGTAATGTCTGTCTTGATCTCATTTTGTCTCTTATTTGTATGAATTATACGGGACTATTTGCCTGGCGGATGGACATGTGATCAACACACCACTCTTCTCCACAGTGACCGTGTCACATATCCCTCCGCCCAGCAAAGCAGTGCCACACAACAGCGGTCCACAGCCTTTTTACGAGTGTATAAAAGTCAGAGATATGTGACTTGGACTCGAGTCGACTCGAGTCGCTGTTTTGATGACTTGTGACTTGACTTGACAAAAATAAAAAAACTTGAGACTCGACTTGGACTTGGAAGTTAAAGACTCGGGACTTGACTTGAGACACGATGACTTGAATGACTTCTGTGTTATTTAGTTTGTTTTCAGTTTGAATATAAAATTAATAATACATTTAAAAAAGTAATATCGATAATACGGTAGGAGCTCAGGCTGAAAATGGCGTTGTCATGATTGGATCGCCACCCTGTCAATCAATCAGTCGTGCCCTCTCTACCTACCTAACGTGTTTATTGGAGAATCACGCTCCTTTATATCAGACATGCACAAACATGTCAGCGGGAGCGGTACCTTCGGCTATCGGAATTACCTTTATGACGGCAAAAGACGGACAGCACAGTGCAAGATATGCAACAGAAACATTGCATCGACAGCCAGACGACAACTTCAAACTTTGTCCGCTTGAAATTTATAGAGCTCGGGTGTCTCCAGATGTTACAGATGAAACATAAAATGTTTCTAATGCACTTTAATGTGTTTCTTCTTTAGATTTTTTTCAGATTATTTTTTCATATTTGCAACTCAAATGTGTCAAACACTGTCGACAGACGTTCATTTGTTTAGATTGAGCTGTCAATCATTGTATGAGGTAATTTCTTTTTTGTTTGATTCCATGGTGTATTTTACAGAATATCAGTAATTAGTGCAAATCCAAATTATATGTTTTAAACAGGTTAGACCAGGTATGGGCAAACTACGGCCTGTGGGCCATATCCGGCCCACGGGACCGTTTAATCCGACCCGCCAACCCTGAATAAATTGTATTATTAAACATTTTTTAGGTCATTTTGCCTGCAATGACTGCATTTCCCCAGTAGATGGGGAACCGCTCGCCTGCGCATTTACTACCGGAAGCCGTGTCAGAAAGCTCGGTGCACACTCACAAGTGCGTGTACGTACTCAGTATTACGGACATGGCGCACTCGCGCTCTATTTGTATCAGTCCCGAATTTAGAGCGTGGGCTGTGACGACAGCATTCTTGTAATTCGCGCGCTGAGCTTTCAGATACAGTTTTACGCTAAAGCCACCCACAAACCTTCGACTGGAATCCCTCCATTAAAATTAGTCGCCCAAGGAAAAGCAAGGTGGACACTGAGTGCTCTATTTGTATCAGTGCCGAATTTAGAGCGTGGGCTGTGACGACAGCATTCTTGTAATTCGCGCGCTGAGCTTTCAGATACAGTTTTACGCTAAAGCCACCCACAAACCTTCCCCTGGAATCCTTCCATTAAAATGAGTCGCCCAAGGAAAAGCAAGGTGGACACTGAGTGCCGAGTGTTTAAAAAAGAGTGGCCAATTTGGCTCAATGTACGCGACGTGACGTTCAGCCACATGAGCATCAACATCTACCCGTCACAGATCTAGGTAAACGGATCTCTTCTAAGAATTGCCACAACAAATTTTACTCCAGACTATGACGCACTAGCAAAAAAGGGAGACCAACAACACTGTTACCACTGAAAATGAAGGGCAGGCTCTCAAGTTTGTTGTAAAAAAATGCATTTTGAATATAATTTTTACAAATAGCAGGGATTGAAACTAGCGACCATTCTCATTTTCAAACAATGCAGGATGCTCAAGGACATTGATGCACCACCTGTTTGCGACTAATCTTAACCTGTAAAGTTCTTAAGGCTTACTTTAAGGAAGTGTTTCCCGTTTCCTCACCTCTGTTACCAGGTGTTTGTGAGTTAAAACTCAAAGTCAAAGTCAGTCAGCTTTATTGTCAATCTCTTCACATGTCAAGACACACAAAGAAACCAAAATTACGTTTTCTCTATCCCACGGTGACGAGACATATTACACGATAGACATACAAGTAAACGACACAATATAAAAATAAGAAGGCACAAACAATAAATAATAAGAGTGATGAATAAATAATAAATAAACAGATAACACAATAAATAAGAGGAGCAAAACGGAGCCAGTGTGCATACAGCAGACAGTAAGCATAGCCCAAAAGCACAGGACGCTACGCAGAAAGGGGAAGCGAGTTCAGGATCCTAACAGCCTGGAGTATGAAGCTGTTGGTGAGTCTGGTGGTGCGGGAGCGCAGGCTCTTGTACCTCTTCCCAGAGGGCAGAAGATCAAACAAAGAGTGAGCGGGGTGACTTACATCACTCACAATCGTGGTTGCCTTGCGGGTGAGATGGGAAATGTAAATGTCTTTCAAGGAGGGGAGTGAAGCACCAATAATCTTACCAGCCGTGTTCACTATGCCTTCAAGTTGTAGTCAGTGCAGCTGCCACTCCAAACAGCAATACAGCTGGAGAGGACGTTCTGCTCTGATTTTCAGATACCCCTCACTGTGTTGCCGTTTTGATTACTTTATTTGGATGTATGCTTTCACCGATTCTTGGTCCGAATGTTTGCCGTTTGATGTGATCTCATAAGATAAATATCTTTCATTAATCTGACCTGCAGGCACTGAAGTGATGGAGACCGTTATTCATATGTCGTATTTTATGAGAATCACTGATTGCAGTTTTTTAGTGATTTTTCTTAATGCTGTTAATAAATGCATTTGTTTTCAAAAACCTTTTTGTGAATATCCATGCTTTACTACCTACTAAAGGCCAAAACCTTTTATGCAATGACCTTTACAGGTCGTTTATATTACTTCACAAAAACACTACATCCATCTGCTCCTGGTTCGGCCCTCCGGTCCAAATTTAGAACCCAGTTCGGCCCGCAAGTCAAAATGTTTGCCCACCCCTGGGTTAGACACATTGGACAATGATGGTTACTTAAAGTTACTTATCTTGTCTTTTCACGTTACTAAAATCAGATTATGCGGGTAAAATTGCAATAATAAGGTGTCTTGACTTGGACTTGACCTATTTAAGGACTTGACTTGGACTTGACTTGACCTATTTAAGGACTTGACTTGCCTGAGAAAGGGCTTTCTCTTCTCTATCCAGTCCACTGTCACCACCACCCTGTTTCTCTTAATAAAAATGCTCATGCAGGAGGCCAGAGTCAGGCGTCATTCGATCATCGCTGTACGCACAGCGACGAATGGACTCTCCATCTGCAGGTGTCTAAAAAGACTTACTTGTCTGCCGTGTGGTTCGTGCAAAATAAGTTAGAGTGAGCACCACTCTAACATTTTGTTGCCGAAACCCGGGACCTCTCATACCCGCCATCTGGCTGACGGATGACGATACGCTGTACACCGTCGGCGGGCCAGCGTCCATTTAGCCGGATCTGGTAAAGAAAGACCTGGGAAGGAAATTATTCGCTGAGCCAGCATCTTAAGTCTGCCTTCGTCTGACAGAGGTGGATTGACGGGACCCGGCAGTCCGACGAACCAGGGGACAAGTAAGTTAAAGCCCTAAAGTTGTGTGATTGTGTTGTTGTAAAATGCGTTAAAAGTTAAAAAGGTGCACGAGATACGGCTTTGGTTTGTCCGAGCTATGAGATACGGCTTTGGTTTGTCCGAGCTATGAGATACGGCTTTGGTTTTTCCAAGCCCAGAAACAGCTGGGATTCTTATCCCAGTGGAAGGAACGGGCTACGAAAAGACAGAGTTTAAACTTAAAATACCAAGTTAAGATGGGAAATAAAAACAGTAAATCCCTAGCTCTTGACAGAGATGAGAAGTACATGGCGAGTAAATTTGTTAATTGTATGCAATACATGCCGAAGTGGAAGAAAAAGTATGGAGTAGAAGGGAAGTTGAAGTGGGGAAGATAGTGGTTGATGTTTTGGAGGAGAGCGTGAATAGGAAGTCAAAGGGACTGAAAAAGAAAAGGAAAGAGAGAGAATTGAATTGTGCTAGAATGTGGTTGAAAGCTTCACAAGAGAGAAGAGAACAAATCCAAAAGACAAAAGATAGAAAGATGAAAAGCGATGAGGCCTATGTTTGTCAGGCCGGAAGACAATGAGGCCACAGTGCGCAGGCGCACTGTCCCGGCCACGGCTCCAGCCGCAGCTGGAGGTGCAGCTAAAGCAGAAAAGCAAGAGGGGCTTTCCGCTCGTACGCAAAACTTGTATCCAAGTTTAACAGATCTGCACCCTCCCCCATATAGCAAAAAAGGTCAGGGTCACATTATTAGAAGTCTTGTACAAACAAGAGGTTTGACCACTGCTGCTAGATTTTCCCAAACTTTAGACAATGTTGATGTGTGCCCAATGATACAGGTGCCAAACCCTATTGTAGGGAAAGGCCAACCTCCACATACACATGTTTTTCGGCCATGGACTTTGGGAGAGGCAAGAAAAGCAGTTGAAGGGGTTACCCCTGTTGCTGAAGACCCAGATAAATGGGCAGAAGACATGGCTGGAATCATACATTCCTATAGACTAAATGGGCATAAGGCAGGAGAAGCTGCTATGTCTTCCTTGGGAAAAGACTGGGCAAAGGTTAGAGGAAATTATACGGGTAGAAATAATCAAGGGCCTTTTCCCTATCCCGTTGAGGGAAATCAATTGGGAGGAGAGTATGAAGCACAATGGAATGATCTTGTGCAAAGAGTGCGAACTATATTTCGAAGACGATCGAATTATGGTCATTTGGCAGGAATAAAACAGAAGCCTGGGGAAGATACTGATGATTTTCGCTTGAGATTTAAAAAAGAATTCAGGGTGCATAGTGGCATCCCATTCAATGATGCAGCTGAGAGTGCTTATCAGCAACAGCTCACTAATTTCCGCCCTGAAATAGGCAACTGGGTGAGGAAACATTTGGTGGAAGTAGATATTGCAAGTGTGACAACATCTATGCAATGGGCCAGACATGCTGAAAAAGTGATCAAAAAAGGCAAAAGTTCTGATGTATTTCATCTAGATGATGATGACCTAGATGACAATGCAACAGTCTTCTTCCAAGGGTCCCAGCGGGGCAGAGGAGGTAGAGGCCAACAAGGTTGCAGGCCGCTACATAATTCAAAATCCCCATCAGATTCAGAGACCTGTTGGAACTGTGGGAAACGAGGACACTTTGCAAGGATCTGTCATTTTGCAAAACAAAACCAATCAAGGGGTGGAAGAAGGGGCAGAGGGAAAGCCAAATTCTACGCATGACTAGATTCCTCCCATTTGACCTCTTGTGCTCTTACAGAGGAAGAAATAGTAAATGTCCATACAGCATGGGACATTGAGTGCATTAAAAGAAAAACCATATGTTACCTTAAACATTGGAGGAAGTGAAGTAGAGTTTTTGTGTCATACCGGAGCTTGTAAAACCGTAATAAAAACTAAAGTCCCTAATCTAAAGAACTCCCAAAATACAATTTGGGTGAAATCTGCTGATGGGCAGGTACACAAGGAGAGTATCTCCAATCCAGTTGTAGTGAGAGATGATGAAACGGGAGTCATAGCTTCAGGCTCGATTGTTCTATCCCCCAAGTGTCCCATAAACCTGCTGGGACGAGATCTGATGACTCGATTGGTGTTAGGGTGGTGCTCAGTGACTTATTTTGCAAGAACCACACGGGAGACAAGTAAGTCATTTTAGACACCTGCAGGTGGAGAGTCCATTCGTCGCTGTGTGTACAGCGATGGTCGACGGAGGTCTGATTCTGGCGTCATGCAGGAGCGTTTTTACTGAGAGAAACAGAATAGGGTTGAGAGTGGGGGTGTGGGTGGACAGGATGGGGTGAGGTCCCTGGCTTGCTGATCAAAGCATAGCAGCGGGTCTTTTGCAACGTTGTGTAAACAACGCAACTTTGATTGCTTCCTCTGCACCTAGTCAATCAGCTGAAAAGATCTTAGCACTTTGTTCTACTACTTTTGTTAAGACAGGACAAGCTAGGTAAATTATTACAGGTTACATTCCAACATAATCATATGATGAAGATAATCTGTAAACCTTAACATATCCCTCCTGTTTTATCATATGATTGTCAATCCCGATCAATCAAACATAAGTACGAAAATACAATGACAGCAATACTTTCAAGTGAAGATGAGGTTTCTTCCTCAATACTCCAGTCCAAATTTTGTATGAGTGAAAAACCTGCGGCTAGATATTATTTTGCAGGAAAAATCTCACACGGTCCCTCTGCCTTAGGCGACCAGAATATCATCAATAACAACAGCTCAAGAAAAAATTGCTCGTGGTTGTTCAGCCGTTGGGGGCTTGGCACGCCCACTGGTGGAGGGTGAGCACAATTCTCGCCCCCTTCGCAGCTGTGCTCCGTCCGGGGAGAACTTGGAAATATCTGCTGCGTGGTCGTTGTCTTGAGTGGCTCAGGGTGGACTACCTGGCCACCAAGGGGGAAGAGGATTCTGCCTCTGTTTGAACTGGGGGCGGGGACGCTGTCGATGGCGGATCTGGTTCCTTGCAGAAACCCTTTACTGGGGCGCACTGGGACAGATGATACCACGTATCTCCTATGCCGGCCAGCCGGACGGCATGTGAAATGCGCTCATTTGAGATGTTTCTTCTGCTCCTCTCATTACTGTGTGTTGAATTCTTACATGTCCTGTTAAGACTCCAAAAACAATTACATTTGACAAAACATGTCTGGACAAGGAGCCTTGTCTGGATTGAGATGGCGGACAAGATGGCGGCGCACACAGTTGCAGCGGTTCAGTGCTCTCCCGATCTACGCATTGTTTGTTTTTTGTTAGTGTTTGTACCCACTGTATGTCGTTCATACACAACCTACAACCGGCAGGAGCTCCTCAGGATAGGTGTTTGCAGCGAGTTGAGTGTCGCAGCCGAGTTTCACCGCTCGCAAAACATACCGGAGGATATCATCAGGCTCCCCGGCTCCCCTTGGATCACCATCCCTGCTGGGAGGAAGCGAAGGCAGCGCAGAGAGAGGAGGCAGAAACGAGGCTGCAGGGCCGGCGCGCTAACCAGGCTACGGAAGCGGCCGTTCAAACCACCGCTCCCTAGCCTGTTTCTTACCAACGCCAGGTCTCTTGTTAACAAGATGGATGAACTATGGCTACAGATGTCTGCGAACCAGACCGTGAAGGACTGCTGCATGGTACTGATCACCGAAACCTGGCTTCATCCACTCATACCGGACTCTGCTATCGAGCTAACAGGCTACACCACACAGCGTCATGACAGGACTGAGAACTCCGGCAAGAGCAAGGGGGGGGGGGCTCTGTATGTACGTCAATAACAACTGCTGTACTAATATGGTGACTGTAGACAGTCACTGCTGCCCGGACCTGGAGTTTGTGACTATTAAACGCAGGCCCTTCTACCACCCTTGTGAATTTACCGTAGTCATGACGACTGTTGTTTACATACCTCTGGATGCTAATGCTAAGCTAGCTATTGGACTATTACATGGCAGTATTAGCAGCCAGCTGAGCAGTTATCCTGACGCAGTCCACATCATGGCAGGGGACTTTAATCATGTAAACTTGAAAGCAGCACTCCCTAGTTTCCACCAGCATGTTAAATGTGCCACTAGAGGAGTTAACACTCTGGACAAGGTCTACTCCAACATTAAGCTAGGCTACAGGGCAAAACAGCTACCTCACCTGGGCCAGTCTGACCATATGTTACTGCTATTAATCCCGGCATATACCACCATCAGGAGATCAGCTCCTGTCATCACTAAAACTGTTAAAACCTGGCCTGATGACGCCTCTCAGCAGTTGCAGGACTGCTTCGACAGGACTAACTGGGACATCTTCGAACACCGGGACTTGAACGTGTTCACAGACAGTGTTCTGTGTTATATCAAGCACTGCACAGACACTGTCACAGTGGACAAACCTATACGGATATACCCCAACCAGAAGCCCTGGATGACCCGGGAGGTCCTTCGGCTGCTGGAGGAGAGGGACATCGCTCTGTCCCTCAGGTCTGAGGACGGGGCTCTCTACAGCACAGCCAGAGCCAACCTGAGGAGAGGCATCAGAGAGGACCAGCTTGCCTACAAAAAGAGGATTGAGGATCACCTGGACAGCAACAACAGCAAGGAGGTGTGGCAGGGAGTTCAGCATCTCACCAACTACAGAACCACCATCGGAGCTGCTGAAGGGGACGCCTCACTGGCAGAGGTCCTCAATACCTTCTTTGCCCGGTTCGAGTCCGAGCCACCTGAAGCGGCCACATCATATCCCGCAGACCGCAGCAGCTTCACCTTCACAGTGAAGGAGTACGAGGTGAGGCATACGCTGCGGACCATCAACTCGAGGAAGGCTGCGGGTCCTGACGGCGTCACTGGGCGTGTTCTGAAGGACTGTGCCGATCAGCTGGCTGGAGTCTTCACAAAGATTTTCAACCAGTCCCTTACCGAGTCCACCGTCCCATCCTGTTTAAAATCCTCCACTATAGTCCCCCTGCCCAAGAAACGTCACATCACCAGCCTTAATGACTACCGGCCAGTCGCACTCACCCCGGTGGTCATGAAGTGCTTTGAAAAGCTGGTATGGGGTCACATCACAGCACTCCTGTTCAGAGGTTTTGACCCCCACCAGTTTGCCTACAGGGCAAATAGATCCACAGAGGACGCAGTAGCTACAGCCCTCCACGCTGCACTGTCCCACCTGGAGCAGCCGGGGAGCTATGTGCGGATGCTCTTCGTGGACTTTAGCTCTGCTTTTAACACCATCCTCCCCCACAGACTGGTGGACATACTGGAGGGCCTGGGACTTCCACATAATACTTGTAGGTGGATTAAAAGCTTCCTGACGGGTCGCAGCCAGAGGGTGAGAGTGGGCCGTCATACATCCACACCTCTCAGTCTTGGTACCGGCTCCGCACAGGGCTGCGTACTGAGCCCACTGCTTTACACGCTCTACACACATGCATGCACCCCCGCCCACCGCAGCAACATCATTGTGAAATTTGCGGATGACACAATCGTGGTGGGACTCATCTCAAAGGGGGATGAGTCTGCCTACAGGGACGAAGTGGTCCGGCTATTGGAGTGGTGCGGAGAGAACAATCTGCTCCTAAACACGGCTAAAACCCAAGAACTGGTCATTGATTTTAGGAGGAAGAATAAAACGGACATTCCACCACTTATCATCAACGGTGTCTGTGTGGAGAGGGTGTCCTCCTTCCGCTACCTGGGTGTCCACATCGAGGAGGACTTCACCTGGGGCGTGAACACCTCTGAGCTGCTCAAAAAGGCCCAGCAGAGACTCTACTTCTTAAGGGTGCTGAGGAGACACAGCATTACACAAAGACTGCTGGTGTCCTTCTATCGCTGCTACATAGAAAGCACTTTAACGTACTGTATATGTGTTTGGTACTCCAGCTGCACTGCTGCTCAGAGGAAATAACTCCAAGGGGTCATCAACACAGCACAGAAGATCATTGGCTGCCCTCTCCCCACACTGGAAGAGCTACACAGAACCCGCTGTCTCAAAAAAACACAGAACATTCTGAAGGACTATTCCCACCCTGGCCATTCCCTTTTCGAACTGTTGCCATCAGACAGACCCTACAGAGCGATTAGGTCAAGGACTAGCAGATTTGCCAACAATTTTTACGCTACAGCGGTAGTCGCATTGAATGCAGCTAAACATAAATGATTATGTCTCTGTATGTTCTTCTGTGGGTTTTAGCTTGTATTTTGTTTAGTCTTTTTTATTATTATTTTTTTTTATTTTTTATTATTCTATTTATTCTATTTATTTTTTATCTCATGCGCGGATCGGTTGGCACTTTTTAAATTTCGTTGTACAGGTGACAATGACAAATAAAGATCTATTCTATTCTATTTTATTCTACATTGAATCTTACAGTAGACTATATTATTCTACTCCCCCACCCTTTTGACACATTCACGTAATGTGTCAATAGCGTCGTTGGGGAGCGGAAGGGACCAGCAAGGTGTCCCGGACACATTATCATACCCATCCCGGCTGGACTAGATGGTCCTGTCTTGTCCAGCCACAGGAAACGGGCCTTCTCCATTGAACCATTTGACGTCAATGGTGCCCCTGAGTAATCGTCAAATCCCATTCAACTCAATTTGTACTACACTTACAGGCGAGAGGAATTTTAACTTCAATTGTGATCACATCACCTCCACATCAACCTACCTAGGGCATTCATATGCACACACACACACGTACAACTAACAGACACGAAGGCAGCCATTCATTCACCATCACAGCTCAACCCCTGTCCCACAACATTTACCTTCATGATGGCCGTGAGCAGGCAGACATTGAAGTCCACCGGGCCACAGCCACAGCCAGGCACATCCCATGTCGTACATGCATTCCCTGTGTCAGGTTTAATTCGCTGACTGAATAACTATTAAGAGAAGAGCAACAGCAAACAAACCAAAAATGAGACAGAATATTAAGTCTTTTCTCGCGAGGAGTGCAGTACAGATAGCTTACAACAATCTCACTACACTAAATATCTGTATACACTCCCGCTCTTTTTATTTGGATTTGCCCTACCCACAATCGTGAGACAGAAAGCCCCTAAAGGGGAGGGGGAAAGCATGTGGGCTTTGCCTCGTAAGGAAAAATCCCTAGGTGTTTACATACTGATAAGAACATCTGGGAAGAGGAGTTTGAGTGGACTGGATACAGAAGAGAAAACCTTTGACCTCTAGTTAAAACATAGCAGGGGAAGTTTTATGACATTGTGTAGGATGGGACAAGCTAGGTTATTTATTTCTGGTTATATACATTCCAACCTAATCCTACTATCAAGATAGTTAGGAAAACCCTGACAATGATGGTCACTTGTAGGTTTTATCTGGACAGCAATGAGGCATGTTGTCTAACAAAGTGGTCTTTGTTAGAAAGGAACTGTCTCGGTAGATGTCTTCTTTTTGCTGAGTCGTCAGCTGCGTCCTGTCTGACCCAGCTGTAACCTCTCTTCTGTGGTACATCATAAAAACAGCAAGGCCAAACAGCAAGCATATAATGCAGTACTATTGCGGTAAAGCATTGATTAGAGAACGCATTATAACATATATATATTTTTCTAACACCCTGCCTGTCCTCATTCATTCCATGTGCAACACCACAGGAGCCGGCTCCTACAGCCTTTTCACATCACAATACCACACTCCCCCTTCCACAGTCCAGTCTCAGTAGAGACAATGGAAGGCAGAAAGGCACAGGTGAGACACTGGAGGAGCAAGCTCCCGCAGTCCTCCCACAAACCAATTACAACAAACAACAAAAGCCCAAATCACTTATGTCTGTTTGGGAGGATCACAACGGCCAAATTTTACAAATGACAAAACACAAGACGCAGGTCTTGGAACCACATCGACGACCGCCAAACGCAAATGCCGGGTCAAGGACTGTTCTTCGTCTGTTCTTTCCAACTCTTGTAGTCAATTTTATTGCCCTTTTGAACTGGGCAGGTAGGAGTGTTTGCAAGAAGAGTTTGAGCACTTCCTAATGATACCCCCGAACCAAAGACCATTTATGACAGGGGCTATCCCATTTATTGCCTCCTGTTTTAAAGGAGATTCTCTGGTCTTGGTCGGATCTGGGCTGGGAGAATGGATGTTACGTCCTGTAGCAAATGGTTCCTTTGATCAGTCAAACAAATGTTGATTAGCCAGGGAAGCGCATCAGCGCGTGCCCTTCCAAACACATACACCACACATACACATTTTTCAATCATCTTCCAATTGTTTACAGCAAAAGTTTGAAAAGCCTGAGAAAATTTTAACTTAATAGTATGACGCCAAATGTATTAGGGAATCCATATATCGTAAAGTGTTGTATTTTTACTATCTTTCACTATCTGTCCTACTCACTCCCCCCTTCTGAGGCTTGGCAACGCCCATGCCTCACACCTTGGCAAACGTTTTGGGACGTGTTCTTTACTACATATGATTCCATCATCATTTAATTTGACTTTCTCTCCAAAACGCTTCTCAATTTCCCAGTTCACACATCTTCTGCATGTGTTATTGGTTCTCCAGTTTTTTCTCTAGTTAATTATCAATCTAAAAGCAACCTTTGTTTTTCTTTGTTTTTCTTTTTTTTCCTTAGCATTTAACTTACTCAAAATCACTCTTTCTTCAAAGTCACTCTACTCATTTTCCATAGTAGTCTCCAACAACTTCAACCATTCAACCGATATTTTCCTGTCACTCAGCAATGCTCATTTGCATTTCACACAAAGTCTCCAAAAATGAGTCTTTCCATCACATTGGTCCCAATTCATCCAAGCACCCCACACAACATTCATATACTATTTTCAACTCAAGGTTCCTGATAAAACAATCCACCAATCAAAAAAAAAAAAACTCAACACAAAAAAACCTGCTGGCAAATTAATCTGAATTTTTTCATTGTTTTTAAATTTAAAGAACTCAATCTTTCAGATTTAGTTCGCATATAGAAGTTTGTATAATCTTATAACACAACCAATCAATTATTTCTATTAAATGTAGCATTACAATGTCTTAAATTCACGATTTTGATTCTTCCAATTCCTGAAAGCATGTTCTGTTGTTGTTTTTTTTCTTTCAAATTTCTCATGAGGGTTCGACACTTAACATGCACTAGTGTTGATTAGTTTCTGCTAGCAAACAGATTTCTCTCTTTTCCTCTCATTTTTATCTTTCAAAATCGCTTCTGTTCTGGGGTGCAAATTGGATAGACCACAGTCTAGCAAATTTCTTTACACTAAAGGTTTAGCCAGTTTTCATCATTTTAACACACATGCACAGCTCTCGCGCGCGTAAAGTAGGTCCCAGCATCAATGATTCGTCACAGGCTGGCCATTTCCTGTGGTCGATCATGAGCTGGTCCCTCCCACGCACACGAGGACAGCACATTCTAATCTTTAATTTATCTTTCAGAAGCAAGTTTTACCACTTGATTTGCAAATTTTAACTTTAGTGTGCACACAATTCGATCTCTGGTCATTTGCCATTGGGCATACAAACAGCATTGTCATACTTCTTGGACAGGGGCTCTAATAATCCCAAAAAAATTCTAATAATCCGACAATGACATGTTCTGCTGTCATATGGGGGAGGCCTCAGGTCCTTTAAATTTGGATACATGATTTGCAAAGGAGCGGAAGCGCCTCTTGCCCCTTTGCTTCAGCTGCAGCCTTGCACCAGCGCACTGGGACCTTATTGTGTTCTGGTCTGACAAACACTTGTGACCTCATCAGTTTTCATATTTCTATGTTTTGTCTCTTGAATTTGTTCTCATCTCTTTGTGAAGTTTTCAACCGTAATTTGGTATTTCTTTTTTAGGTTTATACAATTTTTTTTCAAAATTTTTTGTTTTCCTTTTCTTTCTTTGAGGATCCTCAACGCAGGTTTAAATTGACCTTTCAACAAATTACTAGCCTGTGTCATTGCCGTGGATTAATGCTAGAACCAGCTCAGTGGCCTAGTGGTTAAAGTGTCCGCCCTGAGACTGGAAGGTTGTGGGTTCAAACTGCGGCCGGGTCATACCAAAGACTGTAAAGATGGGACCCATTGCCTCCCTGCTTGGCACTCAGCATTAAGGGTTGGAATTGAGGGTTAGAAGGAGTGGAGCTCTTTACAAGCCCTAGGCTTCGTCTCCCTCCTTGCACAGTTATTGATATAATAATTTGTGCTAAACAATAAACTAAAACTAAACTGCTTTCTAGTCAATTTATCCTACCAGTCACAAAAATTCCAGCGGTTTTTATTTTTAGGCCTATCCAGGATGGGTGTAAAACCCTCCTAAACAGCTTGGAAAAACGGACAAAAAAAAAAGAATCTCCGCCCTTCTTCAGTTAGGAAAAAGAAACTCTGTTTTTTCTTAGCCCGTTCCTTCCACTGGGACTTGAACCCAAGCTGTTCTTTGGCCGGAAAAACGTACAAAGAAAAATCTACACTCTTCTTTGATTAACATAAAAGAAGCTCCGTGTTTCTTAGCACGTTCCTTCCACTGGGACTCTAACCCAAGCCCGATCCCTCAGCTTGGAAAAACGGACAAAGAATAATCTACGCACTTCTTCGATGACCGAAAAAGAAGCTCTGCTTTTCTTAGCCTGTTTCTTCCCCTGGGACTTGAACCCAAGCTATCTCTCGTGCACCTTTAACTATTTCATTTATTTATTTTTTTTACGCGTAACTTTAGGGCTTTAACTTACCTGTCCCCTGGTTCGTTGCACTGCCGGATCCCGTCAATCCACCTCTGTCAGACGAAGGCAGACCTAAGATGCTGGCCCAGCGAAGAAATACTCTTCCCAGGACTTTCTTTTCCAGGTCCTCCTAAAGGACACTGGCTTGTCGACAACGCAGCACGTTCTCCCCCGTCAGCCAGATGGCGGGTATGAAGATCCCGGGTTTCGGCACCAAAATGTTAGTGTGATGCTCACGCTAACTTATTTTGCAAGAACCACACGGGAGACAAGTAAGTCATTTTAGACACCTGCAGGTGGAAAGTCCATTCGTCGCTGTGTGTACAGCGATGGTCGAAGGAGGTCTGACTCTGGCGTCATGCAGGACCATTTTTATTGAAAGAAACAGAATAGGGTTGAGAGTGGGGGTGTGGGTGGACAGGATGGGGTGAGGTCCCTGGCCTGCAGATCAAAGCATAGCAGGGGGTCTTTTACGACGTTGTGTAAACAAGGCAACTTCAATTGCTTCCTCTGTAGCTAGTCAATCAGCTGAAAAGATCTTAGCACTTTGTTCTACTACTTTTGTTAAGACAGGACAAGCTAGGTAAATTATTACAGGTTACATTCCAACATAATCATACGATGAAGATAATATGTAGATCCTAACAGTTGGGAATTGCAATAGTTCCAGTAAAGGATGGCATGCGAGCATGTAGAGTGAGAGATGACGACTCATATGCTGTATGAACAAGCAGGTGAACAGATTTGCTGCTCCTATGACATCACTCCTGAACGGAATCCCAAGCTACCAAGCAGATGCCTGAGTGCAGCTCGAAAACAATTGTCCCGACCTGAATCAGAAATGACTTGTACTCAATTACATGTCACCATGAATATTCTCACTGATCCACAAGATGACTATATTGAAAGTTTTCTCAGTGACACAGAAGTAACTTTAACAATCACTGCTCTGTACACAGATCGCATGTCATTTGCAGCTGCTGCTGTGCTCCTGCCCGCTCCTCAGAAAGACAAATACAAGTTGTCGGCTGTACCCCACATTTCATTGTTTAAACCTCACAGTATAACATGGGCAGAAGTGGGTTGCCGAATTAAACTTGCTGGATCTGTCACTGATTATGAAGACAAAGGTGATGGGTGGAGCTACAGTACCAGTTGTGACATGTGGAAGCAAACGGTGTGTGAAGTAGCTGTTGGTAGGGCATGCGCTTGTGCGCTTCCCTGACTAGTTGACATTTGTTTGAATGAAAAGGAGGAGGGGGAATTGTGCTGGGCTTCCTGAAGAACTATGGACAAAGGGGCCATCTGATGTAGGACTTTTAACGTCCATTCCCCCAGTACAGATCAAACCAAGATCAGAGTGGCGTCCAAGAGTTAAGCAATATCATTTAAAACACGAGGCAATAAATGGGATTGCCCCTGTTACAGGAGGAATCATTAGGAAGTGCTCGGATTCTCCTTGCAACACTCCTATTTTTCCAGTCCAAAAGGCCAATAAAATTGATTGGCGAATGATACAAGATTTACGAGCAGTGAATGATGCAGTGCAGACAAGAGCACCTAATGTGCCTGACCCACACACACTTCTGAACACTTTGAAACCTAACCAGAGGTTTTTCACAGTAATTGATCTTAGCAATGCATTTTTCTCAGTGCCAATTCACCCAGACTCACAGTTTTGGTTTGTGTTTACCTTTAAAGGACAACGCTATACGTACACCAGATTGCCACAAGGATTTGCTGATAGTCCAACTATTTTCATTCAAGCTATTGAGGTAAATTTTGGATTCTTTGCGTCTCTGTATGTCACCTTAAATGGCGACCTAGCAGCAGTGAGAAGACCCTAAGCTATTCTTGCGGTACAGAGAAGCTCTAGTTTCAGTAATGTGTAGGTACTTAAAATATGGAAGGGCCATTCGTCCGTGACCAGGAAGACCTTTGTCCATCCCCTTTTAAGGGCATTGGAAGTAACCAGTAGAGTGAGACTCGGACCGCAGCTGTTGTCTTACGAGGTACAAATGATGGGGGAGAACAGAGAGAGAGAGGGGCAAGAGCAAGAGACGCGAGGGCTTTTTTGGGGCGAACATCACAGCTGAAACATCTTTGCTTTTGGGGCCACTCGAACTTTTTGAGAGACATCACTCTGACATCGGTTGAGTAAAATATTTTCCCAATCAGCCGTGTGCCACTGGAGTGCTTCCCTGGGACAGCCATTGTTCACCGAGTGTTTTTTTGGAGACCAGCTGTTAGGGTGCTGCTCACTCTAACTTATTTTGCAAGAACCACACTGGAGTCAAGTTAGTCATTTTAGGCACCTGCAGGCGGAGAGTTCACTCGTCGCTGTGCTCACAGCGATGGTCGAATGAAGTCTGACTCAGGCCTCGTCAGGTGCTTATTTATTGAGAGAAACAGAGTGGGGTTGAAAGTGGGGGTTGAAAGTGGGGGTGTGGGAACACACAGGATAGGTGAAGACGGTCCCCTGCTGATCAAAGCATAGCAGGGGACCTTTTACGACGTTCTGTAAACAAAGCAACTTTGATTGCTTCCTCTGCAGCTAGTCAATAAGTTGAACTGATCTTAGCACTTTGGTAAACTAATTTTGTCTAGACAGGACAAACTAGTTAAATTATTACAGGTTATATTCCACCATAATCATACGATGAAGATATTCTGCAAACCCTAACATATCCCTCCTGTTTTATCATATGATTATGTCAACCTCGATCAATCAAACGCAAGTAAGAAAATACAATGAAAGCAATAACTTCCAGTGAAGGTGAGGTTTTTCCTCAATACTCCAGTCCAAAGTATGTGCAACTCAAAAAACCTGCGGCCAGATTATGTGCAGGAAAAGAGTTACACGGTCCCTCTGCCTTAGGCGACCAGACTGTTATCAATCAAGATAAAAATTGCTCGTGATTGTTCAGCCGTTGGGGGCTTGGCACGCCCACTGGTGGAGGGTGAGCACGATTCTCACCCCCTTCGCAGATCTGCTCCGTCCGGGGAGAACTTGGGAATGTCTGCTGCGTGGTCGTTGTCTTCAGTGGCTTAGGGTGGACTACCTGGCCACCAAGGGGGAAGAGGATTATTCTGCCTCTGTATGAACTGGGGCGGAGACTGTCGATGGCTGCTCTGGTTCCTTGCAGGAACCCTTCACTGGGGCACACTGGGACAGATGATACCACGATCCTCCTTTGCCGGCCAGCCGGACGGCATGTGAGATGCGCTCCACCAATTTATAGGGTCCAGTCGACGCAGGCTCCGTCCCTCTCCTTCTTGGGAACGTTGGGGTGATCTGGACCTGGATCCGCCACCGAAAGGACAGCAGCACGTCCGGAAAACAGCAAAAAACAGCACCTTTTCTGCAACCTTTGCATTAGTCATTTGAGATGTTTCTTCTGCTCCTCTCATCACTGTTTTGGTTGCCCTGGTTACAGAGGCGTTGCTACACCAAAGGGAGGGAAGATTGTGTCTGTAGCAACGTTGATTAGCTAAGGAATGTAGTGTGGTGTGAACTAGCACTTCATTGTCGGCCCGTGACCCCCGCAGAGTTTGTCCATCTGTTCTTCTCCAGTTGTTGGCCGAGAAGTCCGTGAGTGAGAACAGATAACTTCAATTGCCGCTTTCCTGTGGGACAATGCAACTAAACCTTGGCTAGACTTTATCTACTTCGCAAATTAACACTCAATAACGATAAGTAACTTGTCCTAAACACTAAAACAAATGTTAAATAAATGCAAGGTAACTGGTATGCAGTTCCTTAAACAAACATTGAGGAAATATAGGATAACTTGTACGCAACTACTTCAAACTATGTTTAACAAAGAAAAACAGTTCTGATCAACAACAATCTATGAACCAAACCTACAGGTAACTAAAAGGAATGGAGTTTCCTTCAACCAAATAAGAACATTTTGCCTATGCAAATAAGCTCTGCTCATTGTTAGTGAAGGCTTCTTACAGAAACAAAAACACACAGATAACATAAGGACAGGAAGGACACATATGGCTGACAGGGATCAAAAGACTTCCTTGTCACTAAAGAGACTCCCCTGTCACTAAAGAGAAAGAACGTAGATAAAAGGAAAGCCATAAACTCGTAAAGACAAGGCCTACAGGTCTGGCAGGCCAAGGCTTCACTTAAATTATTCCAACATTTCCCTCCTGCTTATCACGCATTTGCTAAATTTTTACATTACCAAAAACAACCACTTCACTTGATTTTCAGTTGTCGGATCACAAGTATGCGCACAAATATTTCCACCAAAGAGGATAAATGTTGCGACATCATTATTCGGAAACACACAGATCTGGGAAAAAGTCTGTAAACTCAAGTGCAAAAACTGCATCACCATCATCGTTATCAACATGCTGTCGTTCAGACATTAGGCATACCCGGGCCATCTCGTCGTCCATGGGCGAGATTGCTGTAGTGATAAGACGATTAAACAGAGCACGGAGACATGGAATACAACAACATCCACACAAGGTGAGCATAGCAGTTATTGAGGACACAAGGGCTTCATACTTCCCAAAAGCAGTCATCCACTTGTTGTGCTCTTTCATCCTCGTGTTGAGGGATTGTAAGTTTGCAATCATCTTCGTCAGGCTCCCATCAGGGGCGGTGTCCTTCTGGATGAAGGTGCATTATTGTTCCCTGAACATTGCGCAGACCCTTCCTTTCCCAGACAACAACATAACAAGAGCATTGCGGTTCTGGATTGACATTAGGGAAGGCATGGCTAGCTGTTCGTGCACTGCCTCAAGTCCCGCTTGTGTCCGTTTGCCCAATTTCTGCATGTTGCAATGGATGTAATTTATCCTGTCAACGTTCTTGTTCATCGTCCACCAGCAGCAAATGGAGGACTCCCATCCCGCTTCAATTTGGTCAATTAATTCTTATTAATCAGGAACTCCTCTGGGGACTCTAATTGCATCAATTTCAGTCAGATCATCGTCGCCTCTCAAATTCAAAGACATTATGTTTTTGTTTTTTCCAGCTTTTTCCCAGATCTTGGCATGTCGGTACATATATAATTTTGGTTGACTACAGTCTCTAAAAGCAATGGTTTCTTTTCTTTTTCTTCCATTCAACGGATATTATATAGAACACTCTGTCGCACATTTCACAATCAGTAAACAAACTATTCACATTCATTTTCGAGATATTGATTCCATTCTTTAACATCTACAGCAGTTGTTGACAAACTATTATTTCTTTACATAACGTTTTTGCCACTGTTAAAGCCTTCAGTGTTTATTTTGAAGCCAATTCAATCCATTTTTAGAATGCATCTATTATGACCAGGCATTATAACCCTGTGGATCGTGTTAAGCACATGTTAAACAAGCTCTACAAAAAAAAATTTTATAAGCGTTTTGACTATGAATCGAATTCATATGTTGTATAAAGCTGACTGAACTGCCCTTCCATCCCCCCTGTTGAGCCAGGTGTCAACGGCACGTGACAACCCCATGGCTCAATACAGCTGCCCATTTGTATCGTTTCCTTTCCCCTCTCAACGTAACAACCCAATCCACCAATCGAATAAAAGAAATAAAAAAAAATAATAATAATAACTGCTGGTAAAATAATATAATAGCTAACTGTTGCAGTTTCATAACTTTAACTAACTTAATCGCTCTCTTATTCTCAAATTTTAAATCTAGCTTCAAAATGTCGGTATTTCATAATTGTACATCATCTAATTCCAGAAAGCAAGTTCTTTCCATCTCTCAAATTTTGTCTAACCAAGGCTAGGCACTAAAGGAGCGTGGACCAGTTACTGCCCATAAACAAATTGCTCGCTTTTTTTTTTAATTTTTCCTTCCTATCTTAACAAAATCGGGTTTGTTTTGCGGTGCAAATCAGATAGACTACAGATAAATAAATTCTTTAGTGCACCTATATTAGCGAATTTCATTCT
The DNA here is from genome assembly GCF_033458585.1 of Syngnathus typhle. Classification (NCBI taxonomy): domain Eukaryota; kingdom Metazoa; phylum Chordata; class Actinopteri; order Syngnathiformes; family Syngnathidae; genus Syngnathus; species Syngnathus typhle. The sequence continues at coordinate 2,226,803 of NC_083742.1, forward strand.
TTTAACACATAACACAACACACAGACAACACAAAAACAGCAGAGACAGAGCTCACAAACAACACCAACAAACAACGCTGCGCAGACGTCATCCTCTATTTTGACGTGTTGGTTATACTTTTTCTTTTTTCTTTCCTCAGTGCCTTTTATTCTTCGTGCAACTATTGTCACACCTTCCCTAGGCATCACCCTGCTTCAACATCACTTGCCACCACGCACTCAGCACACCCCTGGAGTGGGTACGACCCTACTCCGCGCGCAGCCACAGCAAGGGAAGCAAGAGGGGGGGGCCCGGCATTTTCATACTGATTTATCCCAGCCTGGCCAGTACTGGGACAATCAATGCCGCCGACCCCCACTCGCGCCAACCCAGCAAACAGCTACCCGCAGAGTCCAGAACCCCACACCTACATCAGTCTCCCCCACAATCAAATTACAATATCAATCACCACAGGAGCCGGCTCCTACACCCTTTTCACACCACAATACCACACTCCCCCCTCCACAGTCCAGTCTAAGCGGAGACAATGGAAGGCAGGAAGGCACAGGTGAGACACCGAAGGAGCAAGCTCCAGCAGTCCTCCCACTAACCAATTACAACATACAACAAAAGCACAAATCACTTATGTCTGTTTGGGAGGATCACAACAGCCAAACCTTACAAATGACAAACCACAAGACACAGGTCTGGGAACCACATCAACGACCGCCAAACGCAAATGCCGGGTCAAGGACTGTTCTTTGTCTGTTCTTTGCAACTCTTGTCAAAAGCAACCTTTATTTTTCTTTCGTTTGTATTTGCTCGGGTTTTTTATTTCCCTTCCTAGCATCTAACTTACTCAAAATAATTCTTCCTCCAAAGTCGCTCAACTACTTGCCCATAGCAGTCTCCAACAACTTCAACCATTCAACCTGTATTTTCGCTTCAGTCGGGCATTCAGTCATCAATGCTCATTTGCATCTCACACACAGTCTCCAAAAAGGAGTCTTTCCATCACATTGGTCCCAATTCATCCAAGCACTCCACACAACATTCACATACCATTTTCAATTCAAGGTACCTGATAGAACAATCCACTAATCCCAAAAAAAAACTCAATACAATAAAAACGGCTGGCAAATTAATTAAATTAAGTTTTTTCTTTGTTTTCAAATTTAAAGAACTCAATCTCTCAGATTCAGCTTGCATATAGAAGATCGTATAATCTTACAACACAACCAATCAATAATTTCTATTAAATGTAGCATACAATGTCTCTGTATTAGCATGAGCGGTCAAAAAAAGGGGGGAGGGGGAAGCTTGACATGTCGAAAATGTGGCTTTTCCTCTGCCTCTTCCTCCACCCTTTGATTGGTATTGTTTTGCACGACGACACGCTCTCGCCAAGTGGCCCCGTTTCCCACAGTTCCAACAGTCCAAATTTGAGCTGGAGTTTGAATTGAATGGCGGCCTGCCGCCTTGTTGGTCTCTAATGCAGGTTTAAATTGACCTTCCACCAAATTCTCTTTGCAGTCAGTTTATCCTACCAGTCGCACTCTCTCAACCACACAACATTCATGCAAACAGCTTGGAACAACGGACAAAAAAAAAGAATCCACGCCCTTCTTCACTTAAGAAAAAGAAGCTCTGTTCTTTTTCTTAGCCCGTTCCTTCCACTGGGACTTGAACCCCAGCTGTTTCATAGCTTGGAAACACCAAAGCCGTATCTCATAGCTCGGACAAACCACAGCCGTATCTCATAGCTCGGACAAACCTAAGCCGTATCTGCGCTTTTTTCCATGACTTACTTGTCTCCTCGGTCCGCTGCAATGTGGGACCCCGTCAAACCACCTCTGACAGACGAAGGCAGACCTAAGATGCTGGCCCAGCGAAGAAATTCTCTTCCCAGGACTTTCTTTTCCAGGTCCCCATAAAGGACGCTGGCTTGTCGACAATGCAGCACGTCCTCCTCCGTCAGCCAGATGGCGGGTATGAGGGTCCCGGGTTTCGGCACCAAAATGTTAGGGTGCTGCTCACTCTAACTTATTTTGCAAGAACCACACTGGAGTCAAGTTAGTCATTTTAGGCACCTGCAGGCGGAGAGTTCACTCGTCGCTGTGCTCACAGCGATGGTCGAATGAAGTCTGACTCAGGCCTCGTCAGGTGCTTATTTATTGAGAGAAACAGAGTGGGGTTGAAAGTGGGGGTTGAAAGTGGGGGTGTGGGAACACACAGGATAGGTGAAGACGGTCCCCTGCTGATCAAAGCATAGCAGGGGACCTTTTACGACGTTCTGTAAACAAAGCAACTTTGATTGCTTCCTCTGCAGCTAGTCAATAAGTTGAACTGATCTTAGCACTTTGGTAAACTAATTTTGTCTAGACAGGACAAACTAGTTAAATTATTACAGGTTATATTTCACCATAATCATACGATGAAGATATTCTGCAAACCCTAACACCAGCGAAACAACAAAGACCATTCACCACACTATCATGGCCTGTTTGGCTGATTTTCAGATGTCAAATAAAAGCCAACTTCTAGTTTATGTAGATGATCTCCTGGTAGCCTCTGAAACTGAAGCTGCTTGCAAGGAAGACTCCTTAGCATTGTTACACTTTCTCTGCAAAACAGGGAATAAAGTGAGCAAGAACAAGCTACAATGGGTCAAACAGGAAGTGAACTATTTAGATCACACTTTGTCAGCTTCTGGAAGACAGATACAGAGAACCAGAAAGCAGATCATTGCAGATGCACCAAAACCGGAGACGAAGAAACAAATTATGTCATTTTTGGGGCTCTGCAATTACTGCAGAGCATGGATCCCACATTATGCGGAAAAGACGCAACCGCTGTTAGATATTGCGCATGGGGTCCCCATGGCAATGACAGAAAAAATAATGTGGACTCCAGAAGCAGACGATGCTTTTGTAGTGCTGAAACAGGCTCTGATGGAAACCACATCTCTTATCTTGCCAGACTACAATAAAACCTTTGTACAAACAGCAGACTGCAGGAATGTTTTTATGACTTCAGTGTTGCTGCAGAGTCATGGCAGCAAACTACGACCAATTGCATTTTATTCAAAAAAATTGGATCCAGTGGCACAATCCTTGCCAGACTGTGTCCAAGCAGTATGCGCGGCAGCGCTTGCAGTGAGACAATCTGCAGATGTGGTGCTCTTTCACAGAATGGAGCTGCTAGTTCCACATGCTGTAGATGTGTTGCTACTGCAAAGCAAGATGAACTTTTTGTCACCTGCCAGACACCTATCCTACACTGCTACGCTTCCGTCACAACCACACATTGTGATAAAGAGGTGCACAGTCCTTAACCCAGCAACGTTGATTCCGTTGCCAGGGGATGGTACTCCACATAACTGTTTGGATGCTACAGAACATCTACAGCTGCCCAGACAAGATTTAATTGACACATCACTTGACAAAGGGGAAAAGTGGTTTGTGGATGGGTCATGTTCAAAGGATCTTAGAGGGAACAATCAACGTGGGTATGCAATTGTGAGATTGCCAAACCAGATTGTTGAAGCAGAGAAGCTTCCATACAACAGGTCAGCGCAGGCTGCTGAGCTGATTGCACTAACAAGAGCTTGTGAATTGGCGGAAGATAAGGAAGTAAGTCACTGTATACACAGACAGTCTGTATGCGTTTTCTACTCTGTTCTATTTTGCAAAACAATGGGAGCGCAGGGGGATGACAACATCAACTGGTAAGCCGGTTACCCATGCCTCCTTGTTAAAAGACTTGTTACAGGCCATTCATTTACCTGCTAAACTAGCTGTGTGTAAATGTGCTGCTCACACCACAGGCACAGATGAAGCCTCGAATGGAAACAGATTAGCAGACAGAATTGTTAAAGAAGCAGCGGCAGGGAAACATGGCCATGAATTTTTTTTAATAGGTTCAGAGGACACGCAACTCATAGATAAGACTATACTGACAGATATGCAGGGCAATGCTCCAATGGTGGAAAAACGAATGTGGACGACAAAAGGTGCGATAGCGGATACAGATAATATCCTCCGCATCAATGACAAACCTGTTTTACCTAAATCACTTTTTAAGGCAGCAGCAATTGCGACACATGGGCCTTGCCATGTGTCGACAGGGGGGGATGAGGTCCATCATACATCAACAATTCACTACTTTTGGTTTGGATGTTTACTTAAAGTTTTTTGTAAAGCATGTCCCGTTTGTGTGAAACATAATCCACAAGGAAACATGAGACCTAAGAGAGGCTCATTTCCAAAACCGTCTTACCCATTTCAAATCATGCACATGGATTTTATTGAGCTCACACAAAGTGGACCTCACAAATACTGCCTAGTGATGATTGATGCATTTTCCAAATGGGTGGAAATAGTTCCATCTAAACATGCAGATGCCTTAACAGTGGCAAAAGCCATTTGCAAAGCCATCATACCGACTCATGGCATTCCCCAAACCATTTGCAGTGACAATGGTCCACATTTTGTGAACCAGGTGGTACAGAACATGGCCGGACACCTTGGGATAACGTTAAAAAACCACTGCGCTTATCACCCTTCCAGCGCTGGCCTGGTTGAACGAGCAAACTATACTATCAAAAGCAGGTTGAAAAAATACGTGGAAACAACAGGCAGACCTTGGCCAGAGTGCCTAGACTTAGTGAAGCTCTATATGAGAATCACTCCCACTTCAGAACGGCTAACACCTTTTGAAATCATCCACGGGAGGCCATATAGACTACCTGTGTTCCATGCAGATTTACAAAAGGCAGATGAAGAACAGTCTTTGGCAGATTACATGGTCAGAACGCTCAGACTGACAGAGGTGTCAAATGCAAATTTACTGCCGCCTGATCTTTCATCCTCACAGGTCGACAACACCATCAAGCCAGGAGACTGGGTCTACATCAAAGTCATCAAAAGAAAGAACTGGGCCAGCCCACGGTGGGAGGGACCATTCCAAGTCTTGCTGCTACCCCCACGGCAGTAAAGATCGCTGAACGGCCCAGCTGGATTCACCTCAGCCACTGCAAGCTACAAGGAGTGCTGAACCCCTAATTCGGGGTGGTTGGGAAGCCTGATTTCAAACTAGCCTCATCGTTTAGGGTTAGACGTCTCAATGTTGGTGAAGAGAACAACAACACCCACTCCGCTAGGCGAGGGTATGCCTCGGAGTCCCGGTCATCCAAGTAGCAACGGGGCTCCATATGCCAGGTGGATCCTCTGCTGCGTCGTGGTTGGAGCGTGCTATGGTCTATGGACTCAACTGAACAGACCAAGTGACAATGTTGACTGTGGAAGACAATGGTCACACGATGAGAATTTTGAGGACTGGTCATGGGACCCCAGAAACCCATACGAAACCAACACTTGGTACCGCTACGTAAAATTCACTGTGAGATCGTACACACAGGAGGGTTGCTATGTGTGTTCCAAACTTCCTCCTTCCTCTACACAAGTTCACTTGGAGGCCAGAGCAATGAATGTCACTGAAGCGAAATGCATGGCATCCATGGGAGGAGTTGGATATCAACACCATGCTGTCACAGTCAGTGATGCCGACCCTTCCCGCCCTGGACTTGCGGAAGGTACCTGTGATCAGCGTTTCTGGACAAATCTCAATGTGACTGTTAAAGGATGAACATTGTCGCAGGTGGCCTACACAGAGCGGCCACCTGGAGTGAACTATACGTGTTACATCCAAGGAAGAGAGACCCACAAATGCATTGACAGTGACTGCTCTCCAGGAGGGAACTGGATGGGAGCTTTGGACATCGCCACTGAGTGTCAGGATAGGAGAGCCATTTCAGGTGGTGAGGGCTCTCCGACCAACATGGCTGCACCATCAAACGGAACATACTTCATACAGAATGGCTGGTGGCTTTGTGGTCACAAGGTTTATCCGATCCTGCCCGCCAACTGGACAGGAGTGTGTGCACCAGTGTGGGTGACAGACCACACCTACAGGATACAACATCGTCAGCTGACGACAGCGCACAACTCTTCTGGACGTCGACGCAGGGCGATTACAACCTTTGACCCCCATGACCCTGTCTGGGGTGCGAATGTTCCGGACGACCATAAAATATGGCCTGTCGGAAACAAAGTTGTTCATGCGCTTTTTCCTTGGATCGGAGTTGGGAAACAATCTCTCTTCATTGAGACACTGAACTATCGTTTTCAATCCTTTGTGAACCTCTCACTGCAAGTCGATGATGGACAAAATAGAGAGATCCAGGCTATTAGACTAATGGTCTTGCAAAACAGGATGGTTCTGGACTTGTTGACGGCAGCACAAGGTGGTGTGTGCCACATCATTGGGACTTCCTGTTGCAGATACATTCCGGGAGAAAATGACCTAGCTTGTCCCATCCTACACAACGTCGTAAAACATTCCCTTGCTATGCTTTGACTAGAGGTCAAGGGCTTTCTCTTCTCTATCCAGTCCACTGTCACCCCCACCCTGTTTCTCTTAATAAAAATGCTCATGCAGGAGGCCAGCGTCTGACGTCATTTGATCATCGCTGTATGCACAGCGACGAATGGACTCTCCACCTGCAGGTGTCTAAAAAGACTTACTTGTCTGCTGTGTTGCAAAATAAGTTAGAGTGAGCCCCACTCTAACAAAGTCCAAGTCAAGTCCTTAAATAGCAGTCAAGTCCAAGTCAAGTCACCTTATTATTGCAATTTTAAAAGTGAAAAAGTTAAAGTCCCAATGATCGTCACACACACATCTGGGTGTGGTGAAATTTGTCATCTGCATTTAACCCATCCCCGTGTGATTTTAATCCCTTCCCTGGGGCAGAGGGGAGCAGTGAGCAGCAGCAGTGCCGCGCTCGGGAATCAGTTGGTGATCTAACCCCCCAATTCCAACCCTTAATGCTGAGTGCCAAGCAGGGAGGTAATGGGTCCCATTTTTATAGTCTTTGGTATGACCCGGCCGGGGTTTGAACCCACAACCTTCCAGTCTCAGGGCGGACACTCTACCACTGGGCCACTGAGTTGGACTGGCACCCTACCCGCAGAATCTGATCTTAGTAACGTGAAAAGACAAGATATAAGTAACCATCATTGTCCAATGTGTCTAACCCGTTTAAAAAATATGACAATAATTTGGATTTGCACTGTAATTACTGATATTCAGTAAAATACACCATGGAATCAAACAAAAAAGAAATTACCTCATACAATGATTGAAAGCTCAATCTAAACAAATGAACGTCTGCCGACAGTGTCTGACACATTTGAGTTGCAAATATGAAAAAATAATCAGAAAAATTTTGAAAGAAGAAACACATTAAAGAGTATTAGAAACATTTTATGTTTCATCTGTAACACCTGGAGACACCAGAACTCTATAAACTTCAAACGGACAAAGTTTGAAGTTGTCGTCTGGCTGTCTGAAATGTTCCTGTTGCATATCTTGCACTGTGCTGTCCGTCTTTTGCCTCGCGGTACCGCTCCAGCTGACATGTTTTTGGATGTCTGATATAAAGGGGCGTGATTCTCCAATAAACACGTTAGGTAGGTAGAGAGGGCATGACTGATTGATTGACAGGGTAGCGATCCAATCATGACAACGCCATTTTCAGCCTGCGCTCCTATCGTGTTATCGATATTACTTTTTTAAATGTATTATTAATTTTATATTCAAACTGAAAACATAAACTAAATAACACTGAAGTCATTCAAGTCATCGTGTCTCAAGTCAGGTCCAAGTTGAGTCTCAAGTTTTTTTATTTTTGTCAAGTCACAAGTTATCAAAACAGCGACTCGAGTCAACTCGAGTCCAAGTCACAATGACTCAAGTCCCCATCTCTGTCACTAAGTGACTCCAGCTCACTCTTGACCTTGAACAGGATAAGCAATAAATGGAAAGATGTTAGCATTTACCCAATAAGTTTGTAGTGTAGTAAATAGTAAAAAATTAAGAACGGCAGACGGAAGGGTCAAAGAAAAACTTCCTTATCACAGTGATGCACAAATACTTTAGAACAGTGGTCCCCAACCTGTTTTGCGCCACGGACCGGTTACATGTCATAAAATATTTTCGCGGACCGGCATTTATATAAATAAATAATACATTTATATAAATAAATAATACATTTATATAAATAAATAAATAAATAAATAATACATTTATAATAAATATGTAAAAACGATGAAATAAAATGATACGAGTGACATAAAAACAGGTACAAATGACAAAAATAAAACTCACCATTACGTTGAATTAGTGGGAGCACTGAGTTTGTTTCTCAGAAATCGGAGACAATGACACCCGAAGTGATTAAGGTTTGTCTTTTATTGCAGGATGCTTGGTGTCCATGTGTTGAAGCAGTTTTGAATGCTTCATTGCCTGGTTAGTTAGCCTGTCGCCACATATTAGCTTTGCGGGCTCGACTGGGGAAACGTGTCACGTGACCGGGACGAGTGTCTTGACCTGAATTAATTGATCGTCGATAATTATTTTTTTTCTGTGCGGCTTTGCGGCCCGGTACCAAGTGACCCACGGACCGGTACCGGTCCGCGGCCCAGTGGTTGGGGACCACTGCTTTAGAAGACAGACAGCCGTGCTTTACGGGATCTGCCATGATCGTAGGTCTTATATTTTTTAAGGTTATTCTGCTACTGTAAAATGTTAATCTCCAATATAAATCTCCGTTTTATCCTGAGTATGTACTGTAACTACAGCTTTCTTTGTTCAAATGTTCTCACAGTAACAAACTGAATTCTAGTTCAAACCATCACCAGGAAACACCAACCAATGTAGGTTTCATGATCATGTCAAATCTACAGTTGAAAACAGAATTATACTTCCACCCCAAATCCTCAGTTAGGTTTGAGGAGCTTTTCTTGCGGCTTGCTATGAGCTGGGGATGAATGCATTCACACTTTCTATCTCAGGCTGCTAATCCATCAGCAGATCAGCCATTTAGCACAGGACCTCAAAACCCGAAAAGCCAGCATGCTGTGATTCCACACTGGGTGTGCAGGAGGAGGGGTAGTGGTAATAGTTGAACAGCTGCTTATGGAACAAGCCCCTGTTGCCTAATTACAGGGCAGTTTCCTTCACTCTCTATTCTTGACCCTCCTAGTGTTGAGGAAGTTTACAGCATCGTCATGAGCTTGAAAAACACGGCCCCTGGCCATGACGAGATCAGAAGCATACTTATTAAGAAAATCATTCATTCAATAAAAATTCCACTGACACACATTTCCCCCTTATCTTTAAAGTTTGGCATTGTACCCCAAGAACTAAAAATTGCAAAAGTCATTCCTATTTTCAAAGCTGGTGAGACAAATAAATATGGTAATTATCGACCTATATCCATTCTTCCATGCTTTTCCAAGGTTCTAGAAAAAATCGTTTATTCAAGATTGGCAAAGCACCTAGAAACAAACAATATTCTCTATAAACATCAATATGGTTTCCGCAAAAAGTTCTCTACTGAGCATGCACTGCTTCAGCTTGTCAACCACATCTCAACAGCTCTTGATAATAAGAATTTCGCTCTTGGTGTCTTTCTAGATTTAAGCAAAGCATTTGATACCGTCGACCATAAGATCTTTATCGCTAAGCTAGAGAGATATGGAGTGAACAATTCTGCCCTGAAATGGTTCACAAACTATCTCGCTAACAGAGAACAATATGTATATATAAATGGTTGTTTTCCAACAGATCGAAAATATTATCTGGGGTCCCGCAGGGCTCAATATTGGGTCCTCTATTATTGTTGTCTTGTTCAAATTTTCTCCCTTTGTTATTTGCGGATGATACCAATCTTATTGCCACCCACGATGATTTTGATTTCCTCATTGCAAGTGTGAATACTGAATTGCACGCTGTTACAAAATGGTTCAAAGTAAATAAGTTGTCACTCAATATAAAAAAATGTAACTTCATGATCTTCTGCAATATAAATAAATCTTACCCCAAAGAACAGACCAAAATTTACATAAACAATAACGAAGTCCGTCAAGTTGCTAGCACCAAATTCTTAGGAGTTATAGTAGACAAACACTTAAACTGGTCTGAACACATAGATTTGGTTTGCAAAAGATCTATGAAAATGCTAGGTATTTTACGAAAGGTTTGTCCCTTGGTCCATCCTTCTGCTCATCTCACTCTGTATTATAGCTTCCTGTTTCCTTTTCTTAATTACTGCAACACAGTCTGGGCAGCCACATATCCAACATACCTCAACAAATTACTCATCATACAAAAGAAGTTCCTAAGAATGATCTCTTTCTCGAATAGATATGAACGAACGGCACCACTGTTTAGAAATTATTCACTATTGCCAATTGATAAAGTAAACATTCATCAAACCTGTCTATTCATCCATAAATATATATGTAGGAAACACTGTCTTCCAGCCACCTTTTATAATTTCTTCACTTTTGTATCTGATCTTCATTCTTATCCAACAAGACAGAGGGACAATCTCCACCCACCTTCCTGTCGAACATCACGCCATCAATATAATATCTACTTTAGAGGGCCCTCACTCTAGAATGAGCTACCAATCCATATCCGATCCATATCTTCACAGGCTGCTTTTAGAAAGCATCTGAAATACCACCTTCTCTACTCATGATCCTACCAGTCCATAATTACTCCACCACACTAAGCTGATTCATACTAAGAACATCAAACCACAATTTATACTCTGATTCTTCCTTGTTTTGTTATTTTCTGCTTGCAGTTTCTTCTGTCCCCTCTAAGCTATTCCTACCTGGTGTCTCTTTGATTGTTTCAACATCGCTAAGTGACTATTTTGTTCTCTTGTTTCTCATTTTGTATAGTGTATTTGTTTATGTATGTATACATACACATTCGTAGTATGTATGCATGTATAAATATGACAAATTAATATATAGCTTGTTATGCTTTTGTTTATTTACTTGTGTATGTGTATGTATGTGTGTGTATATATATATAATGTATATATATTATATGTATATGTAGGTGTATGTGTGTGTGTGTATATATGTATGTATGTATGTGTATGTATGTAAATGTAAACGTGTCTGACTTCATAACACCAAGTCGGGTTGTTGTGATGCGTCTAGTGTGTTGGTGGAGTGCCCAGTGCATGTCACTTCTCACTGTCAACCCTCACCGCTGGCTAGCAGTATGCGAACGGGAGAGCCGAGTGCGTAAGTCTCTCCCTGCCAGTACACAGCCTCTCTAACAGCAAGCCCTATGTAGTGCCTCCACGCGGCGACACATGGTAACTGGGTACAACACGGACCCAGGCTAAACTACAAGGGACTCGGAGGAGGTTTGGCCCCTAGACGTGCGGCACGCAGGCCCACCGGTGTGTGGACACGCCCTGGTGCCCACGAACCAGCCCCCAACTATGGGTTAAATAGTACCACTGCCCAGTGGGTTCCTCGGGAGAGGAATGGGCTAAGGGAGTCAACCCCTACAAAAAATCAATTTCCCCTTGGGTTGGTGTCAGGAAGGGCATCCGGCTGTAAAAAGTTTTTGCTCCAAAAATTCTCAGTATGGCTAGACAAACACAGGAGAGGCGGGGTACAGCCTTAAGTACTCCGTGGGCATTTTCATCAGCCTACGACAAAAAGAATGATGGAAAAGGAGGCCAAACCGCAGGTAGATTATATGACGGCCCTCAGCCCGATGGACTGCGGGGAGGCCTGAACCGGAAGAGAGAGGGGCAGGAGGCACGTGTTAGGGTGGCTACATGGAACATCGGCAGCATGTCACACCGATCGGGGGAGGTGGCTGATGCTCTACACAGGAGAAGGGTGGATGTCTGCTGTGTCCAGGAGTCGAGATGGAAGGGTGGTAGTGCAAGAATGCTGGGTGCAATCGGCAGAAGGTACAAGTTCTTCTGGCAAGGCTGCAACGAAGGGACTGGTGGTGTTGGTGTACTTATTGCTGAAAAGTGGATAGATCAAGTGCTAACTGTTAGCAGGGTAAATGAGCGGATCATCGTTGTGAAGTTGATCGTTGGGAAGCGTCTGACAAACATAATTTCAATCTATGCCCCTCAAGTTGGCAGAAGTCAGGACGAGAAGGATGCGTTCTGGGACAAGGCCATCATGGTGCTGTCAGGGATCCCCCAGAATGAGGTTATAATTCTGGGAGGTGATCTGAATGGACACGTGGGGAGGGAGTCAGATGGCTTTGAGGGGGTACATGGGGGACAGGGGTACGGCATGCGGAACGCAGAGGGAGAGAGGATCCTGGAGTTCGGCGACGCACTGGAGCTGGTGCTGTGCAATACGTTTTTCAAGAAGGACGAAGCCAAATTAGTAACATACAGTTCAGGTGGCTGCAAGAGCACAATAGATTACATCATGGTCAGAAAGGAGGACCGCGTCCTGGTTAGGGATGTCAAGGCAATCCCCGGAGAAGAGTGTGTATCTCAGCATCGCCTAGTCATCGGAGACCTAACTCTGTGGATCAAGTATGTGGGGGCTAAGAAGTATCCTCCCAAGTTGAAGGTGTGGAAGCTTCATAGCGGAGGGAATAAAAACGAGTTTAGGGAGAAGATTGAGTATATAGCAGAAGAAGTGGAGGAGATGATGGAGTCGGGTGGTGTGGATGGCAAGTGGCGGGCAATAAAGAAGGCTCTGCTTCAAGCCACAGAGGAGGTGTGCGGATGGTCAAAGGGTAAAGCAAGACAAAGAGAGACATGGTGGTGGAATGACAGCGTCGAAAGAGCGGTGAATGAGAAGAGGAGGTGCCATAAAGTATGGAAGGAATCTAAAAGGGAGGCAGACCGAGTGCAGTATGTAGAGGCAAGGAGGGCATCACGGACAGCGGTGTGGGAGGCTCAAGAGACCAAGAGGAAAGAATTTGCAAGTGAATTGGAGAGTGAGAGAGGACAAAAGAGCTTCTTCAAGATAGCGAAGCAAATGGTTAAGGAGAGGCGTGATGTGACCGGTGCAAACTGTGTGAAGGACGAGGATGGCAACATCGTGACAGACAACAGAGAAGTGAAGGAAGTATGGCGGAGGTACATGGAGAAGCTGCTGAATGTGGAGAATGACTGGGATGGTGAGACAGGATGCGACGAAGTGGAGGGTGAATGTGACCCGATCACACGGACAGAAGTGGGAAAAGCCATGAAGGCCATGAAGGATGGAAAGGCAGCTGGACCATCTGGAGTGGTGGCAGAGATGCTAAAGGCAGCAGGAGACGTCGGTGTGCAGTGGATGACCGACCTGTGTAACAGTGTCATCGCTGAGGGGCACGTTCCGGAGGAATGGACAAGAAGCGTCCTGGTGCCTCTATTCAAAGGGAAGGGGGACCCACTCGCATGCGGGTCATACAGGGCTATAAAGCTGCTGGAGCATGGAATGAAGTTATTAGAGAGGGTGTTGGAAAGGAGGGTGAGGACACGGGTAAAGGTGGACGAGATGCAGTATGGCTTCATGCCTGGTAAAGGTACAACAGATGCAATTTTTGTCATCCGACAGATGCAAGAGAAACATCAGGCGAAGAGGAAGAGGTTGTACTTTGCTTTTGTCGACCTGGAAAAAGCGTTCGACAGGGTGCCAAGGGAGGTGGTGAGGTGGGCCCTAAGGAAGTCGGGTGTGGAAGAGGGACTGGTAAAGGCTGTGATGGCTCTCTATTGCAGAGCCTGCACAACTGTTAGAACAGGAGTTGGCGACAGTAATGGGTTTGAAGTAAGGGTAGGGGTGCACCAGGGATCAGTGCTCAGCCCATTACTGTTTGCTATCGTGATGGATGTGGTATCGAGGGAAGTGAGGGGTGGACTACCATGGGAGCTGCTCTACGCGGATGACCTGGTATTGATGGCTCACAGCCGAGAAGACCTAGCTAGCAAGCTAGCGGCTTGGAAGACATGCCTGGAAGTGAAAGGAATGAAGGTGAATGCGGCAAAATCAAAGGTCATGGTCGGTGGTGCTGGCCTGGGAGTGATATCGCAGTCAGGAGCATGGCCATGTGGAGTTTGCGGGAAGGGAGTGCAAGCTAACTCTATCCGGTGCAAGGGTTGCCAGAGATGGGTACATCGAAGATGCAGTGGAGTAAAAGGCAGCCTACTAGCTGCAAGTGAGACCTTCCATTGCAAGCGGTGTAGGGGAGAAGTCGCCCAAGCAAACCCAGCTGAGCGAGAGGGGCTCGTGGTAGATGGGGAGATGTACGAGGTGGTGGGCAGCTTCTGCTATCTTGGAGACATGATTAACGCTGATGGGGGGGTGGACCTAGCAGTGACCACAAGGGTGAGAAGCGGGTGGAAGAAATTCAGGGAACTCATGCCCTTTTTAACATCTAAGGCCCCATCCCTGAAGATGAGAGGCCAAGTGTACTCAGCCTGTGTTAGAGGTAGTATGACGTACGGAAGTGAGGCATGGGCCCTGAAAACAGAACACGAAGACAAACTAAACAGAGCAGAAATGAGAATGATCAGATGGATGTGTGGTGTTTCAATGAGGGAAGAAAAGAGCAGTGCAGAGCTGAGACAGAAGATGGGAGTGGAGGCCATAGTGGATGTGGTGAGGAGAGGCAGACTGCGATGGTACGGACATGTAGTGAGGAAGGACGAGAACGACTGGGTGAAGAAAGTTATGTCGTATAACGTAGAGGGAACAAGACCCAGTGGCCGACCTAAAAAGACCTGGCAGGTGACCGTGGCAGCCGACATGGAGGCACTCGGCATCAACCACGAGATGGCCATGGACCGTTCCCGGTGGAAGAAGGCCATATCGAGAACCCAGTCCAACCCAGCGGCGCCTGGAAAGCGGACTTTAAACCGATGATGATGATGATGATGATGATGATGTATGTATATGTATGTATTTATATATGTATATATATATATGTATATATATATATATTTTTTTAAACACTTGAATGACATTTGACGACACAGCACTTTGTTTGCTTTGTTTGTTTTTGCACTTTGTTTGTACAGGAGTGGAGCTCTTTACAAGCCCTAGACTTCGTCTCCCTTCTTGCACTGTTATTGCTGTAATAATATGTGCTAAACAATAAACTAAACTAAACAAGTGTTGCACACACGCACACTACTTCCCATATGGCAAGGGGCCAAAGTTCAAGGACATAGGCGGTTTTACAGGGTAGCATCTTGCCTCCCCTACGAATTGTTTTGCCACCCTAATAGGCAATTAATCTATCAATGATGAATTCAAAATTTTATTAGAAATATTCCTTATATTTTCGATATAGTGCGTAGGAAAAGTGTGTTTAGAATTTACTCCCACTCCAACAACCCCCTTCATTTACACCTCCCATCTCACCCGCAAGGCGACAACGATTGTGAGTGATGTGAGTCACCCCGCTCACTCTTTGTTCGATCTTCTGCCCTCTGGCAAGAGGTACAGGAGCCTGCGCTCCCGCACCACCAGACTCACCAACAGCTTCATACTCCAGGCTGTTAGGATCCTGAACTCTCTCCCCCTTTCTGCATAGCGTCCTGTACTTTTGCGCTATGCTTACTGTCTGCTGTATGCACACTTGCTCCGTTTTGCTCCTCTTATTTACTGTGTTATTTGTTTATTTATTATTTATTCATCACTCGTATTATTTATTGTTTGTGCCTTCTTGTTTTTATTTAGTGTCGTGTACTTGTATGTCTATTGTGTACTATGTCTCGTCACCGTGGGATAGAGGAAACGTAATTTCGGTTTCTTTGTGTGTCTTGTCATGTGAAGACATTGACAATAAAGCAGACTTTTACTTTGACTTTGACTTTGACTTTTTCTTTCAAAACTAAATGGTTGTAACGTAAAAGCCACTAACTCTAGAGTCTAGAAATCTATTAGCAAGAGTCTGGAGAAGCTTTTTTTTGGGTCATTTTCCCTGCAATTACTGTTTCTCTAATAGATGGGGAAGCGCCCGGCCGCGCATTTACTCCCGGAAGCCGTGTCAAAAAGCTCGGTGCACAGTCATAAGTGCGTGTACATACTAAGTAGTACGGACTCCGCGTTCTATTTCCATCAGTGCCGAATTCTGAGTGTGGGCTGTGACGTTAGCATTCTCGTAATTCGCGCGCTGAGCTTTCAGATACAGTTTTAGGCTAATGCAGTGCTTCTCAAATAGTGGGGCGGGCCCCCCTGGGGGGGCGTAGTGCGATACCAAGGGGGGCGCGGGAGCATGTTTTTCTTTTGGCTGTATTAGATTAAAGGGTAATTACACATCCACTGCAGTAGGTGGGGGTGGCGGTATCACTGGAAGAGTATTTGCTCTACAGCAGCACTTTGAATCTGTTCTGTTACTGTCAGGAATGAGGTGAGCCAGGGCGACCAAATGCAGCTTGGACTAGGATTTATTGAAGGGAAAGGGAGTGGGAAGGGAGTCAGGTGGGGAAACGAAGACACAAACGGGATAGAGACTCACGGCCAGCAAACAGACAGAAGTCTTCTTGGACACTTGGATACATGGACACTTGGACAAGGATAAAATTCTGACCGTGAGCCTCCAGACAGACCGTGGAAAACCAAACGACAGGAACACTGGGCGCGGACATGGACGGATCACAGCAGTAGACACCGACAGGGAGAAATACACGGGCAGGGCTTAAATACACAGGGTAACAAGAGGAACCAGGTGACAGACATTACGGTAACGAAAGGGGTGTGGCCGAGGGAAGTGCAGGCAGCCCGTGCTCTGGCACGGTTGTGACAGTACCCCCCCCACAAGGGACGGCTCCCGACGTCCCAAAATCCAATCCCTCACGACGGCACGCGGGGGGGCGGGTGGCCAGAGAGCCGCACTCGGGCGGCGACTAGGGGCAGAGAGCCGCACTCGGGGGGCGGCGCCTAGGGGCAGAGAGCCGCACTCGGGCGGCGGCAACTAGGGGCAGAGAGCCGCACTCGGGGGCGACTTGGGGGACAGAACTGCACTCAGCGGAGGTCAGGGGCCCAGGGCCACACTCGCGGCACACACTGGGGGCCTGACGCGCAATCGGCAGGAACTTGGGGAACAGAACTGCACTCAGCGGAGGTCAGGGGCCCAGGGCCACACTCGCGGCACACACTGGGGGCCTGACGCGCAATCGGCAGGAACTTGGGGAACAGAACTGCACTCAGCGGAGGTCAGGGGCCCAGGGCCACACTCGCGGCACACACTGGGGGCCTGACGCGCAATCGGCAGGAACTTGGGGAACAGAACTGCACTCAGCGGAGGTCAGGGGCCCAGGGCCACACTCGCGGCACACACTGGGGGCCTGACGCGCAATCGGCAGCGACTTTGGGGAACATGAACCGCACTCGAGCGGCGACTTGGGGGACATGAACCGCACTCGGGCGGCGACTTGGGGAACCGATGGCGTCGCAGATGGGGCTTGGCTTGGCTTGGCTTGGCTTGGCTTGGCTCGGCTTGGCTCGGCTCGGCTCGGCTCGGCTCGGCTCGGCTTGGCTCGGCTCGGCTTGGCTCGGCTTGGCTCGGCTTGGCTCGGCTTGGCTCGGCTTGGCTCGGCTTGGCTCGGCTTGGCTCGGCTTGGCTCGGCTTGGCTCGGCTGTGGCTTCGCTCGGCTGTGGCTTGGGCTGTGGCTTGGGCTGTGGCTTGGGCTGTGGCTTGGGCTATGGCTTGGGCTGTGGCTTGGGCTGTGGCTTGGGCTGTGGCTTGGGCTGTGGCTTGGGCTGTGGCTGTGGCTTGGCTGTGGCCCGGCTGTGGCTTGGCATGGCTTCGGCTTGACTTTGGCTTTGGCTTTGGCAACGGAAGCTGGTGGTAGAGGGGGGTCCAAGCGCTGGTCGCTGTGTTGGTCGGTGTCTTCTGTCAGGAATGAGGTGAGCCAGGGCGACCAATCGCAGCTTGGACTAGGATTTATTGAAGGGAAAGGGAGTGGGAAGGGAGTCAGGTGGGGAAACGAAGACACAAACGGGATAGAGACTCACGGCCAGCAAACAGACAGAAGTCTTCTTGGACACTTGGATACATGGACACTTGGACAAGGATAAAATTCTGACCGTGAGCCTCCAGACAGACCGTGGAAAACCAAACGACAGGAACACTGGGCGCGGACAGGGACGGATCACAGCAGTAGACACCGACAGGGAGAAATACACGGGCAGGGCTTAAATACACAGGGTAACAAGAGGAACCAGGTGACAGACATTACGGTAACGAAAGGGGTGTGGCCGAGGGAAGTGCAGGCAGCCCGTGCTCTGGCACGGTTGTGACAGTTATAGACTAAAAAACACTGTTATTAATAAAGTTATTCTTTATTGTAAGTTGATCTTTCTTTTTTATTTATTTTTTGTTTTTCCTTTAATGTTAATAACATGGGGGGGGTCGCAAAATGTTTTCTTCTTCCTAGGGGGGGCGTCACAGGAAATAATTGAGAAGCACTGGGCTAATGCCACCCACAAACCTTCCCCTGGAATCCTTCCATTAAAATGAGTGGCCCAAGGAAAAGAAAGGTGGACACTGAGTGCCGAGTGTTTGAAAAAGAGTGGACAATTTGGCTCGACCTACGTGTGTGAGCAGGCGTTCAGCCACATGAATGTCAACAAAGCCCGTCACAGATCTAGGTTAACGGACCGACACCTCGGCTCTATCCTAACAATTACCACAACCAATTTTACTCCAGACCATGATGCACTAGCAAAGAAGGGAGACCAACAATACTATTGATTTCTTTATTACTTCATTTAGATGTATTCTTTCTCTGATTCTTCAAGATGATGTATTTGGTCAGAATGTTTGCCATTTGATGTGATTTCGCCTCATTAGATAAACATATTTCATAAATCTGACCTGCAGGCGCTGAAGTGATGGAAACTATTATTCACAATAACAGTGTCGTATATAATGAGAATCACTGATAGTAGTTTTTTGGTGAAATATATCTTTTAATGCTGTTAATGAATGCATTTGTTTTCAAAAAGACTTTTTTGAATATCCATCCTTTACTACCTACTAAAATTACAAACCTTTTATGCAATGATCTTTACATGTCATTACTATTACTTCACACAAATTCCATCTGCTCCTGGTTCGGCCCCCCGGTCTAAATTCAGAACCAAATTCGGCCCGCCAGTCAAAAAGTTTGCAAGAATTTACAATGAATAATGATTTAAATCGGTCAACATTCGCCAAAGTAAATGCACATCTCACTTTGATTAAAAGGACACATAATTAGATGTTTCACGTGCACGCTGGACTGGTTGGATATTCCAGATTCCCAACAAGCCCCAGGGGTGCTTTTTTTTTTGCCGACAGCCAGGTGAATAAAACTTCAATGATGAGCCCTTGCTGTCATTCAGAATTTTGGTTCCATATTCACGTGTACTTAAGCTTGCATGACTATCTACAAGCGCTGAACCGTAAGGCCTACCATAGACTTGCAGGGCCTCACTAAACTTCCATCGCAGTGGGTGGGCAAGGAGGGGATGGCAGTGGTAGTGTGGTGCTGGACTGCGTAGTGTTAGGATACGGATTTTAGCTATTGATCTGACTCCAAATTGTGATCAACACTTAACACAGGAATTGCTATGTTCTAATCCACACACTGGCGCACCTAACAATTTTGCGAGTTCGTTCTGTCAAAGAGAAGACCAGTAGATCAATCAGACCGAATTTACCAATTGTTTAATCCTGACAAAGCAAGCTAATACAGGCGCCTGGGCCTTGGGTCCTTAACACAAAAACTCGTGTGCCTTCGTGACCAGAAAGACAAGACGTTCTTCCGGGTTGCCCAGTTTTAAAGAAACACAATATGAATATTCAAGCATGCAAATTATTGTGTGGTGATTGGTCGATGGTCATCTCCTCCTCGTTTGGGTTTTCCCCTGCTCAGCACAGGTGTCTGGACCACAAAGACGAGTTGTTTTTCGCGTTCCCCATCGGCCTTGAGATATCCTCCCTTTCTGGACATCCTGTTCCACAATACTTTGAAGAAAACAAATTCATGTAGTCTGCACATTCCTTTCCACTTATTAAGCGACCACACTACTACTAAAAATTATATTGATATGATTATATGTGTCTAACGCAGCCTTAATCAAATGTGTTTGCAAACTGCCAAAAGTACATTTCCCTTTATTCCCTCTCATGACCTCATTTATGAGGTCATCACCCGTTACTCTAGCAAGCAGCGGCCAGCACACTGTCGGTCCTTTCTTCCCCCCGCGGCTCATGTTGAGTCACCAGGGTATATTGGCCGTTCGGTGACAACGGGCCAACGGTTTTCTCGATCAACCGGACAGTGAGTGACCTAATACATGGAATACAACAACAAAATCATCACTGCAGTAAAGCCACAGCAACGAGCACAGACATGATGAGGCCTTTCCAGCTTCCGAACGTTTTCATCCAATCAGACCAAATATCGGTGCGTACACCTGAATGATCTTTCATCTTTTTATTCAGTGTCCTTAGTCCTTCCAACGCCTGGGTCAGTCGGCCCCCTGGTGCTGTGTTGTTGGGGATGAAAGTACAACATGCATCACCAAACATTCCGCACACACCATGTTCCTTAGCCAATAGCATGTCCAACGCAATTCTATTTTGGAACGACATCAATGCCAATTGTTCATGGACCGCTGCAAATGATACATTTTTATTGGGGGTGATCCATAGGAAAATGCTTCTGAATCCCGAGGACACTTGATTAACGAGTTCATACTTATTTGGCACACCTATGGCGTCAATATATGTTGGATCGTTGTCGCTCAACCATGGGGGCAAAACGTCTCTTTTGGCTCACTTCAGGAGCCCCGCCAGTGGGGACTCCATGTTCCAATTGAGGTTCTGTGTTTCAATGGGGACAACCACTACAGGCATTATCAAAGACACGAGGGCACAGATACCCTATGCATCCTTTGGCAAGCAATGCTATAATTTGTTGTCACCACACCACAACCAGATGTCACTGGTCTTCCTCTGCTCCTTCCATCACTGCTAGTCGAATTCTGGCATGTCCTGTTAAAGCTTAAAAACAAGTGGATTTGGAAAAAAAAATTGGATATCAAAATTACAAATTGAAACCTACTCACCCATTTCTATTTTACAACCTACTCACCCAATTCTATTTTACCACATACTCACCCATTTCTATTTTACCACTCCCCCTTTTGACACATTCACCCAATGTGTCATTATGTATCAAAAGGAACCTGCTAAGCATCCCCTCTCATCACCACACTCATTGTAGCCAGGCCTGCGGAACCTCTAGCTCGTCCACCACACGCTCGGCAACACAAACAAAAATCATCGCACTCCTGTCAGTGAGCTTATAGCCCTGCTGATAGCGGACATTTGTACAGACAAAAACAGACATCAAGTATCAAAATAAAAACAGTCATAAAATGAATCCTGGCGCCCGCGGATCATGTCCTGAAAACCATGTCATCAACAAGTTCATCATAAAAACCAAAAGGGCAAAGGTTAACATATTCTTGTAAATTCAATACAAATTTTCCACGAACGCAATTGACAACCTGCAAGAACGAAAACAAGTTACGCAAGCAGCGCGCAATCCGCTCCTTGGCTGGTGGCTGTTGCAAAAAAAATTAAGTCACACAGAAAAACAAAGCAGAGCGTGCACTTGTCGCAAGCAAGCTCAAGCGTCAAACATTTGGTCACTGTCCACCTAGTCCGTCACCCCGTCGGGTGAGCTCAAAGTCGTCACACGTCAAATCGTCCAAAGTCTTAATGTTCGATACCAGTTCTGTCTTGTCTAACCATATTACTGAAATGGGCCTTCTCCATCGCACTGTTTTGTTGTCGATGGTGCCCCTGAGTAATCCTAAACCCATATTTAGTCAAAAATTCAATCAATCGTGCTTTTTCAAATCTGTAGTATCTTTATATTTTTCAGGTGAGAGGAATGTTATCCTCTGCTGTGATCACATCACCCCAACTTTGAATCATGTCAACCATTCACAATACACAAACACCACACCACAAGCACAGACTTGACATTCATACACCATTACAAACAAACTGTCATTCCACAACACACATAAAACCCCATACAATATTAAATTGTAAAAGGAATCCTCCCTACGCAAAATTTTCTCCTCAATTAAAATTTCCCTTTTTTATTTTAAATCCAAAGTTAATATCTAATTGTCTGGTTTCCTGTCCTCTCCTCGTTTGCCAATATGCATAATGCCGGAACATGATTTAACTCCCCATTTAGTTTGCTCACATCTCTCACTTAGACTATTTGACACTTTGTGTTGAGCTGTAACTTCAATATTTCCACATTCCCATATTTCTTCCACTAAACAGTTCCATTTGGCTTTCAGTTTAAATTCATCCCTCCAAATAACTACCTCTGGCAAAGAACCAACAATTTATAGTGCACTCCCTTTTACTGTTACCTTGTTCCCTCAGTCATCTTCTCACAAGCATAACTGACCCTCCTAAAAAATAATGATACCAAAAATAAAACATTGTTTAAAAACAATATACACAGCTTCCTCCTGCCACTTACGCTATCACCTTGAAGACTATCGTTCTCATTTTTGTTGATGCCAATTCTTAAAATTAAATGCTTTCTTTTGATAATGGAGTCACGCTATATCACAAAGTTTGAAAACCTTCCACGCTCCCCCTTTCTACCTATCAAAACCAATTAGGAATATTTTTGCTGTCATGATCATCATTGTGGCCCTCACACTTATTGTTCCTGTACTTTAAATTGTCAATTTTTGTACATTTGAAGCCCTTTGAGACTTGCTTGTGGGCTATATAAATAAACTTGCCTTGCCTTGACTTTATCATTATTCAACTTCTTCTGCATTCTTCTGCCTCTTTTTTATTTATTCATTTTTTAGCTTAACTACTTCTACGAATTCATCTGATTCACTTTATTCCACTTTTAACACATTCCAAATATTCATGCCAGATATTCTAAATATTTACGATTTTCGAGAAATTTACAAATTTTAAGCCAAAATTTCACCATTCATTCTTCATGGCACATTCAATATTTCTCATTTTCTTCCACATAATTCCTCCAATTAACCTTCTTTCACTTTCCAATTCACCTTCTCTCACTTTCTAGCTTAAAATTTCACATTTTCACTTTCAACATTGCGGTAACATTTTGCAAAATTTCCTTTTTCCCTTCTAATTTCTAACTATTTTTTCACTGACTCAACCCTTTTCAATTTTTTTTAACTATTCATCTTATGCCTACCTATTCCAAAACTTCCCACTTGTGAAAGATTTCAAATTTTCAACTTTAAAATTCACGCCCAATTCTTTCGGTATTTTCATCCATTTTCTGACCAATTCAACACGTTCTAAATTTAAACATAATCTTGTAGCATTCCCCGAATTTGTATTCAGCCTCTTCGCCTGCACACACAATTTCTCCAAAAATTACAAATTCTAGTTATTATTGTTAATCCTCAGTGACCTTCGTAAGGACAAGCCGCACCAGTAATGGATGGATGGATGGATTGTTAATCCTAACCCTAAGTGCCTATCATAAAATAAATAAATCAATTGTCGCAAGAGTCATGTCACTGTATTTGTTATTCAAAGCCCTACTGTATCCTTTTTAAAAGTAGTGCCCTGTATTACTATTTTGCTGACTATCCAAAATTCCAACTTTCCTATGGCCCCTCACCCCTTCAAGCAAAAATATGCATCCTATAAATCAGTCGCATCCATCCATCCATCCATCCATCCATTTTCTGTACCGCTTAGTCCCCACTGGGGTCGCGGGCGTGCTGGAGCCTATCCCAGCCGTCATCGGGCAATTTCTATCGATCAATATCCACTTTGCAAAGTTTCTGATCACGCTGTCGTATGATTTGTTATTATTAGTGCATCTTCGCTGTCCCATATCTATGTATTTTGTTGTTATCCCCGTTTCAGTGTCAATAAGCAGCCTTATTATTCCCTCTTTTATCAAAACTCCTCAGATATGTCCGCCCCAGCACCCAAACACACTTCCATCCCTTTTGTCCCACACTCCACCAACTTTGTAATGCTTCAGCAGTCTTTAGCAATGTGTCCAGTTTGACTTCATGTGACTCATGCAAGTCTTTAGCAGCCTCTCCTCTTAGATTCTCATGATGATGATTCAGGGCTGGATCATCCGCCACTCTCAAATGCGTCCATCTTGTCTTTGTTCTTTCAGTCCATTTTCTTTTTGATCTGCAACTGTGTGTATTCCACCAACTGTATGGTTCTTGTCCTGTGAAAAGCTGTGCTTGCCCCCTTCAAGCATGATAGCAGTTTCTGTTGTTCTCCCAAAGGTCAAAGGTGTCTCATGACCAGGGACAGTCCTCTGTTGATTTTGAGACAGCCAGTGGAGTAAGAGGACTCAGTTCAGGAATCGTGCCACGCGCTAGGGAAGAACACACTGGGACATAAATTTAACAAAACTATCTTTGTGTTATCAGTCTTCCTGTGTAGTATTTGTTCCTTACACCCCAAATCTTCCTATTAACATTTTGTATCCTATCAGTTGCGCACACTCATCATCTTACTATCAAGCCGCCCTTATCAAATGCTTTTTTTCTTCTGAGCAATCCATCCACCCTACCCATTAACACGGCTAAAATCCTCGTTCCAGTGTTTATCATCAAATAAAGTTCCGAAATCTTTTGTAATAAACTGTAATATAATTTAACAATCTACCAACATATGCGATGAATGTTATTGTTCAATCTATAGGTCATACAGCGCCTGTGACACTCCTCCTTGATTTACCATCTCATAAATTATTGTTGTCAGCAGCGCTAAATGATAGTGCTCGAAAGTGAATGTCTTATCGCCCAATTTAAAACCCATGCCACATTTGAGCTAGTATCTATTCATTTATTTATTTGCTATCCTCATGTTAGCTGGCATATGTCAGAATTAAAATGTAATTTTGTTAAATATATCTTTAAAAACAACCAAAAACAATCTATGCTCCTACACAGACTCTTAAAAATGGCACCCAAATGCCAGATTACAAATCAAACCTCCTCCTTCACTCTCACATTTTTTGATAAAACAGTCTACTTATCTAAACACTGTCATCACCTACTACATAAATTAATGGCCTGCAAATACAATGTTGTTGCTGTGGTCCCTCAAAACATGTGACTAAAATTTGGATAATTATTAACCCCCATCAATTGAGCAATTATCTCATCACTATTTACAAGTTAGCCCCCCTCTCTTCTCTCACTTCTCCTCAACATTGTATCAATGTTGACGTCACAATCTGGCCAGGCCCACACGTCCCGCTGGCCCCCACCCTTGCCGGTATGAGCCGAACGGGCCCCCTCCTTTCTTGAACATTCTCTGATCCAGCCCATCTTCCTCCTCACACGCCCGCACCCACACATGTGCACATAAACGCACCCGCAGCGAGCGCGCACACAACCGCACAAAAAACACACGCGCATCCGCACGGCACGCACGCCAATACACAAAGTGCTCGCACAGATCTCAGACGAACGACGACAGACTGACACAAACTTTTACAGAGATTACGCACATACACAGAACACACAGACAAAGGGATTCGAATCCATCTCTCATGTAGCTCACGATTTGCGCTTCCACATCAGCATACATTCCTCTCAATCTCACTCCATTCATTCTTCTCATCACACACATACTCCCCCCAATTTGGTTGCACATTTTGGATATTTTAGCGGTCTGGTCTCTCACAGGAGGAACTGTTACCACCGGATACTTTTTAAGGAGGCCTCACTTCTCCTCGGGGATCTCACAAGCACCCCAGCTATTTGAATGCGATCGTCACCGCACCCTTGTCCGCCACGACGAAGCGAAACAGAGGAGTCCGCACTCCCACCACGGAATTTAACTGTTTCTAAAAGAACAGAGGAGCCCGCACTCCCACCACGGAATTTAACTGTTTCTAAAAGAACAGAGGAGCCCGCACTCCCACCATGGAATTTAACTGTTTCTAATTGCTTGCACACCTTATTTGATCTGAACGACAGTCTCCTCTTAAATTTCCTCTTTCAATTTGCAGAATTTCGACATATAGTAACAGGTATTCTGCTTACCTTATCATTGATGAGCTCAGGGTTCAGGAGACGTTGTACCAGCTCAACGTTGTGTGCTTATTCCTTATTCAAACGGTACGCCGACCGGGAGACAGCTGTCCCAAACTAACTGTCCGATGACTTGGACACAGACCACGAGTTTGTCAATTACCCTTCTCTTGACATCACGTCGGGGTCACCAAGAAACTGTTAGGATACGGATTTTAGCTATTGATCTGACTCCATATTGTGATCAACACTTAACACAAGAATTGCTATGTTCTAATCCACACACTGGCGCACCTAACAATTTTGCGAGTTCGTTCTGTCAAAGAGAAGACCAGTAGATCAATCAGACCGAATTTACCAATTGTTTAATCCTGACAAAGCAAGCTAATACAGGCGCCTGGGCCTTGGGTCCTTAACACAAAAACTCGTGTGCCTTCGTGACCAGAAAGACAAGACGTTCTTCCGGGTTGCCCAGTTTTAAAGAAACACAATATGAATATTCAAGCATGCAAATTATTGTGTGGTGATTGGTCGATGGTCATCTCCTCCTCGTTTGGGTTTTCCCCTGCTCAGCACAGGTGTCTGGACCACAAAGACGAGTTGTTTTTCGCGTTCCCCATCGGCCTTGAGATATCCTCCCTTTCTGGACATCCTGTTCCACAATACTTTGAAGAAAACAAATTAATGTAGTCTGCACATTCCTTTCCACTTATTAAGCGACCACACTACTACTAAAAATTATATTGATATGATTATATGTGTCTAACGCAGCCTTAATCAAATGTGTTTGCAAACTGCCAAAAGTACCTTTCCCATTAGTAGCAAGGTGGATGAGGGGGACTTTCAGCCTCACTGTCAAGCGGGTGTACTAGATGGGAGAGGGGGCAGGGCTGGTGCACTCGCCCGTGGCTTGAGAGCAAAATATGGCCCGAAGGATCCACCCGCCCGAACGCCGGTGCAAGATCAGCCAGCGGGCCTTCTCCGACAGCGCGTCATAGCTGCCTGTGGGTTGGTGTGGTGGGAGCGAGCCTATAGTTCAGGCGTGTCAAACGTACGGCCCGCGGGCCGGACTTGGGCCGTTGGATGATTTAATCCGGCCCGCCATAGATTTCTGAGTATGTAAAAAAAAAAAAGCGAGACTCTGGCTCATTTCTCTCAAAAGTTATGATTTTTTTAAATAAATACAAACCAAATGCTCCCTCCGGCCTCTCGAAGGCAGTAAATGTGTAAAGGCGCTCACGTCCAGCATGCGGCACTGACATGAGTTAGTCACAGGGAATAAACATTTGCAACGGTGTGTCCACGTAAAAATAAACCGACGATCTTGCTTCACCATCCACCACTACGAAACAAGTTAGCGGTCAACACACCCTTCCCAAAATGGCACTGTCAAAATAAAGAAAAGTGGACACGGAGTGCTGAGTTTTCCAGGGAAAATGGCCTGAGAAGTATTTATTTACAGAAGTGAATGCAAAGCCGGTGTGCTTGGTATGTAATCAGCAAGTTGCAGTGTTCAAAGAGTTTAATTTACGACACCACTATGAGACTCATCATAAAGACAAGTATGACCACTTGAAAGGACAAATAAGGAAAGACGAGATAAAAAAAATGGTCTCTGGTCTGAAGAAACAGCAGTTTACTTTTACGTGCAGCGATATCGCTGATGAGGCTGTAAGAGATAGCCACATTATTGCCAACAAGCTAGTGCAGGCATCCAAGCCATTTTCTGATGGAGAATTTGTAAAAACATGCATGCTGAAGGCTGCAGAAGTCATGTGCCCTGAAAAGCGACCTCTCTTTGCCAATATTAGTCTAACAAGGAACACTG
This sequence comes from Syngnathus typhle, assembly GCF_033458585.1. Lineage (NCBI taxonomy): Eukaryota > Metazoa > Chordata > Actinopteri > Syngnathiformes > Syngnathidae > Syngnathus > Syngnathus typhle. Next base: position 2,254,559 of record NC_083742.1, read on the forward strand.
TTGCAGATCGGGTGACAGAACTCTCAAGTGACTTGAGTAGCCAACTGAAAGAGAAAATCAAGTCATGTATCGCATTTTCAATTGCAATAGATGAGAGCACCGATGCCACTCAACTGGCCATATTCATTAGAGGTGTTGATAAAATGTTGACCATCACCGAGGAGCTGCTTGAATTGGTGCCCATGAATGACACAACAGCAGATGACATTTTCAGCACTCTCGTTCGAGCGCTGGACAAGGTGGGAGCGGACTGGTACCGTGTCGTGAGCCTGGCTACCGACGGTGCGCCATCAATGGTCGGGAGAAAGGCAGGCCTTGTCACAAAATTCCGTGACAAACTACAAACCGCAAATGGAGGATAAGAGTTTTGGGCCTTTCATTGGATTTTGAATCAAGAGGCGTTACGTTTCATAACACTTCAAATGGACCATGTTATGAGTATGGTTTTGAAAACTGTCAATTTCATCAGAGCGCACGCTCTAAATCACCGTCAGTTTGACGCATTTCTCCGTGATAATGACATCCATGCTGGCCAACCATACCACACTAACGTGCGGTGGTTAAGCAGAGGTGCAGTACTCAAGCGCTTCTTTGAGCTATGAGGAGGAATTGAACAGTTCATGGAGAAGAAGGGACGCCCAGTAAAGGAACTTAAGAGAGACCCCCGGCAGGTAAAGGAAGTGAGGGTGTGGAGCGAGGAAGCCATCGAGCATCTGAGAAGCTGCCTTGAGTCTACCGACTGGTAAGTTTTCTACAGTGATCATGGCGAGGACATCGACGCCCTCACTGACTGCATCACGGATTACATTAATTTCTGCGTTGAGAGCACAATACCTACTAAGAGGGTGCGTTGCTACTCAAATAACCACCCCTGGATGACCCCGCATCTGAAAGCCCTTATCAACAAGAAGTGGTGGGCTTTTAGACGCGGGGACAGAGAGGAGCAGAAGAGGCTGCAGCATCTGCTCCAGAGGACGATCCGCGAAGCAAAGCGGGAGTACGCCAGGAAGATGGAGGAGGAACTCGCACAGAGGAGCGTGCGGGATGTGTGGCGTGGCCTGAGGACTATGTCTGGTTCTGGACGGAGAGCGAGTGGCAGCATTGACGGGGATCAACGCTGGGCGGATGAGCTTAACCAGCACTTCAACCGGTTTGGCCTGTCCCCACTCCCTCTCACCCCCCTGTCCGCTGCCCCCCCCCCAGCCTCCCACTGCCTGGATACCTGCCTCATGGACAATCAACCCACTCCCCCCTGCTTCATGGCCACTTAACACCCTCCCGCCCACCACATGGACAATCACCCATCTCCCTCAATGACTCACCACGGCCTTCAACCTCATCTCAGCCCCCTCCCCTCTCCTTCACTCCTGCTCAGGTGAGGAGAGATCTGGGGAAGCTGAAACAGAGAAAGGCCCCGGGACCGGATGGCATCTCCCCCAGGCTGCTACGGACATGTGCTGATGATCTCTGCCATGTTCTGTGCCACCTCCTCAACCTGAGCCTCAACCTGAGCCTCAACCTGAGCCTCACCCTGGCGAAGGTGCCTAGCGCATGGAAGACATCCTCCATCGTCCCAGTTCCCAAAACACCGCACGCCAAGGAACCGGCCCACTTCAGACCCGTCGCCCTCACTTCCCACATCATGAAGGTGATGGAACGTCTGGTCTTCAGCCACCTCCGCTCCGTGGTGAGCCCCACTCTGGATCCGCCGCAGTTTGCCTACAAGATCGGCATTGGGGTGGAAGACGCCTTCATCTACCTGCTGCAGCGGACGCTCACCCACCTGGAGTCCGCCGGCAGCGCTGTGAGGGTCATGTTCTTTGACTTCTCCAGTGCCTTCAACACCATCTCGCCGGCCCTGCTACGAGTGAAGCTGCTAGACACTGGAGTGGACCATCACCTCACTGACTGGACCATTGACTACCTCACTAACCGGCCCCAGTACGTGCAACTGCATGGCTGCCGATCAGAGGTGGTAGTCTGCAGCACTGGAGCACCTCAGGGCACAGTCCTGTCCCCATTTCTTTTCACACTGTACACCTCGGACTTCACGTATAACACTGACATCTGCCATCTCCAGAAGTTCTCCGATGACTCAACTATTGTTGGCTGTATGTCTAAGGGGGGCGAGCTGGAGTACCTGTCGGCCATCAGCGCCTTTGTGGACTGGTGTGAGCACAATCACCTGTGCTTGAACACCAGTAAGACGAAGGAGCTGGTGATTGACTTTAGGAGAGGAGCACCTCCCCACTCACCGGTGAACATCCAGGGTCAGGACATTGAGGTCGTGGACAGTTTCAGGTACCTGGGTGTTCACCTCAACAATAAACTGAACTGGACTGATCACATGAACGCCGTCTACAAGAAGGGACAGAGCCGCCTCCACCTCCTGAGGAGACTCAGCTCCTTTGGAGTGAGCAGGCCTCTGCTAAAAACCTTTTATGACTCAGTGGTAGCCTCTGCTATCCTCTACGCTGTGGTCTGTTGGGCTCCGAGCAGCACAGAGAGGGATAGGAAGAGGCTCAACAAACTGGTTAAGAGGGCCAGCTCTGTGGTGGGCTGCCCTCTTGACACTGTTGAGGAGGTGGGCGAGAGGAGGGTGCTAGCCAGGCTAGCATCCATCAGGAACAACCCCTCTCACCCACTGCATCTGACCTTGGAGAACTTGAGCAGCTCCTTCAGTCAGAGACTCAGACTCCCCTCGTGTAAGAAGGAACGCTACCGCAGCTCCTTCATCCCCACCGCAATCAGGCTGTACAATGACAACCTGTAAACACATCCTTCTGTGCAATACTTTTCGCCGTAACGTGCAATTCTTAACCCCAATGTGCAATTTAAGCCCAATGTGCAATATCCTCTGCCACACAATGCATAGATCTATTTCACTTCTATAACCCGTGCACTATTTCTTTTTGTTATTAGCATTACTAAACTTCATACACTTCATACACTTTACGACACTTTACCACTATTTTATCTTCTTTTTGTAAATATTCATAGCTTATATTTTTAGTTTTACTACAATTGCTGTTATTTTTCCATATTTTTCTTTTTATATTGTATTCTATTTTTTATGCCGGAAGACTACGGTCCAGGAGTCTCTTTTTGCACCTTTATCCCCCAACTTGTACCTTCCTGTAAATTGAGCTGTTGTTACATGCAGTTTCTCACACGTGAGATTAATAAAGTTCCTCTTATCTTATCTTATCTTAAATGCAAGAAATGGGTGCAGGATCTCGCGTTTTTAGTTGACAGTACACAACACTTGAATGCGCTTAACACTACATTGCAGGGCCGTAAAAGAGTTGTCACCCAATATTATGACAACATAAGTGTGTTCAAGATGAAGCTGTCACTGTGGGAGACTCAGCTATCCAACGGTGACACCGCACATTTCTCTTGACTCACAGCTGTGCGTCTGAAGGCACCGGATCGTCCCGATAACGATTTGGATAAATATAAAGTCAATATAACAGATTTTCTGCGAGAGTTTGAGCAGAGGTTTCAGGTATTAGGTGAATATTAAGTGAATTTAGGTACAAATTTGGCTTTTTTCGCTCGCCATTTACAGTGAAGCCTTCTGATATGCCAGCTGACATTCAACTCGAGTTTATTGATTTGCATTGCAATTCCGCTATGAGGGATGAATTTGGGTCCGTGCGATTGGATAAGTTGTATCAATATGGCGTGCGAGGTTAACCCAAATTAACAGCCATGGCTGCAAAGGTTCTATCCATGTTTGGGACTACTTATCTTTGTGAACAGGTGTTCTCTGTCATGAACAATAATAAAAAAAAGCAGCGCTCAAGGTTAACAAATAAACACTTGAATGACATTGTTCAAGAGGTAAAGACCCATTGTGCTGCATACTCCCCTACCAATTGATTTCCCTCACCGGGATAGGGAAAGGGCCCTTGATTATTTCTACCTGTATAATGACCTCTAACCTTTGCCCAGTCTTTCCCCAAAGAAGACATTGCAGCTTCTCCTGCCTCATGCCCATTCAGTCTATAGGAATGTATGATTCCAGCCATGTCTTCTGCCCATTTATCTGGGTCTTCAGCAACAGGGGTAACCCCTTCAACTGCTTTTCTTGCCTCTTCCAAAGTCCATGGCCGAAAAACATACGTATGTGGAGGTTGGCCTTCCCCTACAATAGGGTTTGGCACCTGTATCATTGGGCACACATCAACATTGTCCAGATTTTGGGAAAACCTAGCAGCAGTGGTCAAACTTCTTGTTTGTGCAGGACTTCTAGCAATGTGACCCTGGCTTTTTTCTCTGTTATATGGGGGAGGGTGCAGGTCTGTTAAACCTGGATACAAGTTTTGCATACAAGCAGAAGATCCCTCTTGCTCCGCTTGAGCTGCATTTCCAGCTGCGACTGGAGCCGTGGCCGGGACAGTGCGCCTGCGCACTGTGGCCTCATTGTCTTCCGGCCTGACAAACATAGACGCAGCCTCATCACTTTTCAACTTTCTATCTCTTGTCTTTTGGATTTGTTCTCTTCTCTCTTGTGAAGCATTCAACCACATTCTAGCACAAATCAATTCTTTCTCTTTACTTTTCTTTTTCAGTCCCTTTGACTTCCTATTCACACTCTCCTCCAAAACATCAACCACTATCTTCCAGACTTCCACTTTCAACTTTGCTTCTACTCCATACTTTTTCTTCCACTTTGCCATGTATTGCATACAATTAAGACATTTACTCGCCATGTACTTCTCATCTCCTTCAAGAGCTAGGGATTTACCGGTTTTGTTTCCCATCTTAGTTTGGTATTTTAGGTGTATACAATTTTTTCTTTCTTTTTTCTTTTTTCTTTTCTTTGAGGATCCTCAATGCAGGTTTAAATTGACCTTCCACCAAAGTCTCTTTGCAGTCAATTTATCCTACCAGTCGCACACTCAACCACACAAATTTCTCATCCCTGCCTACGCGAAGTCCTCTTTTAAAAATAAAAGAGCTGCTTCATCCGGATGGGGGACTCTACAACACCCCTTCCTTCCCTGGGAACTGAAGACAACTGTCCAGTTACCCAGCCCTGCCAACGCGAAGTTGTCCCCTTAGAACAGTGGTTGTCAAATGAGGGTACACGGAGGTACGTGAGATTTTACAAAAATATATAAAACAGTTTGAAAACCACTGCTCCAGAAGAGCCACTTCATCCGGAGGGGGACTCTACAACACCCCCTCCTTCCACAAGACTTCTTATCTTCTGTCTTGCCTATTTTTATTCCTGTGCACTTTTACTTTTACGCGTTTCACAACCACACAATTTTTAACTTACCTGACCCCTGGTCCGTTGCATTGCCGGAACCCCGTCAATCCACCTCTGGCAGACGAAGGCTGACCTAAGATGCTGGCCCAGCGAAGAAATTCTCTTCCCAGGACTTTCTTTTCCAGGTCCCCCTAAAGGACGCTGGCTTGTCGACAATGCAGCACGTCCTCCTCCGTCAGCCAGATGGCGGGTATGAGGGTCCCGGGTTTCGGCTCCAAAATGTTAGGGTGGTGCTCACTCTAACTTATTTTGCAAGAACCACACAGGAGTCAAGCAAGTCATTTTAGACACCTGCAGGCGGAGAGTTCACTCGTCGCTGTGCTTACAGCGATGGTCGAATGAAGTCTGACTCAGGCATCGTCAGGTGCTTATTTATTGAGAGAAACAGAGTGGGGTTGAAAGTGGGGGTGTGGGAACACACAGGATAAGGTGAAGACGGTCCCCTGCTGATAAAAGCAGTTCAGTCAGCTTTATACAACATATGAATTTGATTCATATTCAAAACGTTTATAAAAAAAAAAAAATTGTAGAGCTTGTTTGACATGTGCTAAACACAATCCACAGGGTTATAATGCCTGGTCATAATAGATGCATTCTAAAAATGGATTGAATTGGCTTCAAAATAAACACTGAATGCCTTAACAGTGGCAGAAAGGTTATGTAAAGAAATAATAGTTTGTCAACAATTGCTGTAGATGTTAAAGAATGGAATCAATATCTCGAAAATGAATGTGGATAGTTTGTTTACTGATTGTGAAATGTGCGACAGAGTGTTCTATATAATATCCGTTGAAAGAAACAAAAAAGAGAAAAAAGAAAAGAAACCATTGCTTTTAGAGAAAGTAGTCAACCAAAATTGTATATGTATCGACATGCCAAGATCTGGGAAAAAGCTGGAAAAAACAAAAACATAATACCGTTTTTTTCCGTGTATAGTGCGCCCCCATGTATAGTATGCACCCTAAAAATGGCATGCTGATGCTGGAAAAAAGCTTGTACCCATGTATAATACGCACCCAATTTTTATGAATTTTTTTTAAAATTTTTTTTTTTTTTTTAAGTCCCAAAGATTGTCACACACGCAGGGAGGCAATGGGTCCCATTTTTATAGTCTTTGGTATGGTCTTAACTAGGCTGGATGTCATTTTTTTTGTTGGCGTTGATTTGTCCGACTGCCCCTAAACGCACCACCGCGCTCCGTCCGCGCACGGGAAAGAGGCGGGTCTGTATGGGAGAGACGTTGAAGAGGAATAAAAACACCCTTGGAAACCAAAACTTGCCTCTCGTCGTGACTCGGAGCCGCAACAAATGTTTCGGATTTGTGTAGGGTACATTGTGACAGACAGCAAACTAGCAGGTGATCGAGCGAGCATCTGATACAAGAGCATTGCGGTCGTATGGAGCGTGTTTGAAGTGAACAGCAGAGACGAAAGGAACAAGGCAAAGTGTTGTGAAATAAAATATTACTTGTAATACGCATTTTGTTATTTGCTGATTGAAACTGCTAATTAAACTGAATTGAAACTAATAGGTGGAGAACTCAACTCTCGCTCTTTATAGAGCTGACGTGTCTTGCGCATCCGTTCTGCGCATCTGTAATGGCGGCCTCCGTATGATACCCGGTGTGCGTGTGTGCGCGTGTGTGCGAGAGCAAGAGAGAGCGAGAGAGAGAGTGCGAGAGAGAACGCTCAACCGTAGCGCGCCGCCGACCGCGCATTATTGTGACAGAGCCGTCGCTGAAATTTAGAAGATATTTTTAAAGTCCTGATGTACTTTCTAAAATTTAAGTGGACCTCAGTGCGCACTGGGCAGGGAGCTTAATTTGGTGCGGTCGCGCAACCGCAGCGCGCCGGGCGCTCACTGTCGCATTGCTTAAAGAGCGCCTTTGTGTTTTAGGATGAACAGCAGAGACCAAAGGAACAAAGCAAAGTGTTGTGAAATAAAATATTACCTGTAATACGCATTTTGTTATTTGCTGATTGAAACTGCTAATTAAACTGTGAATTGAAACTAATAGGTGGAGAACTGAACTCTCGCTCTTTATATAGCTGACGTGTCTTGCGTAACCGTTCTGCGCATCTGTAATGGTGGCCTCCGTATGACGTCCGGTCCGCGATGGAGATTAAAAAACAAACAATATTTGACAATAACACACCATCGAGGATTGCACCATCGCATCAAACGATGTGTCGTCAATTATGAATTTTACTAAGTGTGTTGGGCAGGATGGCTGAATGCGATGCGCGATTGACAACAAACAAGAAGAAAGGTGAGTTTTATTTCGGGGGAGATTTGTCATGTCTCGTCCCCAGTTTTGCTATGTGTCTAGGTTGCCATAGTTTCTGTTCGCGTCGCCCCTCTCTTCCTGTGTCACCTCAATCGATGTAACGTGTTTTGTATTTAAGTCCTGTCTGCCCCTCGCTCACCGTTGGATCATTGCATGTGTTACTGTCATTCTGTTCCTGTCTTTGGTAATGTCACCCTGTCTTTTTGTTCCACGACTTTGTCGGTCAGTCCTGTTGTTGGTTTTGTTGTACCATGACTTTCTTTAAAAAAAATAAAAAATAAAGAAATTAAAAAAAAAAAATTTGAAATTTTTTTTTGTACCCATGTATAATACGCACCCCAGATTTTAGGACAATAAATTAGTTAAATATTGCGCACTATACACGGAAAAAAACGGTATCTTTAAATTTGAGAGGCGGCGATGATCTGACTGAAATTGATGCAATTAAAGTCCCCAGAGGCGTTCCTGATTAATAAGAATCAATTGACCAAATTGAAGCGGGATGGGAGTCCTCCATTTGCTGCTGGTGGACGATGAACAAGAACGTTGACAGGATAAATTACATCCATTGCAACATGCAGAAATTGGGCAAACGGACACAAGCGGGACTTGAGGCAGTGCACGAACAGCTAGCCACGCCTTCCCTAATGTCAATCCAGAACCGCAATGCTCTTGTTATGTTGTTGTCTGGGAAAGGAAGGGTCTGCGCAATGTTCAGGGAACAATGCTGCACCTTCATCCAGAATGACACCGCCCCTGATGGGAGCCTGACGAAGGTGATTGCAAACTTGCAATCCCTCAACACGAGGATGAAAGAGCACAACAAGTGGATGACTGCTTTTGGGAAGTATAAAGCCCTTGTGTCCTCAATTACTGCTATACTCACCTTGTGTGGATGTTGTTGTATTCCATGTCTCCGTGCTCTGTTTAATCGTCTTATCACTACAGCAATCTCGCCCATGGACGACGAGATGGCCCGGGTATGCCTAATGTCTGAACGGCAGCATGTTGATGATAACGATGATGATGATGCAGTTTTTGCACTTGAGTTTACAGACTTTTTCCCAGATCTGTGTGTTTCCGAATAATGATGTCGCAACATTTATCCTCTTTGGTGGAAATATTTGTGCGCATACTTGTGATCCGACAACTGAAAATCAAGAGAAGTGGTTGTTTTTGGTAATGTAAAAATTGAGCAAATGTGTGATAAACAGGAGGGAAATGTTGGAATAATTTAAGTGAAGCCTTGGCCTGCCAGACCTGTAGGCCTTGTCTTTACGAGTTTATGGCTTTCCTTTTATCTACGTTCTTCCTCTTTAGTGACAGGGATGTCTTTTGATCCCTGTCAGCCATATGTATCCTTCCTGTCCTTATGTTAGCTGTGTGTTTTTGTTCCTGTAAGAGGCCTTCACTAACAATGAGCAGAGCTTATTTGCATAGGCGAAATGTTCTTATTTGGTTGAAAGAAACTTCATTCCTTTTAGTTAACTGTAGGTTTGGTTCATAGATTGTTGTTGATCAGAACTGTTTTTCTTTGTTAAGTGTTAAACACAGTTTGAAGTAGTTGCGTACAAGTTATCCTATATTTACTCAATGTTTGTTTAAGGAACTGCATACCAGTTACCTTACATTTACTTAACATTTGTTTTAGTGTTTAGGACAAGTTACTTATTGTTATTGGGTGTTAATTTACTAAGTAGATAAAGTCTAGCAAAGGTCTAGTTGCATTGTTCCACAGGAAAGCGGCAATGGAAGTTATCTGATCTCACTCGCGGACGACTCGGCCAACAACTGGAGAAGAACAGATGGACAAACTCTGCGGGGGTCACGGCCCGACAATGAAGTGCTAGTTCACACCACACTACATTCCTTAGCTAATCAACGTTGCTACAGACACAATCTTTCCTCCCTTTGGGGTAGCAACGCCTCTGTAACCAGGGCAACCAAAACAGTGATAAAAGGAGCAGAAGAAACATCTCAAATGACTAATGCAAAGGTTGCAGAAAAGGTGCTGTTTTTTGCTGTTTTCCGGACGTGCTGCTGGTCTTTCGGTGGCGGATCCAGATCGGGATTTGGTCAGCAAACTACTGCGGATACGGAAGCAAAGACCGAGGTCCAGATCACCCCAACATTCTGTCTGAAGGTCCCAAGAAGGAGGGGGACGGAGCCTGCGTCGACTGGACCCTATAAATTGGTAGAGCGCATCTCACATGCCGTCCGGCTGGCCGGCAAAGGAGATTCGTCGTCTGTCGCAGTGTGTCCCAGTGAAGGGTTCCTGCAGGGAACCAGATCAGCCATCGACAGTACCCGCCCCCAGTTCATACAGAGGCAGAATAATCCTCTTCCCCCTTGGTGGCCAGGTAGTCCACCCTGAGCCACTGAAGACAACGACCATGCAGCAGACATTCCCAAGTTCTCCCCGGACGGAGCAGATCTGCGAAGGGGGTGAGAATCGTGCTCACCCTCCACCAGTGGGCGTGCCAAGCCCCCAACGGCTGAACAATCGCGAGCAATTTTTATCTTGATTGATAACATTCTGCTCGCCTAAGGCAGAGGGACCGTGTAACTCTTTTCCTGCATTCAATCTGGCCGCAGGTTTTTAAATTACACACACAATTTGGACTGGAGTATTGAGGAAAAACCTCATCTTCACTGGAAGTTATTGCTTTCATTGTATTTTCTTACTTATGTTTGATTGATCGAGATTGACATATTCTTTCAAGATGGCGGCGCGTGCATACGCAGCGACCTCTCTCTGTCCCGCCCAAACGGTGTTTTGTTCGTCTAATGAGTGTTTGTCCGGCAGTTTTTCTTGTTCGTCTCGTCGTACTGAGTCGTGCTACAAGTACGGCAGGCAGGTTCTGCTTGACATCGGCAAAAGCGAGTTTTGTCGAGTTCTGGACTTTGATGCGGGAACATCAAAGGAGCTCGGACTGCTACGTCCTGAAGCGTCGCCGGGCTCGTCTGCTATTCCTCCCCCGGTTGGGAAGCGTCGAAAGCGGTGTGCGAGGAGGCTGAAGAGGGGCAAACGCGGGGGCGTCCGGGCCAGGCTGGCGGCCAGCCCTGCTCGCCCGGCCGTGCCTTCCATTCTTCTGGCGAATGTTCGATCGCTGGACAACAAAATGGATTACATTCGCCTGCTGCAATCTACAAACCGGACAGTGCGGGACTGCTGTGTGCTCGTGTTCACTGAGACTTGGTTGACTGTCAACATTCCGGACTCTGCCGTACATCTGGAGCGGCTAGCGTGCTATCGGGCGGACCGGGCCATTGTACAAGGGGGGAAATCTCGTGGAGGTGGAATATGCGTCTACATCCGTGACGAATGGTGCCGGGACTCTGTAGTGGTATGCAAGCACTGCTCGCCACTGGCGGAGTTCGTGATCATTAAGTGCCGTCCTTTTTACCTGCCAAGGGAATTTACCGCGATTCTGCTAGTCGCGGTTTACATCCCGCCTTCCAACATCGACGGCGACAGGGTCGCGGCTCTTAGTGAACTGTACCAGGCTGTCAGTGAACAAGAGACAGCGCACCCTGACGGTTTCACCATCTTCGCTGGGGATTTTAATCATGCTAACCTGAAGTCTGTTTTTCCGAGGCTTCACCAGCATGTTAATTTTCCTACGCGTGGCGACAGCTTCCTGGACCGGGTCTACTCTTCGCATAAAGGAGCTTTCAAAGCTGCCCCCCTCCCCCATCTTGGACTTTCTGACCATATCACTGTTATGCTTTTGCCCGCATACAGACAAATGGTGAGGGCGTCCAGGCTGGTTCGCAAGCAGGTACGGGTGTGGCCTGAGGGTGCCTCTGATGCACTGCGTGACTGCTTTGGCTCTACTGACTGGGACATGTTTAGGAGGGCTGCCACTTGCGACGATCGGACAGACATTGAGGAGTATACTGACTCTGTTTCCTCCTACATCAGGAAGTGTATTGATGATGTGACTCTCTCAAAATCCATCGTCACTCGGGCTACCCGGAAGCCATGGCTGACAGGGGCTGTCTTCAGGCTGCTGAGGGCCAGGGACAAAGCCTTTAGAGCAGGGGATGAGGCTGGCTTGAGGACTGCGAGGGCCGACCTGTCCCGGGGCATCAAAGAAGCAAAGAGGGCGTTCTCGTGCAAAATTACCGCCCACTTCAAGGACAGCAGGGACGCACGGAGCCTTTGGCAGGGCATTCAGACCATCACGGATTACAAGCCCGCGCCGCAGAGCTGTGAAGGCGACGTCCGTCCGCTCAATGACCTCAACCGCTTCTTTGCTCGCTTCGACGCTCAGAACAGCACTTGCCCGCTGAAGGCCACTCCCCCTTCACACGAGCTGCCCCTGTGCCTCTCCGCCGACAGCGTGAGGAGGGCGCTTGCCGCCATCAACATCCGTAAGGCGGCGGGCCCTGACGACATCCCGGGTCGGGCGCTGAAGGACTGCGCTGGTGAGCTGACGGATGTCTTCACGGACATCTTTAACACTTCCCTGCAGCAGGCCATCGTCCCGTCGTGTTTCAAAGCTGCCACCATCGTACTTGTGCCAAAGAAACCCGCTCCGTCCTGCTTCAATGACTACCGCCCCGTGGCACTTACGCCCATCATCATGAAGTGCTTTGAGCGGCTTGTCATGGAGCACATCCGATCCGTTCTCCCCCCCACCACTGACCCCTTCCAGTTTGCGTACCGAGCCAAGCGGTCTTCTGAGGATGCCATCTGCTCTGCCCTCCACTCGGCCCTCACCCACCTGGAGAGGAGGGACTCGTATGTGAGATTGCTGTTTGTGGACTTCAGTTCTGCCTTCAACACCATTGTGCCACAACGCCTCATCAGCAAACTTGACGCGCTGGGCCTCAGTGCCTACCTCTGCAACTGGCTACTGGACTTCCTCTGTCAGAGGCCACAGGTAGTACGTGTTGGCGACAAAATCTCCGCCAGCATCACGCTGGGCACGGGGCCCCCCCAAGGCTGCGTGCTCAGTCCGCTGCTCTTCACCCTCCTGACGCATGACTGCACTGCAACCTACAGCGACAACCGTATCGTGAAGTTTGCTGACGACACGACTCTGGTGGGTCTCATCACCAAGGGAGACGAGACTCAATACAGGCTGGAGGTTGACCTTCTGACCACGTGGTGCAGGGACAACAACCTCCTGCTGAACGTCGACAAGACCAAGGAGATTGTTGTGGACTTCCGGAAGGGTCACACCCAACACCTGCCGCTGACCATCGACGGTGCTGTGGTGGAGCGAGTGAGCAGCGCCAAGTTCCTGGGGGTGCACATCAGTGAGGATCTCTCCTGGTCCACCAACACCGCGTCACTGGCAAAGAAAGGCCAGCGCCGCCTGTACTTCCTGCGGAAACTCAGGCGAGCGAGCGCTCCTCCGGCCGTCATGACTGCATTTTACCGCGGCACCATTGAGAGCGTCCTCTCCAGCTGTATTGCTGTTTGGGGTGGCGGCTGCACTGACTACAACTTGAAGGCCCTGCAGCGCATAGTGAACACTGCTGGTAAGATTGCTGGTGCTTCGCTCCCCTCCTTGAAGGACATTTACACCTCCCATCTCACCCGCAAGGCGACCACGATTGTGAGTGATGCGAGTCACCCCGCTCACTCTTTGTTCGAGCTTCTGCCCTCTGGGAAGAGGTACAGAAGCCTGCGCTCCCGCACCTCCAGACTCTCAAACAGCTTCATACTCCAGGCTGTTAGGATCCTGAACTCGCTCCCCCGTTCTGCGTAGCGTCCTGTACTTTTACTGTCTGAACTGTCTGAATGCACACTGGCTCTTATTATTTATTATTTGTTATTACTCTTATTTATTGTTTGTGCCTTTTTGTTTATGATGTTTTTTACTTTTGCGCTATGCTTGCTGGCTCCGTTATTTATTGTGTTATCTGTTTATTTATTATTTATTCATCACTCTTACTATTGATTGTTTGAATTTTTGCCTTCTTGTTTTTATATTGTGTCGCGTACATGTATGTCTATCGTGTTATGTGTCTCGTCACCGTGGGATAGAGAAAAACGTAATTTCGGTCTCTTTGTGTGTTGTGACATGTGGAGAGATTGACAATAAAGCTGACTTTGACTTTGAAAAAAAAAAAAAAAAACAGGAGGGATATGTTAGGGTTTGCAGAATATCTTCATCGTATGATTATGTTGGAATGTAACCTGTAATAATTTAACTAGCTTGCCCTGTCTAGACAAAAGTAGTTGACCAAAGTGCTAAGATCTTTTCAACTTATTGACTAGCTGCAGAGGAAGCAATCAAAGTTGCTTTGTTTACAGAACGTCGTAAAAGGTCCCCTGCTATGCTTTGATCAGCAGGGGACCGTCTTCACGTTATCCTGTGTGTTCCCACACCCCCACTTTCAACCCCACTCTGTTTCTCTCAATAAATAAGCACCTGACGAGGCCTGAGTCAGACTTCATTCGACCATTGCTGTAAGCACAGCGACGAGTGAACTCTCCGCCTGCAGGTGTCCAAAATGACTTGCTTGACTCCTGTGTGGTTCTTGCAAAATAAGTTAGAGTGAGCACCACCCTAACAATTGTCACACACACATCTGGCTGTGGTGAAATTTGTCTCTGCATTTAATGTGCTGCTACTCAGGATTTGACACCTAACATCGATCCACTTGTTTAGGCAAAAAAAGCCAAATTTCAGGATCCAGCAGCAGCAAGTAGACAACAGAAGTGCAGTGAGAAAAGGAGAAAAAAGTGTGTTTACACGAAATTTGTTTGTACTCATAATCTTTTATAAAATGTATTTATTTTACTTTGTTTTTCTTTTTGTATTTATTTCAAAGCAGTATGACAATTAGGTGAAAATATTATTGTCATTGCTCCCACTTCAGTTCGTTTAGTGTGGTGAGTTGGTTCAGGTGTAAAACTGCGTTCACTCAAATGTTAAAATAAACCAGTTGTTAACACATTCACCGCCAAACATGAAAATCTTTTTTTCCCCATTGTTTGTGAATGAATGTGTTGTGCTTAGAAAAGATCCCTTGTCATCCGTGATTATAAAATGTAGGGTAGGCTACAAATGTTGACTGAATGATAAAAGCTAGTACTGAAAAACAAAGCTAAATATTTGGAGTTGACATTCTTTTACTTAGCCCGCCCGCCTGAGAACAAAAAGTCTGGATGCGGCCCCAGAGCCAAACTGAGTTTGACATGCCTGCTATAGTTGGAGGAGGACGCCACTTACTTTGCTTATTCTCTGGTCACCCAGCTCAGGCATTCACCCTGGCTGGCTCACAAAGTCGCACAGAGTTCTGGGTGGGAGCACCGTGCCTCGATCACCCGAAGTAGCCGCTTACCGTGCTTAGTTTTTAGTTACCATTCAGGGATTTGCGCACCTGAGAAGCAAACTGTACTGCAAACTGTACTACTACTATCAAACATCGGACAGAATGGCCCGTGCCTTGCACAGCAAAATGTTTGAAATTAGTGAAGGGTAAATAAAACCAATACATGTGTTTGCCTGTATTTTAATGTACTTTATCACATTGCTTTTTCCAAAATTTCGCTCATCTGTACTTTACCAAAAAAGCTTACCGTTTTTTTCCGTGTATAGTGCGCAAAATTTAACGAATTTATTGTCCTAAAATCTGGGGTGCGCATTATACATGGGTACAAAATTTTTTTTTTTTTTTTTTTTTAATTTTTTTTTTTTAGAAAACAAAACCAACAACAGGACTGACCGACAAAGTCGTGGAACAAGAAGACAGGGTGACATTACCAAAGACAGGAACAGAAAGCAAACAGACTTTGAAAGCCGCCCCCCTCCCCCATCTTGGACTTTCTGACCATATCACTGTTATGCTTTTGCCCGCATACAGACAAATGGTGAGAGCGTCCAGGCCGGTTCGCAAGCAGGTACGGGTGTGGCCTGAGGGTGCCTCTGATGCACTGCGTGACTGCTTTGGCTCTACTGACTGGGACATGTTTAGGAGGGCTGCCACTTGCGACGATCGGACAGACATTGAGGAGTATACTGACTCTGTTTCCTCCTACATCAGGAAGTGTATTGATGATGTGACTCTCTCAAAATCCATCGTCACTCGGGCTAACAGGAAGCCATGGCTGACAGGGGCTGTCTTCAGGCTGCTGAGGGCCAGGGACAAAGCCTTTAGAGCAGGGGATGAGGCTGGCTTGAGGACTGCGAGGGCCGACCTGTCCCGGGGCATCAAAGAAGCAAAGAGGGCGTTCTCGTGCAAAATTACCGCCCACTTCAAGGACAGCAGGGACGCACGGAGCCTTTGGCAGGGCATTCAGACCATCACGGATTACAAGCCCGCGCCGCAGAGCTGTGAAGGCGACGTCCGTCTGCTCAATGACCTCAACCGCTTCTTTGCTCGCTTCGACGCTCAGAACAGCACTTGCCCGCTGAAGGCCACTCCCCCTTCACACGAGCTGCCCCTGTGCCTCTCCGCCGACAGCGTGAGGAGGGCGCTTGCCGCCATCAACATCCGTAAGGCGGCGGGCCCTGACAACATCCCGGGTCGGGCGCTGAAGGACTGCGCTGGTGAGCTGACGGATGTCTTCACGGACATCTTTAACACTTCCCTGCAGCAGGCCATCGTCCCATCGTGTTTCAAAGCTGCCACCATCGTACCTGTGCCGAAGAAACCCGCTCCGTCCTGCTTCAATGACTACCGCCCCGTGGCACTTACGCCCATCATCATGAAGTGCTTTGAGCGGCTTGTCATGGAGCACATCCGATCCGTTCTCCCCCCCACCACTGACCCCTTCCAGTTTGCGTACCGAGCCAAGCGGTCTTCTGAGGATGCCATCTGCTCTGCCCTCCACTCGGCCCTCACCCACCTGGAGAGGAGGGGACTCGTATGTGAGATTGCTGTTTGTGGACTTCAGTTCTGCCTTCAACACCATTGTGCCACAACGCCTCATCAGCAAACTTGACGCGCTGGGCCTCAGTGCCTACCTCTGCAACTGGCTACTGGACTTCCTCTGTCAGAGGCCACAGGTAGTACGTGTTGGCGACAAAATCTCCGCCAGCATCACGCTGAGCACGGGGGCCCACCAAGGCTGCGTGCTCAGTCCGCTGCTCTTCACCCTCCTGACGCATGACTGCACTGCAACCTACAGCGACAACCGTATCGTGAAGTTTGCTGACGACACGACTCTGGTGGGTCTCATCACCAAGGGAGACGAGACTCAATACAGGCTGGAGGTTGACCTTCTGACCACGTGGTGCAGGGACAACAACCTCCTGCTGAACGTCGACAAGACCAAGGAGATTGTTGTGGACTTCCGGAAGGGTCACACCCAACACCTGCCGCTGACCATCGACGGTGCTGTGGTGGAGCGAGTGAGCAGCGCCAAGTTCCTGGGGGTGCACATCAGTGAGGATCTCTCCTGGTCCACCAACACCGCATCACTGGCAAAGAAAGCCCAGCGCCGCCTGTACTTCCTGCGGAAACTCAGGCGAGCGAGCGCTCCTCCGGCCGTCATGACTGCATTTTACCGCGGCAGCATTGAGAGCGTCCTCTCCAGCTGTATTGCTGTTTGGGGTGGCGGCTGCACTGACTACAACTTGAAGGCCCTGCAGCGCATAGTGAACACTGCTGGTAAGATTGCTGGTGCTTCGCTCCCCTCCTTGAAGGACATTTACACCTCCCATCTCACCCGCAAGGCGACCACGATTGTGAGTGATGCGAGTCACCCCGCTCACTCTTTGTTCGAGCTTCTGCCCTCTGGGAAGAGGTACAGAAGCCTGCGCTCCCGCACCTCCAGACTCTCAAACAGCTTCATACTCCAGGCTGTTAGGATCCTGAACTCGCTCCCCCGTTCTGCGTAGCGTCCTGTACTTTTACTGTCTGAATGCACACTGGCTCTTATTATTTATTATTTGTTATTACTCTTATTCATTGTTTGTGCCTTTTTGTTTATGATGTTTTTTAATTTTGCGCTATGCTTGCTGGCTCCGTTATTTATTGTGTTATCTGTTTATTTATTATTTATTCATCACTCTTACTATTGATTGTTTGAATTTTTGCCTTCTTGTTTTTATATTGTGTCGCGTACATGTATGTCTATCGTGTTATGTGTCTCGTCACCGTGGGATAGAGAAAAACGTAATTTCGGTCTCTTTGTGTGTTGTGACATGTGGAGAGATTGACAATAAAGCTGACTTTGACTTTGACTTTGACATCATGACAGTAACACATGCAATGATCCGACGGTGAGCGAGGGGCAGACAGGACTTAAATACAAAACACGTTACATCGATTGAGGTGACACAGGAAGAGAGGTGCGACGCGAACAGAAACTATGGCAACCTAGACACATAGCAAAACTGGGGACGAGACGTGACAAATGTCCCTCGAAATGAAACTTGAAATCACCAAGTTTTGGTTTCCAAGGGTGTTTTTATTCCTCTTCAACGTCTCTCCCATACAGAGCCGCCTTTTTCACGTCCGCACGCCTCTTTCCCGTGCGCGCACGGAGCGCGGTGGTGCGTTTATGGGCAGTCGGAGAAATCAACGCCAACAAAAAAAATTACATCCAGCCTAGTTAAGACCATACCAAAGACTATAAAAATGGGACCCATTGCCTCCCTGCGTGTGTGACGATCATTGGGACTTAAAAATAAATAAATAAATGAATAAATTTCATTAAAAAAAATTCATAAAAATCGGGTGCGTATTATACATGGGTACAGGCTTTTTTCCAGCATCAGCATGCCATTTTTAGGGTGCGTATTATACATGGGGCGCACTATACACGGAAAAAAACGGTAGTAGTTGATGGCTGAGAAGAGTAAAATATGTCTCGCATTTAATTTTGTCTGTGTAAATATTTGCATTTTATTCATAGTGCAAGTGTGCATAAAGTGAACAATAGTTTTTTGCTCCATTTTAAAATACATTAAACCTTTATAGCTAAAAATGTCAAGCCCACAGTATCGCCCTCAATTTAATTTGTACTCTCATTTATAAACTTACCAGGAATGCTGATGCAAGCTGCTAAGTATATTCAAAATTGAGTGTGCTCTCACCTTAATTGTCATTTCTTGTACACACTTCAAAGAAATTCAGGCTGTAATACACTGTGCACAATTATTAGGCAAGTGTGTATTCTTACCATATGATAATTTGTATGCATAGTTTCCTAATCCATGCTCTATAAGCTTGAATGCTTACGCGATACAAGCATATGAAGTGATGTGTATTTAAATAATGAGGGATGTTAGGACCTAAGGAGATCAACACTTTATACACAGTGCGTATAATTATTAGGCAGCTTGTTTTCCTCAGGTAAAATGGGCCCAAAAAAACCCTCTGAAAAGTGAGATGGAAACATTTCCTTTTTCATTTTAGTTGCATAATAATACTTCACACTCATAGTTGCCTAATAATTGTGCACACAGAATTTTCCCAAGAAAGCCAGAATCTCACTTTCACTCTCAAACATTCCAGTTTGGGGTTTATTAACATTTTGGTTGACAGAGAGCACTGTAGTTGTTACAAAAAAATAATAATCCTCAAAATACAGTTTGTCTATTAATTGTGTGCACTGTATATGTTAGGGTTTGCAGAATATCTTCATCGTATGATTATGTTGGAATATAACCTGTAATAATTTAACTAGTTTGTCCTGTCTAGACAAAATTAGTTTACCAAAGTGCTAAGATCTTTTCAACTTATTGACTAGCTGCAGAGGAAGCAATCCAAGTTGCTTTGTTTACAGAACGTCGTAAAAGGTCCCCTGCTATGCTTTGATCAGCAGGGGACCGTCTTCACTTTATCCTGTGTGTTCACACACCCTCACTTTCAACCCCACTCTGTTTCTCTCAATAAATAAGCGCCTGACGAGGCCTGAGTCAGACTTCATTCGACCATCGCTGTAAGCACAGCGACGAGTGAACTCTCCGCCTGCAGGTGCCTAAAACGACTAACTTGACTCCAGTGTGGTTCTTGCAAAATAAGTTAGAGTGAGCAACACCCTAACAGTATATTCTGTGAAACATCAGTAATCAGGATTTATGACTGAATAAACACATAAATACAATGCATAAAAGACCAGCAACTCAGAGGCGTAGCCAAGCCGGGGCGAGCCGGGGCGGCGCCCCGGTTAGGACACCCTGCGCCCCGGTTGAAAAAAATCTAGCTTTTTCGATTCTTCATTTTCATGCCGTTTTTTTCTTTCGGTCTTGCGCGAATGTGCTTGCGCTATTCTATGTGCGCGATATTATCCATTCACCGTTTGCCTCCCGGACCCCGGATGTTGTTTTAGCGATCAGCAACTGTATAGAAGCTGACGCATGAAGAAACAACCAGTCTGACCATAAGATGGTACTTTGAAAACTCAAAAAAAAAAAATCCCAATTGTTCTCCCTGGTTTAAAAATGGTCTAACCCAGTGGTTCCCAAAGTGGGCGGTACCGCCCCCCTGGGGGCGGTGGAAAGATCTGGGGGGGCGGTGAGGAAGAAAGGGGCGGTAGGGGGGCGGCAGTCCGAAGTTGAAGTCAGAAGTTTGAACGTTTGTTTGACGATTTGTACACAACACGTGCAGCAGGACGAGTCAGTGGACGACGCATCAGGGTCCGGTTACCACACGCCGCTCAAAAAGTCATATCAAGATTTTTGGTTACAAAAAAAAATCTCTGACTGCTATCAAGTGCTGTGGAACAAGGTCAAGATGTACTTTATTGCGTTCCCAACATCATATTTAGTAGAACAGGGCTTCAGTGCAGTCGCCTTGCTTCTTTCCAAGCAAAGAAACCGACTGAAAATTACTGACTGCGGGGATCTATGACTTCTTCTTAATGAGTTCCAGCCTGATGTTGAGAAGCTTATGTCCCTGCACCAAGCACATCCATCCCATTAATATTACGTGTGAGACAATGAAGTTTACTGGTGGAATTTTTATTTACCATTCTATGTTGCTGAAACAGTTAAAACTGCTAAAAAAATAAATTGGTTTACTAAATTGGGTTTTATTTGTGAAATACACATTTGTGTTTAACCTTTCTCTTTTCAAATTGCAGCATACCAAATATCAAGAAAGAGGTGTTTGTTTCCATATGTGTCTGGGGGGGGGGGGGTGGGCGCTAGGAATTCACTGGGGAGCCAAGGGGGCGCCAGCCTGCAAAAGTTTGGGAACCATTGGTCTAACCCAAGTTGGAAGTCAATCTGATGAATCATTCAGGAGAAGGATACAAAAGTATGACCTATGTAAATGTGCAAAAATTGCCCAGTGTTTGACATTCAAAAATGCATAACTCTTTTCCTGTTCATTATAGGCTGCAATAAACTTTTTGTTTGTCTTGGGGTGCTACACAGGCCTGCTAATTTCCATCGGTCTAGGAAGAAAGGATCAGGATTGGTTTTTAGTTTTCCACTCAAGGTGGCGCTACAGAGCTATTGTTTGTTTACACAGACAAAATGGACTGAAAAATAAACATGAATGCTCAGTATGCAGATCCTTTCAAGTGCTAAGTTATACCTAAAATGACAGTTGAGGTGCTACTGCCTCCCTCTGGACGCTATTTACATGACAGTATGTTCTTTCCTAGGTTACTCTTTTCTTCACCTTCTTCTCTCTGAAAGCATCTCCATAATGACAATATGTCAACATAATCACCTATTAAAAGCAATAAACACCTCTTGTTGTAGATAATGAGCAAGAACATGGACTGGGGTCAACTGTGTGTGTTATGCTCCTCATTAACCAGCACGCAATTGACTGTTAATTTACTAATGACCACAATGTCACATTTACAGCAAATTGAAATATGTCATTTTAAAAGGTTGTCAATTAACCTTGTACTGTGTGCATCCATCTATTTTGTCAAATATATGACTAAATGCATTATATATGTTTTGCCCTGTTGAGTTTCTGATGTTCCACAATCTATGTATGTAGCAGAAGGTAGCTGTAGGTAGCAACAACATATTTTGTCTTAGTGTCTTTTGGTTGAGCCCTAGTTAAACCAATGCAACTGATAGACTCTTTCATTATAAACCTGAATCTTGGCATCCTCTTCTTGTATCGGCGATTTCTAAAACTGTGCATTTTGCATTTGTGATGGTACTGCGCCAACCTGTGCAGAATATTCTTATTTAGAATTGCTAAAACACACACGCACACACACATACACACACACGCACACACAGGCAAAAATGACGATTTCTGACTTCCAGTAGCCCTCAGGTGTGAATAGCAGTATCCATACAAATAAGCAAAATACAGCAGAAGTCACCTTCATTCAGCTCTACTAAGCTAAGTCACAAGTCTCTCTGGAAATGTTTGATTTACTGGATCTTTCTCTAGCATTTATTGATTTATTAATCACTCTGTCAATGGACTAACAACTACTGACCTTTACATGGTCCCTGAGCAGCCCGATTTTAAATGGGCTGAATCGATCTTTTAATGGAACATCAAGGCCTTATAGATTATTTGTTGGCATTTTGTCAGGCATGCATGCATATCCGGATAAGCAAATAAATTGACCTCTACTTTGAAATATATGAACAAGTTGACAGGACAGCATTTCCTGATTAACCTCCATCATCACATTTACAACCTATTTACACTCAAAGCTAATCAGGACAGTTATGTGAGGAGTGTCAGTGGTATTTTACAAGGTTGATATTTGATAAAAATTGTTTCAAATGTTACAATGCACTGATGAAAAGTTCACATTTATTTTTTGATTGTTTATGTAAAAACTACAAACATAACACTTTGTGGAGATAGTTGAGGAATCATACACATTTATGTGTAATGTTTATACATTTTTGCACTGTTAATTACCAGATTTTTTTTTACCTTTAAGGAGGTCTTCAGTCTTGTGTTTGAAAGTTTTAAGTAACAGTATTTCTTTTTCAGTTTTTTTTCCATAGCAGTATTACTTCTTCAAATCCTTTTTATTTTGATTATCGCCAACTGCCCGATGATGGGTGGGATAGGCTCCAGCATGCCCGCAACCCCCGTGGGGACAAGCGGTACACATAATGGATGGATGGATAGCTGTTTCTAGTTTATTACCCAGCTCGCATCTCTGAGGTAAACTATTCCCTATTAGAGTGCTAGTAACAAATAATGTTCTACTTACCAATGTGGAAACAGGTCAGCTGGAAAATAAATAGCATAATAGCTGCTTTGAGGCCTTGGAGGCTTCTGCATTGTTCAGAGATCATTACAAATATGAACAAAAATTAAAGAACCAGAAAAATAAGTGGTATAAGGGCTGCTGGGAAGAACACATCTTGGCCTTCTCTCAGTCCAAGCATGTCACACAAGCCGGCCTGTGTCATACAATACTGGTTTATTCAATAGATGTCAGTCACTGACCCACTAATCGAGAAAGACATGGAACATGCACCAACTAGATTTTGGGCTGGCAGTAGTAATAGCTTGTGCATTCAACAGCCCTGGAGGAAGAATCTGTCAAAACTTCGCAGTGTATTGTGGGTTAATGTTTTTCATACACCCACTCAACATGCAGTCATTGTGGTGTCTGTGTGTACTTCTCCCTCCCCTTCTGTGCCACTGCGATAGCCACTTTCTACATTTGAGCTACATGCAGCCAGCCATACTAAAAACCATAATCTTTGTAATTAATTATGCCAATCCTGTCAATACATGTAACAGCTTTGGTTAGAGCTCAGCCATGCAGCTTAAGCACTAATCAATGGCACAAGGTCTGAACTCAGGCAGTGCCAATATTTTCCACAGTGTAAACGCGAATCCTGCAAGCTCAGGCTGTCCCACATAAAATGCCTGTAGGGTGCAAGCGGCCCAAAAAGCATGTGCTTTTAACATGCTATGATGGTCCTTTGTTTCTGCTAGATGGCTTTTGAGGTATAGATAGAAGTTGGGTGACCCAATGAGCCAGGCGGCGTTGTTCCTAAAACTACTTGAGGCCCTCAGGGAAGAAGGATAACAGCCCCCCAGCCTAGAATATTAAATAAACTGAAAGCACTTGTTATTTTTCTTTATTTCATCTGTGTCCCACCACAGCCTAGTCCAAAGTGTCCCATAGCCTGGTGCTGGTCCGCAGCCCGGTAGTTGAGGACCAATGGTATATAGAACTCAAGGACAACCATCCCAGTCAAATCCAGCTGAGTGTTTTAACAGAACATTAGTCACTCAGTATGCTTAGGACACTAAAAGAAATTTAAAAACCAAACTGCAAAGCCCACTTGAACAAACTTGTTCATGCTTATAACTAACTCGACAGTTCAATAATCTACTGGATTTTCACCTTTTTACTTAGCCAATATTGCCAATTAATTTTTGGATTCCAAGAAAACTTGCAAAAAATTGTCAGAGATATGCTGGAAAATGGCAAAGATCAATGCAGAAAACATCTATAGCATAGTATAGCTCAAGAAAACATGGGGAAGTTAAAGTCCCAATGATCATCACACACACATCTGGGTGTGGTGAAATTTGTCCTCTGCATTTAACCCATCCCCGTGTGATTTTGATCCATCTCCTGGGGGAGAGGGGAGCAGTGAGTAGCAGCGGTGCCGCGCTCGGGAATCATTTGGTGATCTAACCCCCCAATTCCAACCCTTAGTGCTGAGGCAATGGGTCCCATTTTCATAGTCTTAGGTATGACCCGGCTGGGGTTTGAACTCACAACCTTCCAGTCCCAGGGCGGACACTCTACCACTGGGCCACTGAGCTGGTGAACCAGTAAGCAAAATGGACAACATTTTCTAACCAGAGAACCAGGGGGCATATTACAGAAACGTTCTAAGAGAATCTTATCTGTCTATGGAATTTTAGTACCGTAATTAGGAAACGCTTATTACAGAACAGCGTTTCCTAACTTGGTATTCTATCTCAAGATAGGAAAAGTGTATTACAGAAGCATCCTAACTTCTGTCACGTTCCTGCGGCACCTGACTTCCAGCCATGCCCTCAATCAAGCTGGTTACCAGCACCTGCCACGGCTCGTTGGGTCTGCCCTATTTAAACTTAGCCAGTAGTGGTCAGTTCGTCTACTCACTCTGCCCGTGACTCCACCGCTCACTGCGCTCTGCTCACGGTACCCTGCCCAAACGTTTCCCGTTGTTGACTTCGCTCGTGTTCTGACCCAACTCGCTTTGCTCGCTGCCTGCCCTGACTACTCGCCTGTCCTTGACCACGTTCTGATCACTCCCTGCCTCGACCACCTGCCTGCCTGCGTCTCAGACTACTCGCTGCGCTTTTCTGCTCAGTGACACCAGCCAGACTGGCAGTCCAGCGTTCCACTTACCCTTATCCCTATTCAGTAAAGGTTCGTGCTGCATTTGGTCGGCCTGCCTCTGTTCCTGACAGAACGAACTGGCCATTATGCGACCAGCGCACGGACCCTCTGCCCTGGACCGCCTGTCCCACGCAGAGTGGGACATAGGCAAGATTGCAGAGGAGATGGCGACTTTAATGAAGATAGTCCGGCAGCAGCAACAGCAACCATCAGCTCCACCAAGAGCTTGTAGAAGCTCTCAAGGTACTTAAGGATTTGGCTCCTCTGGCTGCTGCGACCCAATCTGCACAAACCCTGTCCACTGCCATCCCACTCAGCCCCACCGATCAGCCTGCCGTTACGTCCACGCCCCGTCCTGCCTCGGAGCCCAGGCAGCTTGTGGACATCTCGGAGCCCAGACTCAGCAACCTTGAGAGGTTCAATGGTGACCCCAAGTACGTCCGGGCCTTTTTGATAAAGTGCCGCGTCTTGTTCAACCTCCAGCCCGTCACGTTCGCCACAGAACCAGCCAAAGTGGGATTTGTACTCACTCACCTTACGGGCAAGGCGTGGCTGTGGGGAATGGCGGAATATGAGTGGCAGGGACCTGTCTATTTGTCGTTCGACGCCTTTGCAGCTGAACTTCTGCGCGTGTTCGACTTGGGCTCAGCCTTGGAAGACGCCTCTGAGGAACTCATCACGCTGCACCAAGGCAGCAGGTCCGTGGCCCAGTACTCCATTAAGTTGAAGACAGTGGCACGTCGGAGCGACTGGAACACCCCAGCTCTCGTCTGCACCTTCCTCCATGGATTCACATCAAGGATGAGATGGTTTCCTACGAGCGCACTCAGACCTTTGAAGATCCCATGGACCTGGCCACACGGGTCGATCGGCGGATCCAGTCAAGACGGCGCGAGAAGGTGAAGTCGACTCCGCCCCCCTCCCGCTGCTGTGACACCAGCCCGAGACCTCGGGTGTCATGGGAAGCCCCTGTTGTCCCATCTCTCCTGTCGTCCGCCCGAGATCCCGTCCAAGTCAGCCAGCGCACCATGAAAACTCCTCCCACCCAGCCCAGCTGGCCAGAGCCGATGGAGATTGGATGCATCTCGCTCTCGCCAGAGGAGCGTCATAGACGCCTCAGAGCTAGGCTATGCTTATGCTGCGGGGGTGAGGGCCACTGGGTGGCCTCTTGCCGGAAGAGAGCCAAGAGCACCCGCCAGCGTTCCACTTACCCTTTCCCTTATTCAATAAAGGTTTGTGCTGCATTTCAAGTCAAAGTCAAAGTCAGCTTTATTGTCAATCCCTTCATATGTCAAGACACACAAAGAAACCGAAATTCCGTTTCCTCTATCCCACGGTGACGAGACACAGAACACGATAGACATACAAGTAGACGACACAAAATAAAAGCAAGAAGGCACAAACAATAAATAATAAATACGTAAACAAAATGAGTGATGAATAAATAATAAACAAATAACCCAATAAATAAGAGGAGCAAAACTGAGCCAGTGTGCATACAGCAGACAGTAAGCATAGCGCAAAGTACAGGACGCTACGCAGAAAGGGGGGGCGAGTTCAGGATCCTAACAGCCTGGAGTATGAAGCCGTTGGAGAGTCTGGTGGTGCGGGAGCGCAGGCTCTCGTACCTCTTCCCAGAGGGCAGAAGATCAAACAAAGAGTGAGCGGGGTGACTCACATCACTCACAATCGTGGTCGCCTTGCGGGTGAGATGGGAGGTGTAAATGTCCTTCAAGGAGGGGAGCGAAGCACCAATAATCTTACCAGCCGTGTTCACTATGCGCTGCAGGGCCTTCAAACAGCAATACAGCTGGAGAGGACACTCTCAATGGTGCCGCGGTAAAATGTAGTCATGAAGGCCGGAGGAGCGCTCGCTTGCCTGAGTTTCCGCAGGAAGTACAGGCGGCGCTGGGCTTTCTTCGCCAGTGATGCGGTGTTGGTGGACCAGGAGAGATCCTCACTGATGTGCACCCCCAGGAACCTGGGGCTGCTCACTCTCTCCACCACAGCACCTTCCGGAAGTCAACAACAATCTCCTTGGTCTTGTCGACGTTGAGCAGGAGGTTGTTGTCCCTGCACCACGTGGTCAGAAGGTCAACCTCCAGCCTGTATTTAGTCTCGTCTCCCTTGGTGATGAGACCCACCAGAGTCATGTCGTCAGCAAACTTCACTATGCGGTTGTCGCTGTAGGTTGCAGTGCAGTCATGCGTCAGGAGGGTAAAGAGCAACGGACTGAGCACACAGCCTTGGGGGGCCCCTGTGCTCAGCGTGATGTTGGCGGAGATTTTGTCGCCAACACGTACCACCTGTGGCCTCTGACAGAGGAAGTCCAGTAGCCAGTTGCAGAGGTAGGTACTGAGGCCCAGCTTGTCAAGTTTGGTCGCCCTGTCTCTGTTCCTGACAACTTCGAATTGTTCTAACTTTAGGATAACCCCCTTTGCTGTCCGAAGTGATGTTTTTGAGTGATGAGGACAAGGATAGGCCTATATTGTTGCAGCAGTCAGGCAAACAAATACAAAACACACAACTGTTATTTCATGAGTGTTGTACAACAGTAAGAGCTGCAGGGCTGTGTTCATTCACCATTGAAACTGTCAATGTAGTTCATAAATTAAGATCATTTTGATGTTGTGCAACATAAATTGGGGTAGGCTACTATGGTATAGGCCAGACATGGGCATACTACGGCCCGCGGGCCACATCCGGCCCACTGGGCCGTTTAATCCGGCCTGCCAAACATGAATAAATTGTATTATTAAACTTTTTTTTGGTCATTTTCCCTGCAATTACTATGTTTACTCCCGGAAGCCGTGTCAGAAAGCTCGGTGCACACTCGGTTGTGGGTTCAAACCCCGGCCGGGTCATACCAAAGACTATAAAAATGGGACCCATTGCCTCCCTGCTTGGCACTCAGCATTAAGGGTTGGAATTGGGGGGTTAGATCACCAACTGATTCCCGAGCGCGGCATCGCTGCTGCTCACTGCTCCCCTCTCCCCCAGGGGATGGATTAAAATCACATGGGGATGGATATAATGCAGAGGACAAATTTCACCACACCCAGATGTGTGTGTGACGATCATTGGGACTTTAAATTTTTTTTTTAACAAAGCCCGTCACAGATCTAGGTTAACGGACCGACACCTCTGCTCTATCCTAAGAATTACCACAACAAATTTTACTCCAGACCATGATGCACTTGCAAAAAAGGGAGCCCAACAATACTATTGATTTCTTTCTTACTTTATTTAGATGTATTATTCTACTGATTCTTCAAGACGATGTATTTGGTCAGAATGTTTGCCGTTTGATGTGATTTCCCCTCATTAGACAAACATATTCCATAAATCTGACCTGCAGGCGCTGAAGTGATGGAAACTATTATTCATAATAACAGTGTTGTATTTGTCAAACGCGCACTTTTTATCGAAGTGCCTCCGGCTCCCTAGTAACGGGTTCAATAAGCCGGGGCGAAGGGACTCGTCCGTAGCTGACCACCCGAGTTAAATTAATTCTACCAGAATCAATCTAATTTCTATACGACGCCAACCCCTTTCAAGTCATCCGACGCGCGAGCCGAGTAACTCAATTCGAGGCAAGTCGCCGGTATGACCGCGCCGTAATGATGGCTCCCTTCGGTTGTTTGATGCTGGTATTACGTTACGGATATTTTTTAGATGCCTTTGTTAAGACCTCAAGGATTCGTTAATTTACTAGAGCGCCCTCACCCTAGCTGAGCTCAAGATAACTACTTCGAACCAGATCTGACAATTCCTGATGTTAAGGATTAAAGCTGTCTTCACTTTAAAAAGAATTGAACGGATTTAAAGAATGACTATGATAGGGAAATAAAGACATTTTAAAGTTGTAATTACCGCATATAAAACCATGCTCGACATAGTTAATACGAAATAATCGATACCGAATTAAGGCTCAAGAAGAGATTTAATGAATAAGCAAGAAAAAGAATTGCAAGTCGAAAAAACAAAATAACAAGACTCACCCACACAGAACAAGAGAGGGGACTAAAGGTCTAAAATCCTATTTGGTTGAACAAGTGGAGTGATCGGCTCTCCTTTGTTCCAAAATCCGAATTCTGTTTAAAAAAGAGGAAAGGTCTGGCCATGAGGAGAAAGTAAAAGTGGCGACTTCCCCTTTCTGCCCGGAGCGGCTTTCTCCCCTGCTTTCCTCGAAGCTTAAAATTTGACAAAGTCCAATTCGAAGACTCTGGAAATTCATTTTAGTAGATTCTGGTTCAATCTCAAAAATAATGCAAAATCCATCTTCGTTCTTTTACTCCGGGCAGCGTCACGGCCATCGCCCTGACTAGGAAGAAGTGTGCCCGCTCTGTGTCCGGGCAACCTATTTATAGGCTTCTGGCATTACCTCATTGGATTTACATCATCCCGCACGTCAGGTGGCCTTCCTGGAAGTTTCTGGAAGTTTTGAGAATGTTCCTTAGCTGATGCCTGTCCAGGCCAGCTAGAAACCACTGGTTGTCTTGGCAACCTTGCTTCAAGCAGCAATCACCGGAAACAGATGTTTCCTGTTTTGCTCGTTCTTTACTTTTAGTATTAGCCCTTAAGTCTCCTCTCAACTTAATGCATTCAGGTATGGATGGAACACTATGGAAGTTTATCTGTGCCATCGGATTTTGAATTCGAATTTGTAGCACTGAATTTTTTTACATCCAATTTTTAACACTGAATTTTTTTTTGCGTCTAAATCAGACTTTGAATTTTAAAAGCCATCGAATTTCTAGCACTGAATTTTTTTTTCCTAAGACATTTTTTTCAATGTCTCAAAAAATTCAGTGTAAAAAAATTCAATGTCTTAAAAAATTCAGTGTAAAAAAATTCGACATCTCAGAAAATTCAATGTAAAAAAATTCAATGTCTAAAAAAATTCAGTGTCAAAAAATTCGATGTCTCCAAAAATTCAGTGTAAAAATATTCAGCGCGGACATCCGGGGTAACCAAGGGAGAAGTAATCGATCCCTGTATCAAATCATCCAACGTTCAGCCAATCAAGTTAAGCTCCATTGGTCATGTGACGCTCCGGTGCAAAGGCGCGCCCCGGTCAGAGCTCAGGATGGCCCAAAACGCAGAATAATAACGCTTCGGTGAGTGTACTCTTTATTTACCTTTTGTGTTCGTAAAAGTCAGTATTTTATTTACAGAATTACAGATTACAGATTTATTTATTAACAGAATTTGTTGAACAATATCTACACAGGGAACTTTTAATAAAGTGGCGTTCCTTAAAAGTTTGCTAGGTGCAAAGGTGCGCCCCGGTCAGAGCTCAGGATGGCCCAAAACACGAATAATAACGCTTCGGTGAGTGTACTCTTTATTTACCTTTTGTGTTCGTAAAAGTCAGTATTTTATTTACAGAATTACAGAATACATTTTCAGATGAGCATTTTTCATATGAAAATAAATAATCTCAGCTCTGAACTCACTCCGATACTCATGAGATGTTAACTTACTTGAGACAATAAAAAGAGAACATAAAAGTGTTAACAAATCCATGCTTAGTTTGAATTTTCCATAAAATGTGCTCACACAGTGATTTTGTTTTTCTCTCCTAGGAACTCCTGCTTAATCATCTTTTAGAAAGACTTTGCTCTCGATTGGAGCATATTCTGGGACGCATGCCTCTTGATCTGGACTTAGAGTTCACTTGCACACAAGAACTTGTTATTAAATGCTGTATCCAGTCAAGTAACTGTTTGTCCAGCTATTCTAGACTCACTGACACAGCTACACAGTCTTATCAATCTGGAAAAAGACAAAAGGGAGCAACACATTGCAGGTGTGCAGTTTGAGCAAGGACCGGCTGGGCGACAAAGAATGGTCATATCCCCAGAGTACCTTAGCAAACCTTTGGAACTTAATCTGTCTGTTCCATGTATAGCTAAACTTTTGGGGATGTCCAGGCGCACAGTATACAGACGCATGGCTGAGTCTGATCTCTCAGTTAAGGCATTATACAGCACTATGACTGATGAAGAGTTAGATCAGTGTGTAAGAGAGATTAAGTCGAGGCAGCCTCACTCTGGATATCGGATGGTGAAGGCCCTTCTGCGAGCCAGAGGACTGAGGGTGCAGTATAACCGCGTCAGAGCCTCCATGCACCGTGTTGACACCACTGGTGTCATAAGCCGCATGGTCCACGTAGGATGTATCGCTCGACGGACCTACTCAGTTCCAGGACCCCAGTCTTTGATGCACATAGATACAAACCATAAATTAATTCGGTAAATTCTTATCAAGCAATGTTTTTGGCAAAATGCATACATTCAAAGTGTGTTTGTAAAGTATTTGGTAGTTATCAGTATGCTCCATAACACATTTCTTATACTGCTGCTTTCATGTTACTGTATATATATTATTATATATATTATATATTTTAACATCCAATCTTGTCTTACAAGGCTACAGGCCAAATGTCTCACACAAGACCAAATCCTGTATGGCAACTGTAAATACAGGCCAGGATGTCACATTTAAAAGATGTGTAATCCTTGTAATGCCCTGGGATGCGCAGGGTCTCAAAGCAAGTGGAGGCTGTGGGGTATCTATGTATGTAGGAAAACAGAAATAACAAGATTGAAAACAGTTAACCTCAGGGCTGAAATTTCCTGCTCCCTCTTCAGGAAAAAGCAAAGCCACTGTGTCTGGTCTTTGGGTCAACAGTCTCCAAATTGGCGTTTCTTTAAGACCTCGTCTCAGCTGCCTAATTTGCCTTGTGACACGTCCTATTACCTGTTAATATTAATAAGACAGAGAGGATAGAACACAAGATTCTTCATCTAAAAGCTTGAAGAGTAACATAGAAAAAGAATAATTCCATTTTAATACATTTATTATGCTTCAATCCTCTAGTGAATGTGGAAATAATACTTTTCTCTTGCAGACTGATACAATTCCTTGTATTTGCAGTATTACAGACCACCCACTATCTTTTATGTTTCAGAGAAAATAACTTGGTACAACTTGGTAAAGTAAATCACCTAGTACTAGTTTGCTGTTAAACAAACGGTGAGTCAGATATTTCTTGCCAGCCACATCATAACATCGGAACAGAGTAGTAAAGAGCGCAGTACCGAGCGCCATGTTACCATGGTAACCATGCTAACATAACGCTAGCTCATAGCTAGCAAACTTTTAAGGAACACCACTTCATTAAAAGTTCCCTGTGTAGACATTGTTCAACAAATTCTGTTAAGGTGTCCGGTAAATAAAATACTGACTTTTACGAACACAAAAGGTAAATAAAGAGTACACTCACCGAAGCGTTATTATTTGTGTTTTGGGCCATCCTGAGCTCTGACCGGAGCTCACCTTTGAACTTCACGACGTTCCTGTTTCGACGTCACATGACCAATGGAGCGTAACTTGATTGGCTGAACGTTGGATGATTTGATACAGGGATCGATTACTTCTCCCTTGGTTACCCCGGATGTCCGCGCTGAATATTTTTACACTGAATTTTTGGAGACATCGAATTTTTTTACACTGATTTTTTTTAGACATTGAATTTTTTTACATTGAATTTTTTGAGATGTCGAATTTTTTTACACTGAATTTTTTAAGACATTGAATTTTTTTACACTGAATTTTTTGAGACATTGAAAAAAATGTCTTAGGAAAAAAAAAATTCAGTGCTAGAAATTCGATGGCTTTTAAAATTCAAAGTCTGATTGAGATGCAAAAAAAAATTCAGTGTTAAAAATTGGATGTAAAAAAATTCAGTGCTACAAATTCGAATTCAAAATCCGATGGCACAGATAAACTTCCATAGAACACCAATGTTAAATACAGGTTGGACAAAACATTACAACATGAATCACATATATCTTGTCTAATAAAGATCAATCTCAACACATAATAGTACTTAACGCAATAATGGGTTCTTCCAACCTAAACACATATATTGATATTGCTCAAGCTGTTGCATCTTAAATTTATGACATAGCAAATTCATATTCCAAAATTGTGCGTGGCTACGTGTTTGAACAGTGTCCTCCCAATTGCTAACTATTTGATTTATTAGATTTGTTAATTTCCATCAGGTCACCCCTATGTGAAGCTTTAACACCATCTCCTGGTGAAATTTTGAACTACTACATGTTTTGGGATAGCCAATGTGCCTGGGCCAAATTCACTACCTAATTTTACACCATCTCGTACCACCATGTCACTTGACATATTTAATGAGAATCACTGATAGTAGTCTTTTGGTGAAATAATTTTTTAATGCTGGTAATGAATGCATTTGTTTTCAAAAGGCTTTTTTTGAATATCCATGCTTTACTACCTACTAAAAGTACAAACCTTTTATGCAATGACTTTTACATGTCATTTCTATTACTTCACACAAACACTACATCCATCTGCTCCTGGTTAGGCCCCCCGGTTTAAACTTAGAACCAAATTCGGCCCGCCAGTCAAAAAGTTTGCCCACCCCTGGTATAGGCAATTATCTCATGTTCATCCCCTTCACTAGGTGGAGCCCAACACACTGTAACATGAGTTGAGTCGGCTAGTAAGTAAAGAAGAGCATGCAAGATGTAGGCTACGCACATTCTGTTAGTGCTCTCGTGCATTTGTGTTATTTTGTTAGTAAGTACATTTATTAGACTACACGTGTTCGTTTACGACACAACACATACGTCGTTAATATTGTAAAATGTACACAGGACAGCGCGGCAAGACATGATTGTGGTAGGAAACTTTTTGGGTCTCGTTGGCAACAAATTGAATAGGCTCCGTTATTTCGGGTAAGTCATCATACTTATAATACTATAGCACCGCTGTTTAGTGGTGCTTTCCATACTTAGTTTACGGCTCTCTATCTTTCTCTTTCTCACACTCTCGGCTAGGTAGTTTTTGTTAACAAGATGAAACTTCACAAGACATAATATAGCATAAGTTGCTAGGTAACAGACACTAAACTCGATCATAGATGTTTAGATCGCTTATTTAGGATTCCTAACTCACTAAGATTTCTAAAATTAGATTTAGATTTCTAAAGATAAAATAAGATTCCTAAACGGAGTCAGGATTTGCTTCCTGTTATACCAAACTGGAAAAAATCGTATCGACTCATCCTATCTTAAGTGTAAAACGTACGCCCCCTGAATCTCAGTATTACAACCTCAATTCCATGCATTCGTTTCCTTAATTTCTTTATCCTCACGACAGTCGCAGGCGTACTGGAGATTATCGCAGCAGTCTTTGGGCGGTAGGTGTGGTACACCCTGAACTGGTTGCTAGCCAATTGCAGGGCACACATAGACAAACAACCATTCACACACACCATCACACCTACGGAAGATTTAGAGTCAATTGGCCAACCATGCATGTTTTTGAAATGTAGCGAAAAACCGGAGTAGCCAGAGGAAACCCACACAGGTATGGAGAACATGCAAACTCCACAGAGAAAGGCCAGAGCTGGAATCGACCCCTGCACCTCTTGATTGTGAGGCGGCTGTGCCAACCAGTGCTGCCTGGAGATGTAATTCAAAATCTTACTGAAAGAGAAGGGCCTGGTAATATACGTGCAAACTGGGAAAATGTCAGGTCTAAATACCATCAGACATTTAACCACACGCTGGAAGGAAGAGGAGAAAAGAACCAGAACAGGTTTACTCGCGAGGAGAACGATAGAGAGAGGAAACACGGTTACAATCTCCATCAATTCTGAGTTCTCCCTCCACGTGCTCCTCTATTTAATGTTTTGGTTGCCCTGGTTACAGAGGCGTTGCTACACCAAAGGGAGGGAAGATTGTGTCTGTAGCAACGTTTATTAGCTAAGGAATGTAGTGTGGTGTGAACTAGCACTTCATTGTCGGCCCGTGACCCCCGCAGAGTTTGTCCATCTGTTCTTCTCCAGTTGTTGGCCGAGAAGTCCGTGAGTGAGAACAGATAACTTCAATTGCCGCTTTCCTGTGGGACAATGCAACTAAACCTTGGCTAGACTTTATCTACTTAGCAAATTAACACTCAATAACGATAAGTAACTTGTCCTAAACACTAAAACAAATGTAGTGTGGTGTGAATTGGCACTTCATTGTCGGCCCGTGACCCCCGCAGAGTTTGTCTATCTGTTCTTCTCCAGTTGTTGGCTGATTAGTCCGCGAGTGAGATCAGATAACTTCAATTGCCGCTTTCCTGTGGAACAATGCCACTACCTTGGCTAGACTTTATCTACTTAGTAAATTAACACGCAATAACAATGAGTGACTTGTCCTAAACACTTGAACAAACATTGAGTAAATATGGGATAACTTGTACGCAACCACTTCAAACTGTGTTTAACACTTAATAAAGAAAAACAGTTCTGATCAACAACAATCTATGAACCGAACCTACAGTTAACTAAAAGGAATGAAGTTTCTTTCGACCAAATAAGAACATTTCGCCTATGCAAATAAACTCTGCTCATTGTTAGTGAAGGCCTCTTACAGGAACAAAAACACACAGATAACATAAGGACAGGAAGGATACATATGGCTGACAGGGATCAAAAGACATCCCCGTCACTAAAGAGAAAGAACCTAGATAAAAGGAAAGCCATAAAGTCGTAAATGACAAGGCTTTACTTAAATTATTCCAACAGAAAACAAAGAAAATATTGTCAAACAAAGAGAGGAAAAGACAGTCCAGTAAATCTTGTGAAACCACTACATGGGAAGGGACAAGTGTTCTCCACAGACACTTATTAGGAATTAGGAAAACCTAGTCTTGTCCTGAAAGCATGGCTTTCATATTTTCTCTTTATCACTCAAGTCAAACAAGGGAGTGTTTATTTTTAGTTTAGTGCAAGCAATTAGATTTTTTTTCTGAAGAGGGGTTCGATGAATGCACAAATTAAACTGGTGGGGTTCGGTACCTCCAACAAGGTTAAGAACCACTGGTGTACAACAATCTTGTTACAAAGTACCGTATTTTCCGCTCTATTAGGCGCACCGGATTATAAGGGGCACCTTCAATGAACGGCCCATTTTAAAAGTTTGTCCATATATAAGGCGCACCGGATTATAAGGCGCATAAAATAGAAGCTATACTGCAACAAACTGAGGTTGACGAGGGTTGCGGTATGCATCTACTAGCCAATAACCAGCGAGCCCTCTGTAAACAATCGCGTTTCTCAAACGATCTCCTATAAAATGATCGGAACTGACTAAAGTTCGATCTAACGCATTGGTACTACTTACCTATGTTTCCCTTCCATATCGATCCGTAGATTTACTCGAAACATTAACAGACAGCCTATTTTGACATGAAATAGCCTGGCGCGTATAGCAGCTATTGTTAGAAAAATGTATATATATATATGTTATCATGCGTTCTCTAATCAATGCTTTACCCCAATAGTACTGCAAGAGATGCTTGCTGTTTGGCCTTGCTGTTTTTATGATGTACCACAGAAGAGAGATTACAGCTGGGTCAGTGTTGGAATAATTTAAGTAAAGCCTTGTCATTTACGAGTTTATGGCTTTCCTTTTATCTAGGCTCTCTTTAGTGACAGGGAAGTCTTTTGATCCCTGTCAGCCATATGTGTCCTTCCTGTCCTTATGTTATCTGTGTGTTT
Organism: Syngnathus typhle; assembly: GCF_033458585.1. Taxonomy (NCBI): domain Eukaryota; kingdom Metazoa; phylum Chordata; class Actinopteri; order Syngnathiformes; family Syngnathidae; genus Syngnathus; species Syngnathus typhle. The sequence goes on from NC_083742.1 coordinate 2,290,941, forward strand.
TTGTTCCTGTAAGAGGCCTTCACTAACAATGAGCAGAGCTTATTTGCATAGGCGAAATGTTCTTATTTGGTTGAAAGAAACTCCATTCCTTTTAGTTAACTGTAGGTTTGGTTCATAGATTGTTGTTGATCAGAACTGTTTTTCTTTATTAAGTGTTAAACACAGTTTGAAGTGGTTGCGTACAAGTTATCCCATATTTACTCAAGTCTTGTTCAAATGTTTAGGACAAGTCACTCTTGTTATTGCGTGTTAATTTACTAAGTAGATAAAGTCTAGCAAAGGTCTAGTTGCATTGTTCCACAGGAAAGCGGCAATGGAAGTTATCTGATCTCATTCGCGGACGACTCGGCCAACAACTGGAGAAGAACAGATGGACAAACTCTGCGGGGTTCACGGGCCGACAATGAAGTGCTAATTTACACCACACTACATTCTTTTGCTAATCAGCGTTGCTACAGACACAATCTTCCCTCCCTTTAGTGTAGCAACGCCTCTGTAACCAGGGCAACCAAAACATTAAATAGAGGAGCACGTGGAGGGAGAACTCAGAATTGATGGAGATTGTAACCGAGTTTCCTCTCTCTATCGTTCTCCTCGCGAGAAAAGACTTAATATTCTGTCTCACTTGTGGTTTGTTTGCTGTTGCTCTTCTCTTAATAGTTATTCAGTCATTGAAATAAACCTGACAGAAATTGGGGGCTCGTTCCGGGACCTCAACACGCCCTGAACGGTTCCAGCGGGCTCTTCGACGCAGGCGAAAATCCTCGGCCGAGGTAAACAAAAGCCCTTTGACGGGACTGTCTCGATCAGTCCGGCTGGACACCGGGAGGGTTGACGAGATCTTCCGAGGAAGAGAATCAGCAGACCGTGAGTAGGAATATTAATTCTACTAAATAGAAATGGTTAAATTCCGCAGGGGCGGATGTGGAGCCCCCTAGCTTTCAAGCTAGTTAAATTCTGTAGCAGGAGGGGCGGACTCCTCTGTTATTAAAAAAAACAAAACAAAAAAACCTTGAGAATTCTAGACCCTATCAAGTACAATTAGTAACAGTTAAATTCTGCAGGGGCGGATGTGGAGCCCCCTAGCTTTTAAGCTAGTTAAATTCCGCAGCAGGAGGGGCGGACTCCTCTGTTATTAAAAAAAATAAAAAATAAAATCGCGCGTGGTATGCTTGTGTACGGTTTGACTGAGAGTGATCTCATTTGAGCGCTCCTCTATATAAACACACAGGATTGTAAACGGTGGCTTTGTGTGGGTGCAGAGGTAACAACTCTCCGCTCCCTTTTGGGGGAGGTGAAAGGAGACTTACCACACATTGAACTTTTAACCACTGTCCTGTGAATAAAGTTGGTTTTAGGACACTGTAGGTGCCATCCAAATTACCAACTCCAAAATTTAGAAAAATAAACCATGGGAAACTTAAATAGTAAGCGAAAGTCCCTACCCCGACATGAACTAAAATGCAAGGATTGGAAATTAATGGAATGGGTCGACCCAGAAAATGTAAAATATCTTGACAAATGGATAACCGATTACAACTTTGATGGCCAGCTGAGCTCAAAATCATTAAACGACCTAAAGCAATCAATTAAAGCCAAGTGTGGCGCGAATAAAAAGAATAAAGACGGGTATCATTTAATAGTACAATGGGAATTGGAAACTGAAAAGAAAATGTGGACAACTGAAAGAAAAATTGAAGAATAAGGGAAGTGAAGAAAAATCCAAAGAGAGCTTGTTGTTGCATAGGCAGGAAGATGATGAAACGACATCAGCGCGGCCTCGCTTGAGGGCCGTAGCTGAGGGTGTGATAAATGAAGAAGAAAAGGATGATCAAATTACAAAGAAAGGCGTTGTGGGACGCCAAAGCGAACCATCCTTTCCGACTTTGTACCCCAAATTGTCATTTTGGTGATCCTCCAAAATATAGTGATTCTGCTCATGCCATGGTGACGCGGAGCCGCGTGAAGTCAGAAGCTCCCTCTCCCTCAGCCCCCGCGGCGAGCTGCGGCCCAGGCTACATGGGAGCGGAAGTAGTAGCTGACGCTTACCCAATGATTCAAGTAGCAAATCCTCATGATGACGGGGGCCCCACAATTTTAGTATACAGAACATGGACACAAGCTGATGTAAAATCAGCTACAGAAGGAATAGCATTGCCTTCTGAAGACGTTGAACAATACTGCACCGACATAATACAACTCATTGCTTCCTATAACTTGAGAGGTGATGAGGTGCAGCAGGTTTTTATGGCAACCTTGACCAAAGATTGGGCCAGTGTCAAGGGCGGGTGGAATCCTTTTGATGACCAAGGCCGTCCATTAGAATATAATGGGGTGCCATTGAAAACTCAAATTGACCAACTATTGGGTAGGATAAAAATAAAATTTCAACGTAGAGCAAATTATACAGATATTAGCCAAACCAAACAAAAAGAGTATGAGTTGTTTGAAGATTATAGACACAGATTGGAGAAGGTGTTCAAAGCCAATAGTGGTTTGGAGCCTGGTACTGATGTCTATAACCAACAACTCAAAAATGCTCTACATGCAAATTCACGACCGGCAATCCAAAGCTGGGTTGCTAAACACATGAGTACTTTCCCAACCTCTACATTGTCACAATTTATTGATCATGCTATACACGCTGAAAAGGTTGTCAATTTAAAAAAGGGAAAAGAAAAAGGGAAAGTGGCCGCCATCTTTTTTGCAAATGATGATTCATCTGAGGTGTTTTATCAAAACAGAACCTTCGAACCACGCCAGAGAGGGCGCGGTCGTGAGAATTTCCGTGGCAGAGGCAGAGGAGGGTATAATCGTGGTGCGTTCGATTATGACCCAAACGGCCAGCCCGCCCAGGGTCAGTCAAAGCGATATGACTCCCGACCTCCTCTTTGTTGGTCATGTGGCAAAGAGGGCCATATAGCAAGATACTGTCCAAATCCCCATAAGTGTCAGGCTGATCCTCCCTTATGACTAACCGATGGTCAACAGAAAATTGAAAAGGCTGTCCTGGCGACAGCTCCCCCTGCTGATGTAGATTTGAACATTCAGGACTTGTTGATGAACAATGTAGAGAAACCTTTGATAACTTTGACGGTAAATGGGACTCCCATAACGTTTTTGTGTGACTCAGGCGCGTGTGTGACCACATGTCGCGACATACCTGCTGATGTGCGAGAAGGAGGAAAGACTTTCTGGGTGAGAGCGGCAAATGGTGTGACAACCCCAGTACCCCAGTCTCGTCCAGTCTGGATACGGGACCCAGAAGGGGGAAGTTGTTGCATTCCTATTTTGCTGATGCCCAATTGCCCTGTTAATTTGCTAGGAAGAGATGCTCTCACTGCACTTAGTCTTTCCCTTGTGCCCATTAATGACAAAATTGTTGTCAAAAGGCGACATCAATTACAGATTTTTGGCCAGTTTCATTGCTATTATTTCTATTCATTGGATTTGACTGATGCAGAAGTTGCGCAGTTTGGAACCCCTCTTTTAGCCCAGGCAGGCACCCTGTTGCGCTGCCCTGAACAGGCGATGGACCCAACCAACCTGCACGTAACCATGTGGCATAAAGACACGCCTGGTCCTGATCACAACTACGAAAACATGCTTGAGGCTGTTACGCCTGCCTCCTTGAAGACATCTTTCCTCCTGCATGATGGTGAAAGCCGTGCCTGTGTTGTCATAGGGCCGGCTCCCTCTGAGGTGCAGAAATTGCACATGTCTCCCACTCCGCTCCACATCTCATTGTTTCGGCCTTTTACGGCCACATGGCAGAGTTTGGGATTTATGGCCAAAGATGCACTGGTGGCTTTTGATTGGACTCAAGTTGGGCCTGACTCCTTTTATAGTCCTTCTACTAAGTTTTCTAAACAAAACATGAACCAGGTCCTGTCATTTGTTAGTGGAGTTCACGTTGACTCCTGTTCTGAGAAAGCATCCTCATTTTGACATTTTGTGCTGTCGTCAGATGACGAGCAAATCCTCGCTGGGATTCCAAGTGAACTTTGGTCGACAGGTCCCTCTGACGTAGGTTTGGTGAAAGGAGCACTTCCTGTTGTTATTAGACCTAAAAATGAATACCGCCCTTGTCGTTAACACCTGATGCGAAGATATTTTCAGTAATTGACATTAGCAATGCCTTTTCCTCTGTCCCTATTGCTGAAGAAAGTCAGTTTTGGTTTGCTTTCACATATGCTGGGTTGAGGTACACCTTTACCCGATTGCCTCAGGGGTACTGTGAAAGCCCTACAATTTACTCACAGGTGATGGCAGCCAGCATGGCAAAATTTGTCCCACCAATGGGGAGTCAGATTTTGCTCTATGTTGATGACATTTTGGTGGCGTCCCCTGATTATGCCTCTTGTCAGACAGACACGCTTGCAGTGCTGCATCACTTGGCAAAAGAAGGCCACAAAGTCAGCAAAAATAAACTCCAGTTGTGGTCCACTGAAATTAAATATTTAGGCCACAATCTGAGTTCCCAAGGTCGGACTATAGTTGAAAGTAGGAAGACCTCTATTTTGCTAGCTCCTAAACCACTCACAAAGAAACAAATGATGTCTTTTTTGGGGCTCACAGGTTATTGTAGAAGCTGGATACCTGACTATGCACAAATTGTTGCTCCTCTGTCCAGATTGATGTATGAAGAGAACATCTCAATGTCCACTCAATTAAAATGGACTCCCGAGGCTGAGGATGCTTTTGTGCTAATCAAGCAGGCTCTGGTCTCCAGCTCCACTCTGGCCCTACCTAACTATGATAAAGCGTTTGTCCAAACTGTTGATTGCAAAGGTCATTATATGACCTCTGTTTTGCTTCAATCGCATGGCTCAAAGTTTCGACCAATTGCCTTTTATTCTTCGAAATTGGATAGTGTTGCTTGTGCTCTCCCGCCATGTGTGAGGGCCGTGGTGGCGGCCTCCATGGCTGTGGAAAGCAGTGCTAGTGTTGTGTTATTTCATCCTTTGACTCTGAAGGTTCCCCATGCGGTCTCGGCTCTTTTGCTGCAAACAAATATGACCTTCTTGTCGCCTGCACGTCATCTGTCGTGCATGGCTACGTTGCTTTCTCGGCCGCATTTGACTGTTGAGAGGTGCACGACACTCAATCCTGCTACTCTTATTCCCCTTCCTGACGATGGCGAATTCCATGATTGTGTTGATGCTGCTCAACAAGTTGCAAAGGCTCGACCCGATCTGGAGGACACACCTTTACCTGACAGTCATGTGGTTTTCGTTGATGGGTCGTCAAAGAAAAGTGAACTTGGCGTGACCCTCTCTGGGTATGCCGTTGTCTCTGCTACTGAGGTTTTAAGAGCTGTCAAACTGCCATCCCATATGTCGGCACAGGCCGCTGAACTCATTGCTCTCACTGAGGCTTGCAAAATGTTTGCTAACAAGTCTGTCACTATTTGGACTGATAGCCAGTATGCTTTTGCTACGGTGCACGTTTTTGCTCAACAATGGAGCAACCGTGGCATGATAACTTCTACGGGCAAGCCCGTTACCCATTCTACATTGCTGCCTCAACTTTTGGACGCTGTGCAATTGCCCGCTAGGGTGGCGGTCTGCAAATGTGCTGCTCACACTACCAGGACTGATCCTGTTTCACTTGGTAATGCTTTTGCTGATAAATCTGCCAAGGCTGCCGCAGAGGGCCTGCTCCATGTCCTCTCGTCTTCCACTGATTGTGGTTCGATGTCACACGTCTCCTCTGATGTGCTGCTTGACATGCAGTCTCAGAGCCCCTCTCAGGAGCGGCTCTCTCGGGAGAGGCGAGGGGCAATAAAAAACAACGATGGCCTTTTTGTGTGACCTCTGGGCAAGCCGGTTTTGCCTCGGAACTTGTTTAAGTGGGCTGCTATTTCGAGTCATGGAGTCACCCACGTCTCGACGGGGGGTATGGTAAAACAAGTTGAAGCTATTTACACAGCATACGGATTTGCGGGTTTTTCACAGCAATTTTGTAGAGCATGTTTGATCTGTGCTAAACATAATCCACAAGGTAATTTAAGACCTCGGAGAGGGAAGTTCCCGACTCCATTATATCCGTTTCAGACAATACATATGGATTATATCCAATTAAATAAAAGCGAAGGAAAAGAATATTGTCTGGTCATAATAGATGCGTTTTCTAAATGGGTAGAAATTTTTCCTACCAAACATGCTGATGCACTCACAGTGGCAAGAGCCTTATGCAAAGATAACATTCCAAGATATGGTATTCCAGAAACAATTTATAGTGACAATGGTCAACATTTTGTTAATCAGGTAGTACAAAACATTGGGAGAATGTTCCACATAAATATAAAAAATCATTGCTCATACCGACCACAGTCTGCAGGCCTGGTTGAGAGATTTAATGGAACTATAAAAAACAGGCTAAAGAAATGTATGGAAGAAACCAAACGGCCATGGACTCAGTGTTTAGACTTGGTCAAAATGTACATTAATATAACAAGTACAACGGGGCTAACTCCCTATGAAATCGTTTTTGGAAAACCTTATAGGCTTCCTCAGTTTAAAACCACATGGGACATCCCTGAAGAAGCCACATTAGCCGATTACATGAGGAAAATGCTAGAACGTCACAAGAACCAGACCATTAACACTGATGATGACCCCATTTCTCCGCAGGAAGACCCCAAAGTGGTACCGGGAGACTGGGTCTTGATCAAGAGTATCAAGAAGAAGAATTGGCATTCACCCAAGTGGGAAGGTCCCTTTTTGGTATTGCTCACAACGCCTCATGCCTTGAAAATAGCTGAACGCAACACGTGGATTCATTTATCTCATTGTAAAAAGGTGATCTCCACAGATCCAACCTAAGTACGGAAGGTGAGCAAAGTCTGGTAATAGTGCCTGATCCTGGTGTCAAGATCCAGGGTTGACACGAAAGCTAGCAGAAGAATTCTAAGACACCAACCTGAAGCTCAGGGCGTTGACTCTGGGGAGATCTAAATATAAAGGTTAGGATTAAAAATTTGAATTAGGATGTTACTGTATAAATCCTTTGAGAGAGTGCGGGCCTGCGCCTTCTGGATGACTGTTCTCACGTGTGTTGCTGTAGTAGCATGGGTTGTGTGCTATGAGCCTCTAGCCTCTTTTCATCAGACAAACACTAACCTGGCTAGCGCTCATACTAACCAATATAGTTCATGGGATGAGACTGCTAGACGTAAGCGTGACACCCAACCCCCTTTTGATCATGTTGTCTGCGCGCCTCACATTATTCACGCTCCGACTTGCGTACCGTGGCTTTTGTCTTGGACTTACAATAACTCATTAATGTTCACTGTGGCTCCTAACACATCTTCCACTATTACCTTACCTATGAAGAGTTTAAAGGGTTTTCAAAATGGCCTCCCCACTACTGGGGACAAATGGCTCGGATATTGGTGGTATTTAACTGGTCATCCAGTTAGCACTGACTGGAGCACCCTTGTCACCACACAAGCGTTAGAATATTGGCCCTCTGGATCCAGTGAAGAGGCTGTGTTTTTTGCTAGACGAGTAACTTTAAAAAAACAAGGCACAAGCCTCCTTTTGACCTTTGCACTCCCTGATGGCCAAATTCGGCCTCCAAATGCCACTTTGTTTAACACTTCCTGTTGGGGGTTTCAGTTGTGGGCTTGGTCCTCCGGTGTTGATCCTCATTTCCCTGTCGTAATCTGCATTAACAAAACTAATGTCGGTGGCCGACCGTCCCGGTATGAATAATTATACTGAAACAGTTGGGGTGAAGATCACGAGTGTGCGCCTCACTGATATAGACAGCTATTTCATGGCCTCCACAGGAATAAGTGGTCAGACTAACAACTGGCTCCTTATGACTGAACAAGCCGCTAAGATGGCTAACACCAGTTGCGTTGTGTGTATGGGACCAAGACCCCTTTTAAGAATTATACCTGCAAACGTTGTTCCAAAGTGTGTTGTTGTTTTAATGTTGAACTCATCCATACCACCTGCTCATGATTGTTTTATATGGGATAGGATTTATCCCGTTTCTCCCATAACAAAAAATAAGCCCCTTTTTTCTTCCACTGTAGCTAAGGGTAATTTCACGTGCATCAAGCTGCCTGGTACCGGTGTGAAGCTGGGTGCTCTAGCCGCACCAATGTGTGCTTCCCTGATAAATGTTACTGCCCCTTTTTTTACCCATTGCTCGTAGTGATATTTGGTTTTGGTGTAATAGTAACGAACTTTATGATGGGTTGCCTTTCAATAGCTCTGGAATTTGCGCTTTGGTGACCCTTTTGCTTCCTGTTCAATTGATTCCCATGACTCCTTATGATCTGGGATCTTTTGTTAAGTCTATGGTACCCAAATTCTGGTTAAGAACGAAGCGAAGCGCCGAATGGCAGGGCGCGACAGATCCAACATACATAGATGCCATTGGTGTTCCCAGAGGAGTACCGGATGAGTATAAGCTGGTGAATCAGATAGCAGCTGGTTTTGAATCCGCCCTGTGTTGGTGGTGTACTCTTAACAAAAATGTCGACAGGATCAACTACATCCATTACAACGTGCAGAGGCTTGGAAATTGGACCGAGGCGGGTTTCAGGGCGGTCCACTCCCAACTGGCCGCGACTTCCCTCATGGCTTTCCAGAACCGAATGGCCCTTGACATGCTGCTCTCAAAAGAGGGTGGTGTCTGCGCCATGTTTGGTGAGCAATGCTGCACGTTTATTCCAAATAATACTGCCGCTGATGGAAGCCTGTCCCAGGCCCTTGAGGGCCTGAGGACCTTGAATGGAAAAATGAAGGAACACAGTGGAGTGAACACGGAGGTTTGGAACGACTGGCTAAACGTGTTCGGAAAGTACCGTACCCTGGTGTCCTCGGTCCTAGTCTCCCTTGCCGTTTTTTCTGCTGTTTTGACCTTGTGTGGGTGTTGTTGTATTCCGTGTCTCCGGTCTCTAATTAACAGGTTAATTACAACTGCTATCTCTCCAGCGGCTGAGACTTTTCCGTTGCTCCAAGGGGAAGACTTTGCGACTGACGAGGGTTGTCGCTCTGGTGATGGCTCCATCTTTGAAGCTCCTGTGGTAAACCTGTCCGATTTGTTTCCCGACTCTGATATTGATTTTTAAGGCTCAATCTCCTCCCGGGTGTAAATTTGTTCTTATGAATTATGATCCTACGGCTGAAAATCTTTTTGAAGTGGCCGATTTTAGGTGATGAGATGGTCTCTGAGAACTTATGATAAACAGGGGGGAATTGTTAGAAAAATGTATATATATATGTTATCATGCGTTCTCTAATCAATGCTTTACCCCAATAGTACTGCAAGAGATGCTTGCTGTTTGGCCTTGCTGTTTTTATGATGTACCACAGAAGAGAGATTACAGCTGGGTCAGTGTTGGAATAATTTAAGTAAAGCCTTGTCATTTACGAGTTTATGGCTTTCCTTTTATCTAGGCTCTTTCTCTTTAGTGACAGGGAAGTCTTTTGATCCCTGTCAGCCATATGTATCCTTCCTGTCCTTATGTTATCTGTGTGTTTTTGTTCCTGTATGAGGCCTTCACTAACAATGAGCAGAGTTTATTTGCATAGGCGAAATGTTCTTATTTGGTCGAAAGAAACTTCATTCCTTTTAGTTAACTGTAGGTTCGGTTCATAGATTGTTGTTGATCAGAACTGTTTTTCTTTATTAAGTGTTAAACACAGTTTGAAGTGGTTGCGTACAAGTTATCCCATATTTACTCAAGTCTTGTTCAAATGTTTAGGACAAGTCACTCTTGTTATTGCGTGTTAATTTACTAAGTAGATAAAGTCTAGCAAAGGTCTAGTTGCTTTGTTCCACAGGAAAGCGGCAATAGAAGTTATCTGATCTCATTCGCGGACGACTCGGCTAACAACTGGAGAAGAACAGATGGACAAACTCTGCGGGGGTCACGGGCCGACAATGAAGTGCTAATTTACACCACACTACATTCTTTTGCTAATCAGCGTTGCTACAGACACAATCTTCCCTCCCTTTAGTGTAGCAACGCCTCTGTAACCAGGGCAACCAAAACATTAAATAGAGGAGCACGTGGAGGGAGAACTCAGAATTGATGGAGATTGTAACCGAGTTTCCTCTCTCTCTATCGTTCTCCTCGCGAGAAAATACTTAATATTCTGTCTCACTTGTGGTTTGTTTGCTGTTGCTCTTCTCTTAATAGTTATTCAGTCATTGAAATAAACCTGACAGCTATCGTTATAGCATTAGCCATCCGCAAATTCCCATGAGCCTCAGCTCGCAATCTCCGATGAGCCTCAGCAAAGTGTAAACCAGGGGTGTCCAAACTACGGCCCGCGGGCTCCAGTTTTTATTGGCCCGCAGAAAATTCTGACAACATAATTAAATATGGCCCGCACAAGAAGCTTGAGCTCAACTCTGTTGCACTTCTCAGTTTCAACACTAGATGGCGCCCGCCACACAAATGAAATCAAGCGAAGCGTTCGACGTCCCATTAGCACGCCCTCCCTGGAAGAGAAGCGAGTGCGCAGCGTTCAATGTCCCATTAGCAACCCCCCCCCCCTCCCGGAAGAGAAGCGAGCGTTCGACGTCCCATTAGCAAATGAAATGTTTTTGAGACCAAGACAAGATTAAGTCTTTTGGAGTTCGAGACCAAGTTCCCCCACACACACACAAAATAATCCCAAACAAAAAAATAAACAGAACGAAATCGCTTTTTGCATTGTAACTATTGCTTGTAAGCAAGCAGAGCAACGCGCAGAGTCAGTGCTAAACATTGTCTCTAGTGAGACGGAGGAGGACCAGGTCCTGGAACCACCAAAGTATTTTGATTATGGCCTGCCACTCACAAGGAGTCCGAGTAGCAGGGCTGTGGACTCGGTCGGATTTTTGCACCGAGTCCGAGTCCGGCCTCTTGGCCATGAGTCCGAGTCCGAATCCGAGTCCGGCTGTCCATTTTTTCTGTTAATTCATGTGACTGCTTAGTCTTTATTCAAGGCTAATTTAGATCAAAATCTAAATAATTACAACAGTTTTGTGATGGCTTTGTCTTTATTAAACATATAAACGAATACAATAAACAGATACTTTCAAGTTTTAATCATTAATTACACCATTATAGCTCAGACATTTATCCAAACACAAATAATTAGTGACGACCCCTTATTTGGAAAGCAAAAAACCCATGTCGTACGGCGTCAGCACTATGTTGTTTTCAATAAAAACATGAAGAACTCACGTTTTATAAAGAATTATTCTCATTTGATGCCATCCGCGTTCTGCCATTGAATCGGGGTGCATTCAAAGACCAGTCGTACAGACAGAACACTCATTCACTTCACCAAAACGCAACAATATAATTACGTGAGCTCTTTGCATAAACCTCGATGCAAAGAAACTCCTCTTTTTGGGTACAGGCTACAAGGAGTATATATTACAAAGGAGACTTTATACTTAATTTGTGATCATCATTCATCCATCCATCCATTTTATTTTATTACTCAGGTATTTTCAAAGCAAATTAATATTGTTGCATTTATTAATTTGTTTTAACATGACAGCGCAATATAATTAAAAGCTGACACGATCGCAATGTCAAACATGTTCATTTAAGAAAAAGCCACACGTTTTGTGATCAAATCTTTCATAACGAGAATGATTTGACTGAATTGATTTTACAATTTTTATCCCGCCTCCCCACCATCTGTCACTTTGCTTGGGACAAAAGGAGCCTTCAGAACTGAAATTTCGTCTCAATTATTCATTCAAATCAATTCACTCAAATCATTCTCGTTATGAAAGATTTGATCACAAAACGTTTCCGTCTGTACGACTGGTTTTTGAATGCACCCCGCTTCAATGGCAGAACGCGGATGAATTTAAAGACATCAAATGAGAATAATCCTTTATAAAAATTTAAATAGACTGACGCAAACGTGAGTTCTTCATGTTTTTATTGAAAACAACATAGTGCTGACGCCGTACGACGCCGTACGACATCGGTTTTTCGCTATAATTCGGTATAATTTGAGGTAGTCCACGCTCACCCAAAGTTAAGGTTTCATGGGAATATTATTCTCATAATTGTCTGGACCATGTATGATAATTGTTTAATGGTAGTTATTGATAGATCTTAAAGATGTCAAGTTATAGGTGCATATAGCACGTTCATTGTAAGAGGGGAAGAGATGTTGTGTATTTTGGGCTAACTCAAACTCCGTAGTAGAAAACCCCCGGAAGTGGGATGGGCGCATTTGAGTTTGAGTTTATTCACGCGATATCCAAGACATACAACATGGAACAACAAACAGTAATTCTGGATGCGTGAAAGGTCACCCCAAGCAAGCTATTTAAAGCTTTTAATAGGGGGCCTGGTTTCCCATAAGTATCAGATATTGGCCAGATATCCTTACATTTTGGACAACATACAGATATATAATAGACAACAATAATAAACACACAACAAAGTACAGCACACAACAACCATACGACAAGCAATAGACAACCTCAGTATTCTGGTTACTCTGGATTTGATGTAAAGTACATTTGCAATTTATAAATTAACAACTAATATATTAACAACAGGACACAGGTGTTCATGCAGTTTATAACCAGCACATTAAATATACATTGATAGGAGTTGATTTTTTAGATTTGCCTTAAAGATGGATATGGATTGCAACATTTTTAGTGTTTCATCAAGCTCATTCCAAATCTGTGGCCCTCTGCACACAATACTAAAGCTTGTAGATTTTAGTTTCCGTTTTTTCCCAATGATTAGATTTCTATTCCTGGTGGTGTGGGTGTGGCTGGGAGTACAGATTGGGATGAGTTGACAGAGTTTGTGGTTTCGTTTATGGACAGTCTGATACATGACGCAAGCATTCTGGAAATAGTTATATTCAACAAGCCTCAGAAGATTGTGTTGGTGAAAGATTGTTTTAGTGGGGGCGTTAAACTCAGACCATGTTATGGCGCGTATGACCTTTTTCTGAAGTATCTCCAGCTTTTTTAGATGGGTTGGAAATGTGTTACACCATATAATATTGCAGTATTTTAAATGAGGTTCAAATAAGGATTTGTATAGAATAAGAAGTGCAGTGAGTGGGAGATAATGTCTCAATTTGAAGAATAAACCCACATATTTAGACAGTTTGCTTGTGAGATCATCAATATGTGTTTTAAAGTTCAAGAATTCGTCAATGTGGATCCCCAGGAATTTAGTAGAGCTGACTCTTTCAATGTTTTGTCCGTTAATTTCTATGCAAATTTGGTCAATGTCCTTTTTTTTATGGGACCGGAATACAATGTAGTATGTTTTATTGACATTTAGGGAGAGTTTATTGCATTTAAACCATGTATTTATTTTCGCTAACTCACTATTTATAATTTGTTCAAGTGTATTTGGATTTTTGTGGGAAAGAAACAAGTTTGTATCGTCAGCAAATAATACTTTATGTAGTATGGGTGAAGTATTAACAATGTCATTTATGTACAGGATGAACAGGAGCGGCCCTAAGATGGACCCTTGAGGAACTCCATAATTGATGGGCTTGTATGAAGATTTATGGTTGTTAATGGAGACATATTGATGTCTTCCAAACAGATAGCTGCGGAACCAGTCTAACGCCAGGCCTCTAATACCATAGTGTTGTAATTTATTTATAAGAATATCAATCGTAATGGTGTCAAAAGCTTTAGACAAGTCCAGAAAAATCCCAATACCATATTCGCCTCTATCGATTGCCCCGTAGATTTTATCAGTCAAGTCAAGTACTGCCATATATGTAGTGTTTTCCTTTCTGAAACCATACTGGGATGGGGCAATGATGTTTAGTTTGTTTAGATAGTTGTTAAGTTTATTGTAAACTACTCTTTCCAAAACCTTGGAAAGAGTAGGCAAGATTGATATTGGTCTGTAGTTGCTAAGATTGTTTTTATCTCCTGATTTAAAGACCGGTGTGATACGTGCTATTTTTGCTATTTGTGGCACTACTCCAGAGAGTATAGACAGATTGATGCAATATGTAAGAGGTGCAGTTATTATATTGGAGATGCTTTTCAGAATTTTACTTGAGATGCCATCTATTCCAGCTGAGTTTGAATTCTTCATATTCATGATTATTTCATACACTTCATTGCAGTTAGTTGGTTTCAGAAAGAAAGAGCCCAGGTAATTACCTGATAGATAGTCTTTAAACGAGGCATCCTGAGGCTGACTGATTTTACTGGATATGTTTCTACCGATAGAGACAAAGTAGTTATTGAAATCGTTGGCAAGACCATTATTTCTGATGATGTTGCCCATATTATGATCGTGGTCAGGGAATACAGGAGTTTTTTGGCTTCTGTTCAAGACCCCGTTCAGTACATTCCAAGATTTCTTGGAATCACCCTGTGATTCATTTATCAAGTCGGCAAAATGCTTACTCTTCCGCTTTCTGATAATATGTGTAAGTTTATTTCTATAATTAATATATGCATTTTTATTTTTATGGTTAGGTTCATTTATGTATCTTTTATATAATTTATTTTTATGCTTAATAGACTTTAATATGCCCTTAGTGATCCATGGATTTTGAGTAGTTTTTTTACATATGATTACTTTCTCAGGAATGGTTCTTTGAATAGAGTCGGATATTTCTTTGGTTAGAGTTTCAAATGCAGTATCAACATCACTACAGTCATATATTCCCGACCATGTCTTGGTCTGCAGGTCCTCACCTAGACGTCGTATGGTTTCTTCATTAAGTATTTTTAATCTTATTGAATGACGAGTAGGTGAGGGCTTAGCAGGGAGGTCAATGAATAATACAATAGGGAAATGATCAGAAATCTCAGAGAGTACAGTCCCAGAAGTAAGTGTGGCGTTTGTAAGATTTGTGATGAAATTATCAATAACTGATTTAGTTGAGTGAGTGACTCTGGTATAAGCATCTATTGTGGGAAAGAAGGATGAAGAGTGTAATGTGTTTATAAAGTCATTTTTGGCTGTATCATCCTTGGAAAGATCAACATTGAAGTCGCCAAGGAGGACACAGCTTTTGTTGTTATCATTTATAGAAAATAATGCTTCCTCCAGTTTGGACCTAAAGGTTTCGAAGTCAGCGTCTGGGGGACGATAGATTATACCAATCATGAGGTTTTGCCTGCTTTTCCCGCTTATTTCAACAAAAAGGGAGTCACTGTGGTTGTCTGCTATGATAATGTCATCACAAATCCTCACGTTGTATGTAGAAGAAATATATAGGCACACGCCACCGCCAGGTCTGCCACATCTGTTCTTAATCAACAACTTATAGCCATTTAGACTTAAGATGTCAGTGTATGAGCGATCATTCAGCCAAGTTTCACTGCAGCCAATTACGTCAAAGCTACAACCTGTGTTTGTAAGTAGAGTAACTAAATCATCATGATGTTTATTCAAGCTCCTGATGTTTAAATGCAAAAAGGAGCAGTTTTTTATATTTGTTAACTGTTTTAATTGTTCGGGAGTATACTGATTACAACTTATATTTCGATGATAGTCAATGCAATTTATCACCTCGTCTCCTTCACTGTCCATTTCATTAAGTGCCATGCACAGGGTACCGAGTGGGATTTACTGAGATCCAACAACAAAGACACATACTTAAGACCATGGACATATACATACATTCATCCACCCCAAAACTGGCCTGACAGACGTACACACATACACCTACACACTCAAACACACAAGAATACTCTGTAGACATCACCCGCTGTATTGTCACAGAGCAGACAAATAGACAATTGCTTCGTCCTGCCCAGTCAGTAGTATTCAGGCCAGTTCCCAAGCCAAACTGAGAAAATATATGTATGAGGGAGGAAAAGAGAAAAGAGAAAAGAGGGGGGCGAGTGGTGAGATGGGGGGAAAAGAGAGAAATCAGTCATTCACCGTCTCCAGGTTCAGTGGTTGTCATGACGACAGGGACGCTGGTTTTGGTGACGTCATCATCACGCGCCTGTGTTTACAGTTATGGGGAGGCGGCATGTTTCAAGTTAGTAGACAGTTCTTCTTGGAGTTGAGAATTAATGTCTCCATCTCCTCCACTCAGCCAATAAGTTGTTTGGGGGTTCCTGTACAGTTTGCCGTCGATGTAAAGTTTGTCAATGAACAGTCGAGCGGTCTTTTTGGCTTTCTTTGCCTCGGCCATGATCGGGTGAAGCAGCCTCCGTCTATTCATGATCTCCGGAGGGAACTGGTCGCTGATGGAGTAGTTGGAGCCTTTGAGCTCTCTGCCCCTCGACATGACGGCAGACTTCATCTTTGAGTCAACGACTTTAGCCACAATGGGACGGGGCCTCCTCTGTTGGTCGGTCCTAATCCTCCCGAGGCGATGTACTCTGGAGAAGCGAACAGCTCCGACGTCCTCAGGCTTCATTTTCAATTCGTTGACAAGAAATGTTTTGACAAGTTCTTCTGATTTCCGGTGAGTTTCATCTTTTGTTTCTGTAAGTCCGTGTATAATGATGTTATCCCTCATACTGCGGCACTGCAGATCAAGAATGGAGTTCGCCATGTTGACTTTGTCTTTTTGTAGTTCGGCTGTCAAGCGTTTGAGGTGGTTTACTTCGGTCCGAAGTGACGCATTGTCAGCTTTTAACACCTCGATCAGTGAGTTGTTAAACTCCACAGAATGCTTCAGTTCTTTTACATCCGTAGTCAGTTGCTCGAGTAGATCAAGCTTCTTGAGTTGTAGTTTTATAGATGTTATAGACTCACTGATGTCAGAGATTTCCTTTTCGTTTGAGTTCGACTTGGCTCGCGTATTCATGGCCTCGGGTTTGTTGTTGGGCGTATTACAATAAAATGCGTCGATGTAGGCTTCCAAGTCTTCTAACGATTCATCAACAGGCGAATCCAGTTTGATTCAGGTTCTGATCATTGGTCAAATTAGATGCGATGGCATAATTGGGAGGTTTTCCTGGCACATCGTGCAGCTCAGCACCTCATGTGGTCGACTTCCTCCTTCCTTTCCTTTGGCTGACTGCCTCCAGTCTTCTGCATTCTGTGTTGTTGTGGTACGCCCTGTGAACGCACTGTGAGTAAGGAATAAAGCAGTTATCATTAACGTCGTTGTCCGACCTATTCTTGCTATCTAAGAACCTGGAAAATAGTAAGGATATAACATATATCACGGGTCATTCCGACGAGTTTGGTGGAGTTTTTACTGCTTCTTCCAACTCCTACCGCGCTGACTGTAACCTGACACTCTCTGGCTGCGTCTTGCCTCTTTTTTTTTTATTGTCGGACTCGGTGGACTCGGTCAAAATCAGCACTGAGTCCGAGTCCGGCAAAAATGACCGAGTCCGACCGAGTCCGAGTTCCCGAGTCCGAACCGAGTCCACAGTCCTGCCGAGTAGTACCAGTTTGGCGAGGATGGCGTTTCCAGCTGATATGCACGTTGATTACCAGTATTGGGGTTGAGAGGTTTGGCATCACGCAACCTAAGGCCAAAATCATCATTAGGCCAACCAACGCGAGGCTGAGATTTCCCAACTCAGGAGAGAACTGAAGACCCTGAGACAGCAGTTCAGGAAAGCGAGAAAAAGGGGGGAGGGGGGACCTGGTCTGTCAGAGCTCCAGAACATCTTACAAAAGAAGCTCATTTTGATCCGGTGTGCTGACTGGCACAGAAAAAGTAGCAGGAAGAAGGCTTGCAAGCAAGGCTACACTCACAGCAAATTTATTTCAATTCATAAACAGCTGCTGGGGCAGAAGCACAGAAAAAGTCTGATATGCCCAGAAGAAGAGACCAACCAGCACCTCAGTAAAATTAGTGAGCAACTGGGACGAAATGGAGGTTACTTAGGTTAGGTTTAACAAAACAAAAAATCCACATTTTGTCGGTGGGTTGGGAATGCTGAATATTTACAATATTTACAGTAAGAGACAGACGGCGCATATTTGGGAAGTTAAATACATAATTAATCAATTAATTAATTATGTATTTAACTTATTAATTAATTAATTAATTATGTGAAAATGTGTCCTGCTCTAAATAAATAAATAAATAAATAAATAAATAAATAAATAAATAAATAAATATAAGACTGTCAATGAGAGCTTCAACTTGCTCGGGTCGGATTTTGTTCGGTGTGACAGCTCGTTCCTTTTCTGTCTGTCTTTTGCACTCTCTCGCAATAATGTACCGATCCCCTGTCCCATCTTGAGTCTTTGTACAATTCCAACAGTTTTCAAATGACATTTCTGCTGAATGTGACGCTTGAGGTAGCCAAACTTTTCAGTCCATATTTTCCCCTCCGTAAACTCGCCTGACACTTTGGCTTCACTGCATGGTTTGCATAGTAGACCTTTCTCACTCAAAAAAGAGAAAATCACACCCAGTTTTACCTTTTGTTCTTTTATTTACACACACGGACAGCCATTCCATCTTGAAAGAACCACCGCATCTCTTATTTACTTTGGCTTGGCGAGTGGATGTGTCACTCGTTTGTTTCGCCATGATTAGGGGTTAGCTCACTTAGCATTTGCATCTCTTGACTCTGCCCCACTGTTGTTAGCTAGCTAACCTGCACAGCACGAATGAGCAGGACACATTTTCAGGCACTGTCAATGCTATGATTGGCTATTTGGCGTAACTGAACCCCATATCATATCATTGGCTGGACGCTGTCAATTACTGATTTACACTCCAAAAAGGCACCGTGGAAGTGAGGCATGGGCCCTGAAAACAGAACACGAAGACAAACTAAACAGAGCAGAAATGAGGATGATCAGATGGATGTGTGGTGTGTCTATGAGGGAGGAAAAGACCAGTGCAGAACTGAGAAAGAAGATGGGAGTGGAGGCCATAGTGGATGTGGTGAGGAGAGGCAGACTGCGATGGTACGGACATGTAGTGAGGAAGAACGAGAACGACTGGGTGAAGAAAGTTATGTCGTATAACTTAGAAGGAACAAGACCCAGTGGCCAACCTAAAAAGACCTGGCAGACGACCGTGGTAGCCGACATGAAGGCACTCGGCATCAACCACGAGATGGCCATGGACCGTTCCCGGTGGAAGAAAGCCATATCGAGAACCCAGTCCAACCCAGCGGCGCCTGGAAAGCGGACTTTAAACCAATGATGATGACTCCAAAAAAGCACCGTGGAGGCTATTTTGTGTGTTTTGGGGTCTTCTCTGATATTGAGGGGTGCTGGTTAGCCGCTGTTACTTTTTTCCTTTGTCTTTTTGCTGTGCTTTGCTTTGATGGCTTTTATCTTTCGCACTTTCTGACTTTCTTTGTGGTCCCGTTGTGTGGCAGCCTTATGAGATCCTATTGAGTTGCGCTCATGCCATCTGTGTGTATCTTGTATACCCGCTCTGTGGTATGGATACTGCCGGGGCCTGAATTTCTCCACGCCCGGGATCAATAAATGTTCGATCAATCACTATATCGAAAATATTAGACTTAGACAGACTTTATTGTCATTTTGTAAACACTTGGTGCACACAAAACGAAATTTCGTTGCATACGGCTCTCAACAAAGGAATGATATTTCGGTTTTGTCATCTGGCCCCATGCCGTATGGGAAGTAGTGTGCGTGTGTGCAACACTTGTTCCATAAGCAGCTGTTCAACTATTAGCACTCTCCCTCACGTTGGCTTTTCAGGTTTTGAAGTCTTGTGCTGCTGCTAAATGGCTGATCTGCTGATGGATTAGCAGCCTGAGATAGAAAGTGTGAATGCATTCATTCCAAGCTCATAGCAAGCCGCAAGAAAAGCTCCTCAAACCCCAATCTATCAACTATCTGATGTCTGAGGATTTGGGGTGGAAATATAATTCAGTTTTCAACTGTAGATATGACATGATCATGAAACCCACATTGGTTGGTGTTTCCTGGTGATGGTTTGAACTTTTAATACTAGACATAGGAAGAAGACCAGAGAACAAATCATTACAATAATCAAGTCACAACCTAACAAACGCATGTATAATAATTTCTGATGACGATCATTGGGACTTTAACCTTAACTTTCTCATCCTCGTGAGCAGTCTAGCTGAAGCGTTTTGTACTGAATGTAAACTTTTAATACTAGACACAGGAAGACCAGAGAAACAAGCATTACAATAATCAAGCCACAACCTAACAAACGCATGTATAATAATTTCTGCATCACGGGTTGAACGAATCGAAGAGATCTAAGCAATATTGTGGAGGTGAAGAAACGCAATTCTAGTTATGTTCTTAATATGTTTTTGAAAGGAGAGTTTGGTCAAATATAACACAGAGATTCATTACAGAATCACTTTGGGTAATAGTACATTCATCAAGATTTACAGTGTTTTCCCTAAATAGGTGCTGATGACGAGCAGGGCTAATTATCAACATCTTGGTCTTATCGTCCGTAATTTTCGGACTATAAATTGTGGGTTTTTTCATAGTTTGGGTGGACGGGCGACTTATATTGAGGCGCAACTTATGTGATTTTTTTCAAAATATTTCAACAACAAAAAAGAAAAAGTGAAACCGCGATGTAGCAAGGGATTACTGTAATTTAAATTTCAAGTGACGTCAGCAGCGCGACGCGGCGTGGCGCGGCGTGGCGCGGCGGTTGTTTACATAAAGGACAGAGGTTGATCACGGGATGACGAAGATGACGAAGGGCCCCACGTACTACCAGCATCATTAGCGGCTTTGTTTCTAAGTGACACGGCGGACGAAGAGTTTGAAGGATTTAAGGATTTGGAGAGACACAGAAGGTTTGAAAAACTATTATGGCTTTTACCCACGCCCGGTTCTACTCTACGGAGCTCTCTTTCACCTCCGTGGATTGCAGTCGGGGGCCGGCGCTCGGCCGGGTGGCTGTCCAGGGACGGTGGATGGGGCTCCGACATGGCTTTTACGCACGCCCGGTCCTACTCTACGGAGCTCTCTTCCACCTCTGTGGATGGAAGTCGAGGGCTGGCACTCGGCCAGGTGGCTGTCCGGGGACGGTGGATAGGGCTCGGTCATGGCTTTTACGCACACCCAGTCCTATTCCATGGATCTCTCTTCCACCTCCGTGGCTGGAAGTGCACGCCGCCACACGCCTGGAAGTTTGTTTTGTTAAATAAAGAGCCGTTTACCATACCCACGTCTTCCCTTGTACTTTGTTAAGGCTACAATATAGTTACATATGTACTAGATCTGTGGAATAACGACGAGGCTGACGTCAGGGCTCACGCGCGGCGTTGTTGACAAAGGACGAGGAATTTGATCGATGGATTTAATGATTTGGAGTGCACAGATGGTTTGATAATATTATTGCTTATATAAGTTATTTGATTTCTAATTTATATATCGTTATATGTGTTAGGGTTTGCAGAATATCTGCATCGTATGATTATGTTGGAATGTAACCTGTAATAATTTACCTAGCTTGTCCTGTCTTAACAAAAGTAGTAGACCAAAGCGCTAAGATCTTTTCAACTGATTGACTAGCTGCAGAGGAAGCAATCAAAGTTGCTTTGTTTACACAAAATTGTAAAAGGCCCCCTGCTATGCTTTGATCAGCAGGAAAGCGGCTTCACCCCATCCTGTGTTCCCACACCCCCACTTTCAACCCCACTCTGTTTCTCTCAATAAATATGCACCTGAAAAGGCCTGGGTCAGACTTCATTTGACCATCGCTGTAAGCACAGCGACAAGTGAACTCTCCACCTGCAGGTGTCTGAAACGACTAACTTGTCTCCAGTGTGGTTCTTGCAAAATAAGTTAGAGTGAGCACCACCCTAACAATATGGGCCTGTGGAATATTTTAAGTGCAAGCGCCGTCAGCGGCACGCACCCATTGTTGACAAAGGACGATCGATGGATTTAATGAATTGGAGTGACACAGATGGTTTTATAAACGTGTTATTTATGTAATAGTAATATGAATAATTCTGAATGTTACGTCAGGCCCGTTCTCAGCTCTTCGTTTGTCTTTATGTCACGTTAGCTTACCTATCATTTAGCCTGTTGTTGCTCGTTCATGTCTGTTCTTGGTGTTGGATTTTGTCGAATAAATTTACCCCCAAAATGCGACTTATACTCCGGAGCGACTTATATATGGTTTTTTTTCATATTATTGTGCATTTTATGGCTAATATATTTAGCTTATATTCCAGAGCGACTTTTAGTCCAAAAATTACGGTAGTAAAGAAGCGAGATTGCGAGACATCCATTGTTTACTCTCAGTGAGACACACCTCAAGATTACAGCAATCCTGCATCATTTCCAACGGCATATATACAGTAATCCCTCGTTTATCGCCGATAATTGGTTCCAAAAACCACCTGCAATAAAATTCAAGAGATGCAAGATTCAAGAGTTTTTTATTTGCCATGTTTGAGCGTGCCAAACAAGGAATTTGACTTCGGTAAAACACATCCTCTGTTCAACCTTTAGGTGACTAACAAAAAATAAAAAATGGTAAATATTCTCAATAAGTGAAATCCGCGAAGTAGGGTCAACAACCTTCCAGTCTCAGGGCGGACATTCTACCACTAGGTCACTGAGCTGGTGTACAAATAACAGCCCAAGGGCAGGTCTCGAACACTATTCCAATCGTGTCAGAGGCAATGACGTTAACCACTCGACCAAAGACTCGAGTGGAAGACTTCGCATGTGGAATTCTTTCCCATTCTTGCTTGATGGACCGCTTCAGTTGTCCGGGGTCTTCCCTGTCGTATTTTATGCTTCACAATGGGCCACACATTTTCAATGGGAGACAGGTCTGGACTGCAAGCGGGCCAGGGGAGAACCTGGACTCTTTTACTTCGAAGCCACGCTGTTGTAAAACGTGCAGAATGTGGCTTGGCATTATCTTGCTGAAATAAACTGCAGCGATCATGAAAAAGACGTCGCTTGGATGGCAGCATATGTTGCTCCAAAATCTGTATGCACTTTTCAGCATTTAGTTTAGTTTATTGTTTAGCACATATTATTATATCAATAACTGTGCAAGGAGGGAGACAAAGCCTAGGGCTTGTAAAGAGCGCCACTTCTTCTAACCCCCAATTCCAAACCTTAATGCTGAGTGCCAAGGAGGGAGACAATGGGTCCCGTTTTTACAGTCTTTGTTATGACCCGGCCGGGGTTTGAACCCACAACCTTCCAGTCTCAGGGCGGACAATCTAACCACTAGGCCACTGAGCTGTGCTTCAGGTGAAGTTTATGTTGCCTTCACAGACATGTAAGTAACCCATGCCATGGGAACTAATACACCCCCATACCATCACAGATGCTGGCTTTTGAACTTTGCGTTGATAACAGTCCGGATGGGCCGCTTCCTCTTTGGTCCGGTGGACACGACGTCCAGTGTTTCCAAAAACAATTTGAAAAGTGGACTCATCAGACCACAAAACACTTTTCCATTGTGCATCAGTCCATTTTACATGAGCTCGGGACCAGAGAACCCGGCGGCGTTTCTGGATTTTGTTCATAAACGGCTTTTGCTTTGCATGGTAGAGTTTTAACCTGCACTTACTGATGTAGTGATGAACTGTATTTACTGAGAGTGGTTTTCTGAAGTTTTCCTGAGCCCATTTGGTGATATCCTTTACACACTCATGTCGGTTTTTAAGGCAGTGCCGTCTGAGGGATCGAAGGTCACGGTCATTCAGTCTTGGTTTCCGGCCGTGGTGCTTACGTGCAGTGATTTCAACAGATTCTCTGAACCTTTTGATGATATTATGGACCGTAGATAATGAAATTCCGAAATTTCTTACAATTTTGCTTTGAGAAATGTTGTTTTTAAACTGTTCAACTAGTTTCTCATGCAGTTGTGGACAAAGTGGTGAACCTCGCCCCATCATTGCTTGTGAATAACTGAGCATGTTTGACGAGGCTCCTTTTATACCCAATCATGGTACCCACCTGTTCCCAATTAGCCTGATCACATGTGGGATGTTCCAAATAGGTGTTTGATGAGCTTTTCTCAGCTTTCTCAGTATTTTCTGCCACCTTTTCCAACTTCTATTGGACGTGTTACAGCCATGAAATTCTAAGTTAATGATTATTTGGCAATAAAACAATTAAGTTTATCAGTTTGAACATTAAATATGTTGTCTTTGTAGTGTATTCAATTGAAAATGGATTGAGAAGGATATTTAAATCGTTGTATTTTGTTTTTATTTACATTTTACACAATTTCCCAACTTCAACCGAATCCGGTTTGTATAAATAACATACAGAATTATTTTAATTTATTACAGTAAGGTGGATAAAATCCTTGATATCGTCACTACTATCAAAACAGACTTGGACAATGTCGGTGAAGGATTGTGTCAAAAGAGTCAACGAAGCCGAAACCCGCATTTCTAATGCGGAAGACGAAGTGGAGATCCTGCGAGCTAAAACATGTACTATGGAAGCGAAACAGAAAGTGCTCGAAGAAAAAATGCTGGACTTGGAATCGCGGTCCAGGCGCAACAACTTAAGACTCGCGTTTCTGCCAGAAGGATCTGAAGGGCGAGACCCCTGTAAGTTTTTGGAAAAATGGCTACCGGAGACATTTGGTCGTGGAATTTATGCTACTCCCTTTATCATAGAGAGAGTCCACAGGATTGGCCCGAGACGAGATAACAACGAAATGCCCCGTGTTCTGATCATGAAATTCCTTAACTGTCGGGATAAGATGGCTACAGTTACTGCGGCGAGAGCAAAAGAGAACATTCACTACGAGGGGCAACAAATACGGTTATACCCTGATCTTGCCGCGGAGGTACACCAGCAACGCAAACTGTTTGATCCTGTCCGAGAAGAGTTGCGCAAATTGGGACTAAGACATGAAATAGTACACCCGGCAAAGCTACTAGTGACCCAAGATGGAAAGACTTTTGCTTTCAAGACGCCAGCGGAGGCTTGGAAATTCATACGTAAGACCCAGAATGGTGAAGAAGCGTAAGGTTGTAATTTATATCAGTATTTGTTATGTTTATAAGTAGTGTGTCATGGTTGGTTACTTATTTATGTTAAATCACTACTCTACATTTAATACAACCAAAGGACAGCAGCTAGGATATACTAATACGAACAGAAGCGCATATAGCAGCGGTTTGCATATGTTTTTGAGACAAGAGCAAGGTTAGACTGCTCCTCACGCAGTGTGGATCAATCGCAGGCGATGACGGAGGCTGCATCAAGGGGAGAGGGGAGCCCACGGGCGGGGGGGTTGGGGTGTAATTTTGTTTTGGGGTGTTATACACGGGTTTGTTGTGTTCAATGTTATGCTTCTCTCAAAATCTTATTTATGTCTACTGGTAATTTGGCAACAACTGTTCACAAGAAGGTTGCGCTGATACTTTTGTTTTATGACTAACTTTAAAGTGTTAACATGGCGCAAGGTGTAAATCTTAATTTTGTAACTTGGAACTGCAGGGGGCTCCAACATTATAAAAAGGTTAAGCAGGTCATGAGCAAACTAAAAAATATGGATGCTAAAGTGGTGTTTTTACAAGAAACTCATCTGATGGAGGGCGATGAAAAAAGGATCAGAAGAAGGTGGCGGGGTAATATATATACATCTGCATTTACCTCTCGCGCAAGAGGAGTAATGATACTCATTCATGAAACTGTTCCATTCCAGGTAAACAATGTTATTAAAGATAAGAGGGGCCGATACTTAATAATTCAAGGTTCGCTATTAACAGAAAGCATAAATTTAGTAAATGTGTATGGTCCTAATATTGATGACTCTTCTTTCTATGAAGACTTGTTTCTTATGCTTCCATCTCTGTCGGGACATCATATAATAGCAGGAGACTACAATTGTACGTTAGAACCAGGGTGGGACCGCTCAATGGGAGTAGACCAGTCTCATAATAACTGTAGATCAACTATAAAACAATTCATGAAGGACCTGAAATTAACAGATATTTGGAGAACACTGAATCCACAAAGTAAATCATATTCATGTTATTCTGCAACATTCCAAACATATGCACGTATAGATTATTATTTAATTTCAGCAGATTTGATATCAAAAATTGAAAGTTGTGCATATGATAATATTGCTATATCAGATCATGCACCTTGTAAGCTAGTTTATCGAGATGATGATATCACCTGTGATCCACCGAGATGGATGTTTCAGCACAAGTGGTTACAAGATGAAGAATTCATACAATTTATAGGAAATCAAATTGATGAGTATTTTTTATTTAATAGGAATCAAACATCTGCAGGAGTCAGATGGGACGCTTTTAAAGCATTCCTCAGAGGACACATAATTAGTTATACTGGCCAAAAAGCTAAAAAAGCTAAACAAGAACTAAAACTCCTGGAAAATAATATCAACAAAGCCCAGGAGAAAGTATTTCAGAACAACGATCCTGTGGCGGCAAAAGAACTTCTACTCCTGAGAGCAGAATATGAAAAACAATCCAGCCTTAAAGCTGCATTCAGTCTCTGACGGCTAAAGCAGTCATTCTACCAACAAGGGGACAAGGCTGGAAGGTAGGGATGGGCGGATCGATACCAAAATATCGATATATCGATCCAGGCTGCTCATTTTTGAGTATCGATCTCCCTAGCTAAAATATCGATACTTACAATTATTTAATTATATTTTTCCTCATTTTTTTTCTGCTCCAATTTGACGACTTGCACTCATGCTAGCACTACTTTTCCTTCCGCCTGCTGCACCGGCGTGTCCTGTTCTGCTCTGCTCCCGCCCCCTTTTCTCACAAGCCAAGGGGTAGGAAATACTTGGTATCGGATCGATTCCAAAATCATTGGTATCGCCCATCCCTACTGGAAGGCTATTAGCGTGGCAAATAAAGCAACTTGAATCGAAAACAACAATTACTACTTTAGAAAATAGAGGTCGAACAATAGTTAACCCAAAAGAGATTAATGATGCATTTAAAGAATACTATCAAAATTTGTACAACACAGAAACAAACTGTAATATTCAGACCATGGATGAAGTCTTGGATAGATTAAATGTTCCGACTATCTCAGATGAACAAAAAAAAGAACTACAATTAGAAATAACAAAAGAAGATATTGCAAGTGCCATTGACGCAATGAAGTTAGGTAAACAGGCGGGCCCTGATGGCATTCCTATTGATATCTACAGGAAATTTAAAGATAAACTGCTGGCGCCTTTGTTAGATATGATAACAGAAGCATTTGAAAGAAATTGCCTCCCGCTGTCCTTGAATGAAGCGTCAATAGTTCTACTGCCAAAACCCGGTAAACCTCCGACAAAATGTGAAAACCTGAGACCTATCAGTCTTTTAAACTCTGACCTCAAAATAATTTGTAAAATATTGGCAAGGCGGCTTCAGACTATCCTCCCTAAGGTAATAAGTAACGATCAAAATGTGTTCATAAGTGGAAGACAAGGCTTTCACAATGTGAGGAGGGTTATAAATGTTCTGCATTACAAAAAAGAGGAAAAAGACTGTGCACTCCTTTCTCTTGACGCAGAAAAGGCCTTCGATAGGGTAGAATGGCCCTATCTTTTTAATATTTTAGATAGATTTGGCCTTGGAAGCAATTTTACAAAGTGGATAAAAATACTTTACAGAAATCCAACAGCAGAAATTTTAACTAACAGACATTTTTCAAAACCAATTCAAATAAAAAGAGGCTGTCGTCAGGGCTGCCCTCTGTCTCCCCTGCTTTTCTCCTTAGCGATAGAGCCTTTTGCAACAGCAATACGCTCTCAGCCGCAAATATCAGGAATAAAAATAGGTCAGCATGAAAATAAGATCGCACTGTTTGCCGATGACGTCATACTATTTCTATCAAAATTTACGTCCTCAATCCCGGCAGTTTTGGAAGTAAAAAAATTATTTGGGAATATCTCAGGATATAAAGTGAATGAAACAAAGTCTTCAATGTTATTATTAAACACAATAGAAAGAAAGCATCCCAATGCCCAAATTACAGCTTACAGATTCAAAATGATAGACCAATTCGAATATCTGGGAATTCTAATATTACCGAACACAGAAAAAATGGTTAAGGCTAATTATGACAGGCTTAAAGAAGAAATCAGAACATCTGTGGACCGATGGAAGTCATTGCCTCTATCTATTATGGGAAGAATAAGTACTTTAAAAATGATTATATTGCCAAAATTGTTATACTTACCGTTTTTTTCCGTGTATAGTGCGCAAAATTTTACTAATTTATTGTCCTAAAATCCGGGGTGCGCATTATACATGGGTACAAAAAAAAAAAAAAAAAAAAAAATTTTTTTTTTTTTTTTTTTTTTTTTTTTTTTTTTAAGTCCCAATGATCGTCACACACGCAGGGAGGCAATGGGTCCCATTTTTATAGTCTTTGGTATGGTCTTAACTAGGCTGGATGTAATTTTTTTTGTTGGCGTTGATTTCTCCGACTGCCCATAAACGCACCACCGCGCTTCGTGCGCGCACGGGACAGCAAACAAGCAGGTGATCGAGCAAGCGTCTGATACGAGAGCATTGCGGTCGCATGGAGCGTGTTTGAAGTGAACAGCAGAGAAGAAAGGCAAAGTGTTGTAAAATAAAATGCACAGAACGGATGCGCAAGACACGTCAGCTATATAAAGAGCGAGAGTTGTTTTCTTCCTATTAGTTTCAATTCACAGTTTAATTAGCAGTTTCAATCAGCAAATAACAAAATGCGTATTACAGGTAATATTTTATTTCACAACACTTTGCCTTGTTCCTTTGGTCTCTGCTGTTCATCCTAAAACACAAAGGCGCTCTTTAAGCAATGCGACAGTGAGCGCCCGGCGCGCTGCACCAAATTAAGCTCCCTGCGCAGTGCGCACTGAGGTCCACTTAAATTTTAGAAAGTACATCAGGACTTTAAAAATATCTTCTAAATTTCAGCGACGGCTCTGTCACAATAATCGACCAGCAGTTGGGCGGTCGGCGGCGCGCTGCGATTGAGCGTTCTCTCGCGCACTCTCTCTCTCGCTCTCTCTCGCTCTCGCACACACGCAAACCGGATATCATACGGAGGCCGCCATTACAGATGCGCAGAACGGATGAGCAAGACACGTCAGCTATATAAAGAGCGAGAGTTCTCTACCTAAATCCGTATTACAGGTAATATTTTATTTCACAACACTTTGACTTGTTCCTTTCTTCTCTGCTGTTCACTTCAAACACGCTCCATGCGCACGGAGCGCGGTGGTGCGTTTACGGGCAGTCGGAGAAATCAACGCCAACAAAAAAAATTACATCCAGCCTAGTTAAGACCATACCAAAGACTATAAAAATGGGACCCATTGCCTCCCTGCGTGTGTGACGATCATTGGGACTTAAAAAAAAAAAAAAAAAAAAAAATTAAATTTTTTTTTAAAAAAAAATTCATAAAAATTGGGTGCGTATTATACATGGGTACAAGCTTTTTTCCAGCATCAGCATGCCATTTTTAGGGGTGCGTACTATACATGGGGGCGCACTATACACGGAAAAAAACGGTATTTCCAAATATTGCTTTACCCCCTCCCACTGACTTGTTTACCTGGATAAGAAAAGTTATTTTAAGTTTGATATGGAACAATGGAAGATCAAGGATTCGTCTCTCTCTTTTATACATGCCATTCGATGGGGGAGGGTTAAGATGTCCCAATTTCTTGTGGTACTACTGGGCTGCACAACTGCGCTCCATGACTTTCTATTTCAATAACGATAACAATAACCCGCATTGGGTGGAAATGGAAGGTCAAAATTTAAAACTACCCCTGCACACATTTTTTTATTCTGACACAAAAAAACAATTATTAAAACAAATAACAAATCCTCTTTTGAAACAAATGGTGCAAGTATGGTATGATGTCAGAAAGTATCTCAGAGATACACAAACATTATCGCAACTAAGTCCGATATGGGGTAACCAGTTGTTTACTCCTGGAAGAGCAGATGCCACTTTCAAAATATGGGCGACTAAGGGGCTGGGGACAGTTGGGAATCTCTACCCTCCACAGTCTGATGACTTTATGACCTTTGGAGAACTCGAGGTTGAGAAAAACACTACTTCAAATACCTGCAACTGAGAAGTTTTGTAAAAGGGTATCAAAGTGACCTACGAAGGATCCCATTAACACGGCTGGAAAACTTGCTGTTAAAGAATAAATTAAGAAAAGGCATAATCTCAGAATTTTACATCCTACTACAAACAAATTCAAATGAAAATTCAAGAAGTAAATTATTATCCTGGAACAATGATCTAAATACTAAAATCAGTGAGCAAGAATGGGGAAAAGTTTGCAAAAAATCACAAGAAATATCTATTAATAGCCGTCTAAGAGTAATACAATTTAAATGGTTACAGCGAGTGTACACGACACCTGTTAAATTGAATAAATACAATAAGAATATTCCAGATATCTGTGTAAAGTGTGGCTTAAAAGGAACGTTAATACATTGTATGTGGGAATGCAGTCAGATAAAACATTTTTGGTTAGAAGTAAAGGATCAAATAGAGAAAATAATATCAAAAGAGCTTACTTTGGAGCCCTCGCTGTTTATACTGGCTCTATATCCAGAGAAACACAACTTCAGTAAAACAGACTCAATTTTTATTGATATAAGCTCGTTAATGGCCAAAAGATGTATTGCTCTGACCTGGAAAAATGTTACTGGACCGAACACCTCCCAGTGGCTAAAACAAATGCTCTCTTGTCTTCCATTGGAAAGAATAGCATATATACGTTAAAGGGAAATGTACTTTCGGCAGTTTGCAAACACATTTGATTAAGGCTCCGTTAGACACATATAACCATATCAATATAATTTCTAGTAGTAGTGTGGTTGCTTAATAAGTGGAAAGGAATGTGCAGGCTACATGAATTTGTTTTCTTCAAAGTATTGTGGAACAGGAGGTCCAGAAAGGGAGCATATCTCAAGGCCGATGGGAACGCGGAAAACAACTCGTCTTTGTGGTCCAGACACCTGTGCTGAGCAGGGGAAAACCCAAACGAGGAGGAGATGACCACAGACCATCGACCAATCACCACACAATCTTTTGCATGTTTGAAT
This sequence comes from Syngnathus typhle, assembly GCF_033458585.1. NCBI lineage: Eukaryota > Metazoa > Chordata > Actinopteri > Syngnathiformes > Syngnathidae > Syngnathus > Syngnathus typhle. The sequence continues at coordinate 2,321,886 of NC_083742.1, forward strand.
ATTCATATTGTGTTTCTTTAAAACTGGGCAACCCGGAAGAATGTGTCGTCTTTCTGGTCACGAAGGCACACGAGTTTTTGTGTTAAGGACCCAAGACCCAGGCGCCTGTACTAGCTTGCTTTGTCAAGATTAAACAATTGGTAAATTCGGTCTGATTGATCTACTGGTCTTCTCTTTGACAGAACGAACTCGCAAAATTGTTAGGTGCGCCAGTGTGTGGATTAGAACATAGCAATTTTTGTGTTAAGTGTTGATCATAATTTGGAGTCAGATCAATAGCTAAAATCCGTATCCTAACAGTTTCTTGGTGACCCCGTACGTGATGTCAAGAGAAGGGTTATTGACAACTCGTGGTCTGTGTCCAAGTCATCGGACAGTTAGTCTGGGACAGCTGTCTCCCGGTCGGCGTACCGTTTGGGAATAAGGAATAAGCGCACAACGTTGAGCTGGTGCGACGTCTCCTAAACCCTGAGCTCATCAATGATAAGGTAAGCAGGATACCTGTTACTATATGTCGAAATTCTGCAAATTGAAAGAGGAAATTTAAGAGGAGACTGTCGTTCAGATCAAATAAGGTGTGCAAGAAGTTAAGTTACACATACGGTAAATAAGTTTGGAACTTACGTGTGTATTAAGTTACATATACGGTGAATAAGTTGAGAACTTACGTGTGTAACGTGTACGGTAAAGTCAGGGACTTGCGCGTACTAAGGATAGGTCAGGGACCTAGTGCTTCGTTGTGGCGGACAAGGGTGCGGTGACGATCGCATTCAAATAGCTGGGGTGCTTGTGTGATCCTCGAGGAGAAGTGAGGCCTCCTCAAAAAGTATCCGGTGGTAACAGTTCCTCCTGTGAGAGATCAGACCGCTAAAATATCCAAAATGTGCAACCAAATTGGGGGGAGTGTGTGTGTGATGAGAAGAATGAATGGAGTGAGATTGAGAGGAATGTATGCTGATGTGGAAGCGCAAATCGTGAGCTACATGAGAGATGGATTTGAATCCCTTTGTCTGTGTGTTCTGTGTATGTGCGTAATCTCTGTAAAAGTTTGTGTCAGTCTGTCGTCGTTCGTCTGAGCTCTGCGCGAGCACTTTGTGTATTGGCGTGCGTGCCGTGCGGATGCGTGTGTGTATGTGCGGTTGTGTGCGCGCTCGCTGTGTGTGCGTTTATGTGCACATGTGTGGTTGCGGGCGTGTGAGGAGGAAGATGGGATGGATCAGAGAATGTTCAAGAAAGGAGGGGGCCCGTTCGGCTCATACCGGCAAGGGTGGGGGCCAGCAGGACGTGCGGGCCTGGCCAGATTGTGACGTCAACATTGATACAATGTTGAGGAGAAGTGAGAGAAGAGAGGGGGGCTAACTTGTAAATAGTGATGAGATAATTGCTCAATTGATGGGGGTTAATAATTATCCAAATTTTAGTCACATGTTTTGAGGGACCACAGCAACAACATTGTATTTGCAGGCCATTAATTTAGTTGGTGATGACAGTGTTTAGATAAGTAGATTGTTTTATCAAAAAATGTGAGAGTGAAGGAGGAGGTTTGATTTGTAATCTGGCATTTGGGTGCCACTTTTAAGAGTTTGTGCAGGAGCATAGATTGTTTTGGTTGTTTTTAAAGATATATTTAACAGTTTATTTCGGTGCAGTAAGGATTTAGCAGTTTTGAAAGACTTAAAATCGAAAGCAAAATTACATTTTAATTTTGACATATGGCAGCTAACATGAGGATGGCAAATAAATAAATGAATAAATACTAGCTCAAATGTGGCATGTGTTTTAAATTGGGCGATAAGGCATTCACTTTCGAGCACTATCATTTAGCGCTGCTGACAACAATAACTTATGAGATGGTAAATCAAGGAGGAATGTCATAGTTGGAACACAGGCGCTGTATGACCTATAGATTGAACAATAACATTCACCGCATATGTTGTGAATTGTTAAATTATATTACAGTTTATTACAAAAGATTTCGGAACTTTATTTGATGATAAACACTGGAACGAGGATTTTAGCCGTGTTAATGGGTAGGGTGGATGGATTGCTCAGAAGAAAAAAAGCATTTGATAAGGGCGGCTTGATAGTAAGATGATGAGTGTGCGCAACTGATAGGATACAAAATGTTAATAGGAAGATTTGATAACACAAAGATAGTTTTGTTAAATTTGTGTCCCAGTGTGTTCTTCCCTAGCGCGTGGCATGATTCCTGAACTGAGTCCTCTTACTCCACTGGCTGTCTCAAAATCAACAGAGGACCTTCCCTGGTCATGAGACACCTTTGACCTTTGGGAGAACAATAGAAACTGCTATCATGCTTGAAGGGAGCAAGCACAGCTTTTCACAGGACAAGAACCATACAGTTGGTGGAATACACACAGTTGCAGATCAAAAAGAAAATGGACTGAAAGAACAAAGACAAGATGGACGCATTTGAGAGTGGCGGATGATCCAGCCCTGAATCATCATCATGAGAATCTAAGAGGAGAGGCTGCTAAAGACTTGCATGAGTCACATGAAGTCAAACTGGACACATTGCTAAAGACTGCTGAAGCATTACAAAGTTGGTGGAGTGTGGGACAAAAGGGATGGAAGTGTGTTTGGGTGCTGGGGCGGACATATCTGAGGAGTTTTGATAAAAGAGGGAATAATAAGGCTGCTTATTGACACTGAAACGGGGATAACAACAAAATACATAGATATGGACACGAAGATGCACGAATAATGATAAATCATACGACAGCAAAATAGTAATATAGGGCACTACTTTTAAAAAGGATACAGTAGGGCTTTAAATAACAAATACAGTGACATGACCCTTGCAACAATTGATTTAAATGACACTTCATGATAGGCATTTAGGGTTAGGATTAACCATCCATCCATCCATCCATTACTGGTGCGGCTTGTCCTTACGAGGGTCACGGAGGATTAACAGTAATAACTAGAATTTGTAATTTTTGGAGAAATTGTGTGTGAAGGCGAAGAGGCTGAATACAAATTTGGGGAATACTACAAGATTATGTTTAAATTTAGAACGTGTTAAATTGGTCAGAAAATGGATGAAAATTTCGAAAGAATTTCGCAAAATTGGGCGTGAATTTTAAAGTTGAAAATTTGAAACTTTTCACAAGTGGGAAGTTTTGGAATAGGTGGGCATAAGATGAACAGTTAAAAAATTTGAAACAGGTTGAGTCAGTGAAAAAATAATTAGAAATTATAAGGAAAAAAGGAAATTTTGCAAAATGTTGAAAGTGGAAATGGGAAATTTTAAGCTAGAAAGTGAGAGAAGGTGAATTGGAAAGTGAAAGAAGGTTAATTGGAGGAATTATGTGGAAGAAAATGAGAAATATTGAATGTGCCATGAAGAATGAATGGTGAAATATTGGCTTAAAATTTATAAATTTCTCGAAAATCGTAAATATTTAGAATATTTGGCATGAATATTTGGAATGTGTTAAAAGTGGAATGAAGTGAATAAGACAATTTAAAGTACAGGAACAATAAGTGTGAGGTGCACAATGATGATCATGACAGCAAAAATATTCCTAATTGGTTTTGATAGGTAGAAAGGGGGAGCGTGGAAGGTTTTATCACTTTGTGATATAGCGTGACTCCATTATCAAAAGTAAGCATTTAATTTTAAGAATTAGCATCAACAAAAGTGAGAACGATAATCTTCAAGGTGATAGCGTAAGTGGCAGGAGGAAGCTGTGTATATTGTTTTTAAACATTATTTTTGGTATCATTATTTTTTAGGAGGGTCAGTTATGCTTGTGAGAAGATGACTGAGGGAACAAGGTAACAGTAAAAGGGAGTGCTCTATAAATTGTTGGTTCTTTGCCAGAGGTAGTTATTTGGAGGGATGAATTTAAACGGAAAGCAAAATGGAACTGTTTAGTGGAAGAAATATGGGAGTGTGGAAATATTGAAGTTACAGCTCAACACAGTGTCAAATAGTCTAAGTGAGAGATGTGAGCAAACTAAATGGGGAGTTAAATCATGTTCCAGCATTATGCATATTGGCAAACGATGAGAGGACAGGAAACCAGACAATTAGATATTAACTTTGGATTTAAAATAAAAAAGGGAAATTTTAATTGAGGAGAAAATTTTGCGTAGGGACGGTTGTTTTTTATAATTTAATATTGTATGTTTTTATGTGTGTGTTGTGGAATGACAGTTTGTTTGTAATGGTGTATGAATGTCAAGTCTGTGCTTGTGGTGTGGTGTTTGTGTATTGTGAATGGTTGACATGATCCAAAGTTGGGGTGATGTGATCACAGCAGAGGATAACACTCCTCTCACCTGAAAAATATAAAGATACTACAGATTTGAAAAAGCACGATTGATCAGGACTAATTTTGGACTAAATATGGGTTTAGGATTACTCAGGGGCACCATCGACAACAAAACAGTGTGATGGAGAAGGCCCATTTCAGTAATATGGTTAGACAAGACAGAATTAGTATCGAACATTAAGACTTTGGACGATTTGACGTGTGACGACTTTGAGCTCACCCGACGGGGTGACGGACTAGGTGGACAGTGACCAAATGTTTGACGCTTGAGCTTGCTTGCGAAAAGTGCACGCTCTGCTTTGTTATTCTGTGTGACTTAATTTTTTGCAGCAGCAACAGCCACCAGCCAAGGAGCGGATTGCGCGCTGCTTGCGTAACTTGTTTTCGTTCTTGCAGGTTGTCGATTGCGTTCGGGGAAAGTTTGTATTGAATTTACAAGAATATGTTAACCCTTGCCCTTTTGGTTTTTATGATGAACTTGTTGATGACATGGTTTTCAGGACATGATCCGCGGGCGCCAGGATTCATTTTATGTTTTCATTCTGATACTTGATGTCTGTTTTTGTACAAATGTCCGCTGTCAGCAGGGCTATAAGCTCACTGACAGGAGTGCGATGATTTTTGTTTGTGTTGCCGAGCGTGTGGTGAACGAGCTAGAGGTTCCGCAGGCCTGGCTACAATGAGTGTGGTGATGAGAGGGGATGCTTAGCAGGTTCCTTTTGATACATAATGACACATTGGGTGAATGTGTCAAAAGGGGGAGTGGTAAAATAGAAATGGGTGAGTATGTGGTAAGCATTTTCCTATGGATCACCCCCAATAAAAATGTATCATTTACAGCGGTCCATGAACAATTGGCATTGATGTCGTTCCAAAATAGAATTGCGTTGGACATGCTATTGGCTAAGGAACATGGTGTGTGCGGAATGTTTGGTGATGCATGTTGTACTTTCATCCCCAACAACACAGCGCCAGGGGGCCGACTGACCCAGGCGGGAAGAAAGGACCGACAGCATGCTGGTCGCTGCTTGCTAGAGTAACGGGTGATGACCTCATAAATGAGGTCATGAGAGGGAATAAAGGGAAATGTACTTTCGGCAGTTTGCAAACACATTTGATTAAGGCTCCGTTAGACACATATAACCATATCAATATAATTTCTAGTAGTAGTGTGGTTGCTTAATAAGTGGAAAGGAATGTGCAGGCTACATGAATTTGTTTTCTTCAAAGTATTGTGGAACAGGAGGTCCAGAAAGGGAGCATATCTCAAGGCCGATGGGAACGCGGAAAACAACTCGTCTTTGTGGTCCAGACACCTGTGCTGAGCAGGGGAAAACCCAAACGAGGAGGAGATGACCACAGACCATCGACCAATCACCACACAATCTTTTGCATGTTTGAATATTCATATTGTGTTTCTTTAAAACTGGGCAACCCGGAAGAATGTGTCGTCTTTCTGGTCACGAAGGCACACGAGTTTTTGTGTTAAGGACCCAAGACCCAGGCGCCTGTATTAGCTTGCTTTGTCAAGATTAAACAATTGGTAAATTCGGTCTGATTGATCTACTGGTCTTCTCTTTGACAGAACGAACTCGCAAAATTGTTAGGTGCGCCAGTGTGTGGATTAGAACATAGCAATTTTTGTGTTAAGTGTTGATCATAATTTGGAGTCAGATCAATAGCTAAAATCCGTATCCTAACAACGTAAAGCCAAACAACATTTGTTTGAAGGGATTTGGAGGCCTTTTATTGATTTCGTAAAAGACTTGGACTTTTCTGATAACCTTGTTGACTTTTGAGCCCCTGCAGGAAACACTCATTTTGCCAGTTGCAATATTACAAATAAAGTGAAGCTGTTTTGTTTTGTTCTTTTAAGTTAATTTAAACATATAATAGACAAAATGTTTGGGATACATGCTTTACTCATTCTAGATTTTGCTACTTCATTATTTCATTATTTGTATTTTTTTGTAAAGAAATACCATGTAAGACATATTTTGTGAAATTGTTTATGAATGTTGTACATGGAAAAATGTGAATAAAAAGTGTATTGGAAAAAAAATGTGCAAATGAAAAAATGCTTAAAAAAAGGCTTTTTTTTTAAGTCTTGTAACTGAAGAGAGAGCAACAGTAATGTGTACATATTCTATTAGGTTAGACCATGGGTGGGCAAACCTTTTGACTGGCGGGCCGAATTTGGATCGAAATTTAGACCGAGGGGGCTGAACCAGGAACAGATGGATGTAGTGTTTGTGTGAAGTAATAGAAATGACATGTAAAGGTCATTGCATAAAAGGTTTGTAGTTTTCGTAGGTAGTAAAGCATGGATATTCAAAAAAAGCTTTTTGAAAACAAATGCATTTATTAACGGCATTAAAAAAATATTTCACCAAAAAAATACTATCAGTGATTCTCATTATACACGACACTGTTATTATGAATAATAGTTTCCATCACTTCAGCGCCTGCAGGTTAGATTTTAGAAATATATTTATCTAATGAGGCGAAATCACATCAAACGGCAAACATTCTGACTAAATACATCATCTTGAGGAATCAGTGAAAGAATACATCTAAATAAAGTACCGTAATTTTCGGACTATAAATCGCTCCGGAGTATAAGTCGCATCAGCCATAAAATGCCCAAAAAAGTGAAAAAAAACCCATACATATATAAGTCGCTCCGGAGTACAAGTCACGTTTAGGGGGGCAATTTATTCGACAAAATCCAACACCAAGAACAGTCATGAACGAGCAACAACAGGCTAAACAATAGGTATGCTAACATGACAAACACAAACGAAGAGCTGAGAACGGCCCTGACGTAACATTCAGAGTTATTTAAAAAAAACTATTACATAAATAACACGTTTATAAAACCATTTGTGTCACTCCAATTCATTAAATTCATCGATCGTCCTTTGTCAACAATGGGTATATAAATTAGAAATCAAATAACTATTATATAAGCAATAATATTATCAAACCATCTGTGCACTCTAAATCATTAAATCCATCAATCAAATTCCTCGTCCTTTGTCAACAACGCCGCGCGTGAGCCCTGACGTCAGCCTCGTCGTTATTCCACAGATCTACTACATAACTAGATTATAGCGTTAACAAAGTACAAGGAAAGACGTGGGTTTGGTAAACGGCTCTTTGTTTAACAAAACAAACTGCCAGGGGTGTGGCGGCGTGGACTTCCATCCACGGAGGTGCAAGAGAGATCCATAGAATAGGACCGGGCGTGCGTAAAAGCCATGACCGTGCCCAATCCACCGTCCCCGGACAGCCACCCGGCCGAGCGCAGGCCCTCGACTTCCATCCACGGAAGTGAAAGAGAGCTCTGTAGAGTAGGACCGGGCGTGCGTAAAAGCCATGTCCGAGCCCCATCCACCGTCCCTGGACAGCTCCCTGGCCGAGCGCCAGCCCCCGACTTCAATCCACTGAGGTGAAAGACAGCTCCGTAGAGTAGGACCGGGCGTGGGTAAAATGCTTAATAGTTTTTCAAACCGTCTGTGTCACTCCAAATCCTTAAATCTTTCGTCCGCCGTATCACTTGGAAAGAAAGCCGCTAATGATGCCGGTAGTACGTGGGGCCCTTCATCATCTTCCCGTGATCAATCTTTGTCCTTAATGTAAACAACCGCGTCGCTGCTGACCCCACTTGAAATTCAAATTACTTAAATTCAATAATCCCTTGCTACATCACGGTTTGTTTATTGCGGTTTCACTTTCTCTTTTTTTTGGGGAAAGTTTTTGAAAAAACCCACATAAGTCGCTCCTTATTATAAGTCCCCACCCAAACTATGAAAAGAAAATGCGATTTATAGTCCGAAAATTATGGTAATAAAGAAATCAATAGTATTGTTGGTTTCCCTTTTTTGCAAGTGCATCATGGTCTGGAGTAAAATTTGTTGTGGTAATTCTTAGGATAGAGCCGAGGTGTCGGGCCGTTAACCTAGATCTGTGACGGGGTTTGTTGACGTTCATTTGGCTGAACGTCTGCTCACACGTAGGTCGAGCCAAATTGTCTACTTTTTTTTAAACACTCGGCACTCAGTGTCCACCTTTCTTTTCCTCAGGCTACTAATTTTAATGGAAGGATTCCAGAGGAAGGTTTGTGGGTGTCATTATCGTAAAACTCTATCTGAAAGCTTCGCGCGCGAATTACGAATTGCTGACGTCACAGCCCACACTCGAAATTCGCCACTGATGGAAAAAGAGCACGGAGTGTGCCGGGTCCGTACTACTTAGTACGTACACGCACTGGTGAGTGTGCACCGAGCTTTCTGACACGGCTTCCGGGAGTAAATGCGCGGCCGGGCGCTTCCCTATCTATTGGGGAAACATATGTAATAATTGCAGGGAAAATGACCAATAAAAAAGTTTAATAATACAATTTATTCAGGTTTGGCAGGCGTGATTAAACGGCCCCATGGCCCGGATGTGGCCCGCAGGCTGTAGTTTGCTCATGTCTGGCATAGACTGTGCGACCAGTGCGCAATTGCACAGCTTTGCAGCTCAGAGGGGACACTGATCATGGGTATTACCATTTATGTAGTGCTGTTTCCCCTGGCAATGAATATGCTTATCAAGGCAGCCGAAGTGGAATACGGGGCCCCCTGTCCAGATAAGGGACATGTCAATTACCAACCCGAGCTTTCTGACTGTTACATCGAAATCGGTGCCCCTCCTCCAAGGGCTGGAGGCTCATATCGTGGGTTAAGATGGTGTTCAAGCAAGCTAAATCAAAGTCCTTAGTCCCGAGGAAGGGAAAAGTGGAGGACAAGTAACTCTTCTACTTGGACAGAGTCCAGATTCCATCAGTAGCCAGTCAAAAGCCTGGGAAAGGTCTTTGATGCTTCTCTGAAGGACAAGGCAGCGGTGGAGGCAACACACGAGTTGTCGGCAGTTGACAAGTAAGGACTTCTAGGAAAGTTCAAAGCATGAATATATCAACATGGTATTCTGCCGAGACGCATGTGGCCACTGTTGATGTATGAAATCCCAATGTCCACCGTGGAGAGCTTCAAGCGCAACGTCACCCAGCTCCTTCACAGATGGCTGGGTCTGCACCCTTTATGGGCACTCCAACAAGCTGCAGCTCCACTTCACTGGCCTGTCAGAGGGGTTTAAAGTCACCAGATCCAGATAAGTGCTACTGTACAGAGACTTAAAAGACACCAGAGTCTCATCTGCAGGAATCTTGGTGAGAACAGGAAGGAAATGGCAGGCTCAGAAGTTGGTCGCCCAGGCAGAAGCAAGGTTGAGGCATGGCGCCTTGGTAGGCGCTGTGGCCGTGAGATGAGCGGGGCTTGGAAGGCACATAAGACCATAGATTGACAGAGCAGAGAGGAGGGAGAGATGTCAGTTGGTGCACAAAATGATGGGTGCAGAGGTGAAAGTGGAACCAGCAGGACAGTGGACATGCGCCAGCAAGGGCCTGGGACGAGGTGGGACTATGCGTCTGCCCGGAAGATCACTTGGTCACTGATCAAATTCTTCTCATATGATGGCGCCGCGGATGGCAGCCACGGTGAGTCGCTCTCTGTTTATTTGTCTTATTTTGTGTGTTTTCTGTGTCCTCTGCTGTCCATCCCGGATCACTTTTACCAGAGAAGCTCTGTTAAACATCGGACAGACTTCTTCTGGTATTTTCTCACTTGTTCTCTCCGATTCAGACTGTTTGTCGGAGATTCTAGCCGCAGCGGCGGTGCTGTACAAGCTAGCGCGACGACGGCGGCGCGGAAAGCGAGCCGGAGCACTCGTAAGGCTGAGGCAGAAAGGGTTCCGTTCTGCCCTACCGTCAATTCATCTGGCGAATGTCCGCTCCCTGGCGAACAAGACGAACTGCTGCTCCTCACTTCAAGGAACACGGACTTCAGCAGATCCGCCGCGCTGTGCTTTGTGGAAACGTGGCTTAGCGAACGAACCCCCCACCACGCCGTGGAGCTAGCCGGGTTCAGGCTAATGCGAGCAGATCGCAGCGCGGAGCTCTCCGGAAAATCAAAGGGAGGTGGTCTCTGTTTCTACATTAATGAATGTTGGTGTACTGATGTCACGGTGTTGAAAGAGTTTTGCAGCCCTCTCCTAGAAACACTTTTCATAAACTGCCGGCCGTTCTATTCACCACGGGAGTTCTCCTCGATCGTCATGGCGGCTGTTTACATCCCACCACACGCACGTGCGAGTGAAGCCATGCAGATGCTGGCTGACCAGGTAACAGACATGGAGAAACTTCTACCAAACTCACTAATCATTGTTCTGGGTGATCTTAACAGGGCGAACCTCGCACACGAACTCCCCAGATACAGACAGCACGTTACGTGTCCCACCAGAGGGGCACAGACTCTGGACCACTGCTACACCGTGATCAAGGATGCATACCACTCTGCGGCTCGTGCAGCTTTAGGACTCTCGGACCACTGTCTAGTTCATCTGATCCCGGCCTACAGGCAGAAACTAAAAACTTCTAAGCCTGTGGTGAGGACTGTGAGGAAGTGGACAGTGGAGTCAAGGCAGGACCTCCAAGCCTGCTTTGACTGCACCGATTGGGGTGCTTTCGAAGCTGCAACCTCAGACTTGCATGAACTCACTGACACTGTCACATCATACATCAGTTTTTGTGAGGATCTGTGTGTGCAGACTAAGACCTTCTGCACGTACAACAACGACAAACCTTGGTTTACACCGAACCTCAGGAGGCTGCGCAAAGTCAAGGAGGAGGCCTACAGGAGCGGCGACCGCGAGCTGTTCAGGCAGACCAGAAACACACTGAACCAAGAGGTCAAGAAAGCCAGGAGGTGTTACGGGGAGAACCTGAAGAGACACCTCTCTGCCAATCCTGATCCCTCAACGGTGTGGAAAGGTCTGCAGAGCATCACGGGCTACAAGAAACGAACCTGTCCTGTAGAGAGCCCAAGGCTTGCTAACCAGCTAAACAAGTTCTACTGCAGGTCTGATCGGTCCTCCCACACAACGGGACCTCCTGCAGCACAATCTACATACTCACCTCTCCCCACAACTGCTCTGTCCACACCTCTATCATCGTTGTCACCCACTCACTCTCTTGCAGAGGCCGCGCCTGCACTCCAGGTCTGCGAGGAGGAAGTGCGCCAGATGTTCCGGAGACAAAAGACCAGGAAGGCACCGGGCCCAGACGGCGTGTCACCTTCCTGCTTGAAAGTCTGCGCTGAGCAGTTGGCGCCCACCTTTGCACGGATCTTCAACCGTTCTCTGGAGCTGTGTGAGGTGCCCTCGTGCTTCAAGAGCTCCACCATCGTTCCAGTGGCCAAGAAGCCCGACATCACAGGTTTGAATGACTATAGACCCGTCGCACTGACATCTGTGGTCATGAAATCGTTCGAGAGGTTAGTGCTGAACCACCTGAAGGAGGTCACGGGCCCCCTGCTTGACCCCCTCCAGTTTGCCTACCGGGCAAACAGGTCAGTGGATGATGCGGTCAACATGGGACTGCACTACATCCTGCACCACCTGGAGACCCCAGGAACGTATGCCAGGATCCTGTTCGTGGACTTCAGCTCGGCGTTCAACACCATCGCCCCTGACATCCTCCAACAGAAACTCATCCAGCTTGCGGTGCCTGCCTCCACCTGTCAGTGGATCACCAGCTACTTGACCAACAGGAGACAGCGTGTGAGGCTGGGGGGCATCACATCTGACACCCGGACCACCAACACTGGAGCCCCTCAGGGGTGCGTCCTCTCCCCACTGCTCTTCTCTCTCTACACCAACGATTTCTCCTCAGGTGACTCTCCTGTGAAGCTCCTGAAGTATGCAGACGACACCACTCTCATCGGACTGATCCAGGTCGGTGATGAGACTGCGTACAGACAGGAGGTGGAGCGGCTGGTCCATTGATGCAGCCAAAACCACCTGGAGCTGAACCCGCTCAAGACCGTGGAACTTTTGTGCTATGCTTACTGTCTGCTGTATGCACACTGGCTCCGTTTTGCTCTTATTCATTGTGTTATTTGTTTATTATTTATTCATCACTCTTATGATTTATTGTTTGTGCCTTCTTGTTTTTATTTTGTGTCGTTTACTTGTATGTCTATCGTGTACTAGGTCTCGTCACCGTGGGATAGAGGAAACGTAATTTCGGTTTCTTTGTGTGTCTTGACATGTAAAGAGATTGACAATAAAGCAGACTTTGACTTTGACTTTGACTATCAACGTTGCCACCCACTCTCTCTCTTGCAGAGGCCGCGCCCGCACTCCAGATCTACGAGGAGGAAGTGCGGCAGATGTTCTGGAGACAAAAGACCAGGAAGGCACCGGGCCCAGACGGCGTGTCACCTTCCTGCTTGGAAGTCTGCGCTGAGCAGCTGGCGCCCACCTTTGCACGGATCTTCAACCATTCTCTGGAGCTGTGTGAGGTGCCCTCGTGCTTCAAGAGCTCCACCATTGTTCCAGTGGCCAAGAAGCCCGCCATCACAGGTTTAAATGACTATAGACCTGTCGCACTGACATCTGTGGTCATGAAATCTTTCGAGAGTTTAGTGGTGAACCACCTGAAGGATGTCACGAGCCCCCTGCTTGACACCCTCCAGATTGCCTACCGGGCAAACAGGTCAGTGGACGATGCGGTCAACATGGGACTGCACTAGATCCTGCACCACCTGGACACCCCAGGAACGTACGCCAGGATCCTATTTGTGGACTTCAGCTCGGCGTTCAACACCATCGCTCCTGACATCCTCCAACAGAAGCTCATCCAGCTTGCGGTGCCTGCCTCCACCTGTCAGTGGATTACCAGCTTCCTGACCAACAGGAGACAGCCTGTGAGGCTGGGGGGCATCACATCTGACACCCGGACCACCAATACTGGAGCCCCTCAGGGGTGCGTCCTCTCCCCACTGTAGGCTGACTTGGAGGGGGTCTATGGGAGGACTTGTTGCGAGCACAGATGGATGAGCAAGGCAAGAACTAAGGAGCAAGATCAAGGGGCGAGATCGAGGAGCTAGAGGCACAACCGTGGAGAAGATCACAACGAAGGAGACACTCAGGCGATGAGCTGTCGAGAACAAGCTCCTTAACGAGCCTGACGGGACACACCTAGGCCCTCTGCACTCTGCTCACCGTTGCTCCCTGTGGATAAAAAGAAACATGGCACCCCGGACCCTGACAGACAAAGTAGTTACTCAACTCTCGGGTTTCTTTGTTTTCAGCGGGACTGGCGTCCAGAAATGACAGAATTAATTTAACAATAGATTAGTTACTTGAACAGCGGTTAGACTCGGAACGAATCTTTTTTCCGTACTGGCTTAAATCAATTCTCGTCTCCCCTACAGACTGCGTTACTGCAGAGGGGCTAAAGTACAGAATTGTACCCTTTAAACGGAGAGTTGGTCACTTACATCAGATAAGTGCACAATTGACAAATGTGGAAGTCAAACTAGCCAACTTGCATTGGCTCCTGGTCCACTTAAGATGGAACTTCAACGTTATTTTACTAACCTGTAAAATATTACATGGCTGAGCGCCTTCCTATATTGTCGACCTGGTTGTACCTTACGTCCCGTCCCAAATAGTTCACTCACAAACCGCTGGTCTTTTAGTGACCCCAAGGGCCAAAAAGACATTCACAGGGTCAAAAGCATTCTCGAGTCGAGCTCCAGAGCTTAGGAATGCCCTACCTATAAATATCAGAGCTGCTACCTCATTAAAAGCATTCAAGACACGATTAAAAACACGTTTGTATGTTATGGATTTTAATTAACCTGTGCTGGCCGATTCAGCTGCAGTTTGTGCTCTGTCCTGACAACCCCCCCCCCCCCCCCTTCCCGTGAGGTTAGGTGACACACAAACTGAAAATGGCTGTCTGGATTCTAGACCAACCAACTAAGCCGACATCTGAGGTGGACCACCTGATCGCAAACACTACCATGACAACTGAGGGCATCTTCCTACAGCTCTTCATTTTGACTATGGACATCTACTTCACTTTTTCTTTGGACTGTTTTTATATTGTGTGTTCAATGCTGCCCATTCTGCATCTGTTTCAACCTGGTCGTCCTGGAAGGGGGATCCTACCATCTGCGCTCCTAGGAGTTATGATGAGGGGATTTTGAGAATAATTGCCAACTGTGGTCATGTGAGGCCCTTTCAGACATGTTTGTGATTAAGGAAGGGCTATATAAATAAAATGCTTGGTAGGCCGATTGAACACTCCAAATTGTCCCTAGGTGTGAGTGCGAGTGCAAATGGTTGTTTGTCTCTGTGTGCCCTGCGATTGGCTGGCAACCGGTTCAGGGTGTCCCCCGCCTACTGCCCGATGACGGCTGGGATAGGCTCCAGCACGCCCGCGACCCCAGTGGGGACTAAGCGGTACAGAAAATGGATGGATGGATGGAAAACTCTTAACTTCAGTGTCACTTCATGGCAGACTGCACCTGGAGAGGTGTGCTTCGTCTACTGTTGAGTAAATTACTTCCAAAATGTACTTAGTTACAGTTTCCCCAAAAAATAATTGAATTAGTAAATGGATTACTCCTCTATAAATGTAACTAGTTACTCGGAAAAGTAATTACAGTGATCCTTGCCACCTCGCACTTCACCTCTTGCGGATGCTCTATTTCACGGGTTTATAATTGAAGGGAGAACGGTGTTTAAATACACGCTGATAGCGTGGGGCATGCCTCTGCGCAATGTGTGTCGGAGAAGCGCGGGAAGCGCGGCAGCCATCCTGTGACAAACGAGGCAGGACAACCATGTGCAACACGGACTGTTTAATTCGGCAATGCGAAAAGAGGAAAAGGGGAAAGGGAGGCTGGAACGCCAGCATAACAAGTGCACGAGGCGACTGCCAGTCAACAAGCTCAGGTTGTACGTCGTGGTGGCATCTTGTTACATAGCGAATCAGCCAAACGGAATTCAGGTGGTAGGTGTGCGTGTGTCAAGGCAGACAACCAGCCAGGCGTACCGCTACACAGCGGATCAGGCAAACAGGAATTATGTGGCGGGCGTGCGTGTCAAAACAGAGAAAACGGCAAGGACTAACCGGCAAACAGCGTCTATATACACGCCCTAATCAATGGGTAACATGGGACAGGTGGAGGCGATCAGTGCTGATTAGCACGCGCAGTTCCGTATTGGCGCCACACACCGATGAGGTTTACCGCGGGGGGCTAAGGAAAAATGCACCACCGTTCTCAGAGTTGGGACAGCGGCAATGAGGGTTCATATGCCATCGACTCGGTAGCGCCACTACATCTGAAAAATCGCCGTAGAAAGCCTACTCCATGGTTCACAAATTCTCCAAATATTCTACATTTCTCAAGTAATTCAACACGTTTCAACATCGTTCGGCAGCATTCCCCGAAGAAGTTATTCATACATTTTGCCTTCACACGCAATTTCTCCAGAAATTGCAAAATTCTAGTTATTTGTTATTACTCTTATTTATTGTTTGTGCCTTTTTGTTTATGATGTTTTTTACTTTTGCGCTATGCTTGCTGGCTCCGTTATTTATTGTGTCATCTGTTTATTTATTATTTATTCATCACTCTTACTATTGATTGTTTGAATTTTTGCCTTCTTGTTTTTATATTGTGTCGCGTACATGTATGTCTATCGTGTTATGTGTCTCGTCACCGTGGGATAGAGAAAAACGTAATTTCGGTCTCTTTGTGTGTTGTGACATGTGGAGAGATTGACAATAAAGCTGACTTTGACTTTGACTTTGAAACCCGTACACTTAAGCAATTATGAGCGAAAATGCCGTTTAACCAAACTTGAGATTTTCCATCAGGCATGGTGTCACAGCCTCCTGAAATACAAAGATGCGCTTATCTTAGCAAAAACTAATGATTTCTTGCAACTTACTTTTCTCAAAAAAACAATCCTAAACACTTGTTTGATACAGTGGCAAAACTAACACAATGCCAGCCGATCTCCGATAGCTCCTTCCACTCAGCCGACGAGTTCATAACATTTTTTGCTCGAAAGATTGAATCCATTAAAGTCAAAGTCTCCTTTATTGTCAATTTCTTCACGTCAAGACATACAAAGAGATCGAAATTGCGTTTCCCACTATCCCACGGTGACACGACATATTAAATATTATATATATATATCCATCCATCCATTTTCTGAACCGCTTAGTCCCCACGGACTGGAGCCTATCCCAGCCGTCATTGGGCAGTAGGCGGGGGACACCCTGAACCGGTTGCCAGCCAATCGCAGGGCACACAGAGACAAACAACCATTTGCACTTATACCTAGGGACAATTTGGAGTCTTCAATCGGCCTACCAAGCATGTTTTTGGGATGTGGGAGGAAACCGGAGTGCCCGGAGAAAACCCACGCGGGCCCGGGGAGAACATGCAAACTCCACACAGGGAGGGCCGGAGGTGGAATCGAACCCGCACCCTCCTAACTGTGAGGCGGACGTGCTACCCAGTGCCTCACCGAGCCGCCTCCATATATATATATATATATATATATACGTATATTATATTATATTCGTCCACGGACAAACAAAACATTCAAGTAAACAATACAAAAAGTAAAAACAAGGCTGCCCTCACGGACAAGAAAATTTGATCACATTACCCCAATATTAACCAACTTACACTGGCTCCCAGTCCATTTAAGATGTGACTTCAAGGTTTTCCTATTAACTTATAAACCGTTTGCATGGTTTAGCGCCCTCATATCTCGCTGACCTAGTTGTGCCGTACGTTCCGTCCCATAAACTCCGCTCGCAAAACGCTAGTCTTTTAGTGACCCAGAGGGCCAAAGAAATGTCTGCAGGGTCGAGAGAATTTTCTATTCGGGCTCCAGAGCTTTGGAATGCCCTACCAATGGATATTAGAACTGCTACCTCAGAAGAAACATTTAAGACACGATTAAAGACACATTTCTATGATATGGCCTTTAATTAATCTGTGGTGGCCGATTCGGCTGGAGTTTGTGTTTTCGCTCCCCCCCATAACCCCCATGGAGACAACCACACTGACAACGGCTTTCTGGATTCTCGTGGACCAATCAAGATGTGGGAACTGCAACGTATTACCCCCTGAAGATACTGCCAGGAAAATCGAGGGCACCTCCTGCAGCTCTTCGCTTTGAATTGGATATCCACTTTTCTTGGATATTTTATATTATGTATTCTATGTGCCCTCTCTGCATCCATTGCAGCCTGGTGATCCTGAAAGGGGGATCTTCCCATCTGTTGTCCCTTCTCAAGGTTTGTCATTTTTCCCCTGGTAAGGTTTTTTTTAGTTTTCCCTTGCCCTGATGGGAGCTTAAGATCAGGGGATGCTTTGAGAATAATTGTCCAAAAAAAACAATTGTACATGTAAAGCCCTTCGAGACTGCTGTGATCAAGGGCTATACAAATAAACTTGATTTGACTTGACTCATAACGCAGGCCGTGCCTCTGGGCAATGTCCTTCAGTGAGGACAAGCCCGGGGTTCGCAACTGCAAGTTTTGGACACTTGGGTGAAGTGATGGGCGTTGCTGTCAACTGATTACCACCTGATTACGTGTTGGCTGCGATGTTGGGGTAAGATGCCGGCCCGACGTGACAGACCCAAACATATTGTAAGGGTTTGTTGGGAACATCTGTCCGAATCCCCTGTCAGAAAGAGTTTCAATTCCCACCTCCGGCAGAATAGAATGGAATAGAAAAGAAAAGAATAGAATGCCCTTTATTGTCATTTTACAACTTAGTTGTACAACAAAATTCGGATAGCTGCTCTCTTCCTTGTGCAAACATTCCAAAATTTTAAAAAGTATAAAAGGAAATCTGAAAATAAAAGTGAAAGATCTTATTTACAGTATAGCTATAGGTCTAAGAATGAAAGTTAAAAAATCGTATTTACAGTATGTTCAATGTGGGTATATGTACTGACATGAATGAGGTTTGTACAGAAAGTAAATAATAGTTATTGCACGTAGTTTTAAAGGAGTATCGGTGTTGTATTATAGCTGGTATTGTTTTCTTTCAGTGGGAGGCGAGAAGATGAGTTTGAATGGACCGTGTTCCATGCCTTGATTGTTGGGATGGCTGATTGGAGGTGTGGTCGTAAGGTGGTTGGTGCCTGTTGTCGCGGCAACCCTAAAATTGCTGGAGCACACTGGTAGTAGGGGATGTTTTTAAGCTGTAGAAAGAGTCCTATAGAGCTTTTTGTTTTGCCTGTGGGACTGTGGGAGACAGCTGACAGGTACCAATCGGCCTGGGAACGCCTCGGGATACCCCTGGAAAAGGTAGTGATATGGCTGGGAAGTCTAGGCTGGCCTGGTAAAGCTGCTGCCCCTGTGATCCAACTTCAAATAAGCAGATGGGAATGAATGAATCAATGAACATTCATACAAAATTTTAAATGCCTTTTTTAGAACATTTTTTTTACATTTAAGCAAACCCTTTCTTCTCCATCTCCATCTTCTTCCACTTATCAGGGGTCGGGTTGCGGGGGCAGCAGCTTCAGGAGGGACTCCCAGACTTCCCTCTCCCCAGCCACTTCATCCAGCTCATCCCAGGGGATACCAAGGCGTTCCCAGGCCAGCTGAGAAACATAGTCTCTCAAGGGCGTCCTGGGTCATCCCCGGGGTCTCCTACTGGTGGGACATGCCCGGAACACCTCCCCAGGGAGGCGTCCAGGAGGTATACTGATGAGATGCCCGATCCACCTCATCTGGGTCCTCTCAACGTGGAGGAGTAGCGACTCTACTCCGAGTCTCTCCCGGATGACCGAGCTTCTCACCCTATCTCTAAGGGTCGCTAGAGATGAGGAAACTCATTTCGAACGCTTGTATCCGGGATCTCGTTTTTTCAGTCACGACCCATAGCTCGTGACCATAGGTGAGGGTAGGAGCGTAAATCGATCAGTAAATTGAGAGCTTTGCCTTTTGGCTCAGCTCTCTCTTTACCATGACGGACCGGTACAGAGTCCGCATTACTGCCAACGGTGCACCGATCCGCCTGTCGATCTCGCGCTCCATACTCCCCTCACTCATGAACAAGACCCCAAGATACTTGAACTCCTCCACTTGGGGCAGGATCTCATCCCCGATCCAGAGAGGGCATTCCACCCTTTTCCGACCGAGGACCATGGACTCGGATTTGGAGGTGCTGACCCTCATCCTGACCGCTTTACACTCGCCTCCGAGCCGCTCCAGTGAGAGAGGGAGATCACGGCCTGAAGAAGCCAACAGCACCATGTCGTCTGCAAAAAGCAGAGAGGCGATGCTGAGGTCCCCAAACCAGACCCCTCAACGCCTCGGCTGCGCCTAGAAATTCTGTCCATAAAAATGAGGAACAGAATCGGTGACAAAGGGCAGCCTTGACGGAGTCCAACCTTCACTGGGAACGAATCCGACTTACGGCCGGAAAGGCGGACCAAACTCTGGCATTGGTGATACAGAGACCGAACCGCCCTTATCAGTTGGCTCAGCACCCCGTTCTCCCGAAGCACCCTCCACAGAACCTCCCGAGGGACTCGGTCGAATACCTTCTCCAAGTCCGCAAAACACAATAGGACTGATTGGGAGAACTACCATGTACCCTCGAGGATCCTGCTGAGGGTGTAGAGCTGGTCCACTGTTCCACGGCCAGCTCCTCCTGAATCCGAGGTTCGACCTCCCGACGGAACCTCCTCTCCAGCGCCCCTGAATATAACTTACCAGGGAGGCTGAGGAGTGTGATTCCCCTGTAATTGGAACACACCCCTCCTTCTTAAAGAGGGGAATCACCATCCCAGTCTGCCAATCCAGAGGCACCATCCCCAATGTTGACGCAATGTTGTAGAGGCGTGTCAGCCATGACAGCCCCACAACATCCAGAGCCTTTAAGAACTCCGGGCGGATCTCATCCATCCCCGGGCCCTTGACACTGAGGAGTTTTTAACTACCTCAGTGACTTCGACCCCAGAGATCGGAGAGTCCGCCTCAGAGTCTCCAGGCCCTGCTTCCACAATGGAAGACGTGTCGGTGGAATTGAGGAGGTCTTTGAAGTATTCTCCCCACCGACTCACGACGTCCTGGGTCGAGGTCAGCAGCACGCCATCCCCACTGTAAACAGTGTTGATGTTGCACTGCTTCCCCCTTCTGAGACGTCGGATGGTGGACCAGAATTTCCTCAAAGCCGTCCGGAAGTCATTCTTCATGGCCTCGCCAAACTCCTCCCACGCCTGGGTTTTTGTCTCAGCAACCGCCGAAGCCGCGTTCCGCTTGGCACCTATCAGCTGCCTCCGGAGTCCCGCAGGTCAAAACGGCCCGATAGGACTCCTTCTTCAGCTTGATGGCATCCTTTACCACCGGTGTCCACCAGTGGGTTCGGGGATTGCCGCCACGACAGGCACCAACGACCTTACGGCCACAGCTCCGGTCAGCCGCCTCAACAATGGAGGCGCGGAGCATGGTCCACTCGGACTCAATGTCCCCTGCCTCCTCCGGGACGTGGGAAAAGCTCTGCCGGAGGTGGGGGTTGAAGCTCTTCGTGACAGGGGATTCTGCCAGACGTTCCCAGCAGACCCCCACAGAGCATTTGGGTCTGCTAGGTCGGACCAGCATATTCCCCCACCATCAGAGCCAACCCACCACCAGGTGGTTATCAGTTGACGGCTCCGCCCCTCTTTTCGTCAGAGTGTCCAAAACATGCGGCTGCAAATCCGATGACACGACTACAAAGTCGATCATCGAACTACGGCCTAAGGTCTCCTGGTGCCAAGAGCACACATGGACACCCTTATGTTTGAACATGGTGTTCATTATAGAAAATCCGTGTCGAGAACAGTATTCAAATAACAGAACACCGCTCGGGTTCAGATCGGAATCACGCCCTTCCAGGTCATTGTCTTCTCACTGTCATTGCCCACATGAGCATTGAAGTCACCCAGTAGAACGATGGAGTCCCCAGAAGGAGCGCCCTCCAGTATTTCCTCCAGGGACTCCAAGAAGGGTGGGTACTCTAAGCTGCCGTTTGGTGCATAGAGACATACAACAGTCAGGACGCGCCAAGGTACCTTTGGCCGCCGCCCAGCTTACACTACACCCGAACCCTTTTGACCCTCCCACAAGTGGTGAGCCCATGGGAAGGAGGATCCACGTTCCCTTTTCGGGCCGTGCCTGGCCGGGCCCCATGGGTGAAGGCCCGGCCACCAGACGCTCGCCTTCGATTCCCCGCCTCCAGGCCTGGCTCCAGAGGGGGGCCCCGGTGACCGCGTCCGGGCGAGGGAAAACGAAATCCATTTGTCTGGCCCGTCACCTAGGACCCGTTTGCCATGGGTGACCCTACCAGAGGCATGAAGCCCCAGACAACATGGCTCCTTGGATCATAGGGGCACGCAAACCCCTCCACCACGACTCACCCTTTCTTGCCAGAGTGCGGTTCATGGTTGTGTGAGTTGCCGCCAGAGTCCGGTTCATGGTTGTATGAGTTGCCGTCAGAGTGTGGTTCAGGGTTGTGTGAGTTGCCGCCAGAGTGCGGTTCAGGGTTGTGTGAGTTGCCGCCAGAGTGCGGTTCAGGGTTGTGGGAGTTGCCGCCAGATTGCGGTTTGGTTCCCCAAGTTGCTGCCGATTGCGCGTCAGGCACCCAGTGTGTGCTGCGATTGTGGCCCTGGGCCCCTGACCTCCGCTGAGTGCAGGTCTGTTCCCCAAGTTGCTGCCGATTGCGCGTCAGGCCCCCAGTGTGTGCCGCGATTGTGGTCCTGGGCCCCTGACCTCCGCTGAGTGCAGGTCTGTTCCCCAAGTTGCTGCCGATTGCGCTTCAGGCCCCCAGAGTGAGCCGCGATTGTGGCCCTGGGCCCCTGACCTCCGCTGAGTGCAGGTCTGTTCCCCAAGTTGCCGCTGAATGCGGTTGTTTCCCCAGTCGCTGCCGTGTGCCGTTCGGGCCGTTTCAAAAACCAGTGGGGTCGTCTGGACTGATGTGTCTTTGTAAACTAAATGTGATAAATAACAGGAACATCACTCAAATATTGGTGATCCAGTTGAGAGTCTCACATATTTCTTCGCTATCGAGTTTGCTACTGCATGCGCAGTGATACTGACCGGCAGAATAATATCCGGTTATTCCCAAAGATGATCTTTTTTCTGAAATAATTTTACGTTTACGGACTTAAGTAACCCGGCCGGGTCATACCAAAGACTATAAAAATGGGACCCATTGCCTCCCTGCTTGGCACTCAGCATTTAAGGTTGGAATTGGGGGGTTAGATCACCAAATGATTCCCGAGCGCGGCGTCGCTGCTGCTCACTGCTCCCCTCTCCCCCAAGGGATGGATCAAAATAACACGGGGATGGGTCAAATGCAGAGGACAAATTTCACCACACCCAGATGCGTGTGTGACGATCATTGGGACTTTAAAAAAAAAAAAAAGTCAAAATTTGGGTGCGTATTATACATGGGTACAGGCTTTTTTCCAGCATCGACATGCCATTTTTAGGGTGCGTATTATACATGGGGGCGCATTATACATGGAAAAAAACGGTAAGTCCTTTTAGACACCTGCAGGTGGAGAGTCCATTTGTCGCTGTGCATCCAGTGATAATTGAATGACATCTCTCAGGCCTCGTGCAGGAGCATTTTTATTGAGAGAAACAGAGTGGGGGTGAGAGTGGGGGTGAAAGATACAACAGGATGGGGTTGAAGCCCCTGGCCTGCTGATCAAAGCATAGCAGGGGATCTTTTACGACGTTGTGTAAACAAGGCAACTTTGATTGCTTCCTCTGCAGCTAGTCCATCAGTTCAAAAGATCTTAGCACTTTGGTCTACTACTTTTGTTAAGACAGGACAAGCTAGGTAAATTATTACAGGTTACATTCCAACATTCAAGATTCAAAGGTTTTTTATTCGCCATGTTTGAGCATGCCAAACAAGGAATTTGATTTCGGTAAATCTGTTCAACATTTAGGTGACTAACAACACTCAGGACATGTGAAAAATGGCAAATATTCTCAAACATCCCCTGATCTTAAACTCCCAAAAGGGCAAGGAAAAACTCAAAACTCCAGCTAGGGGAAATGAGAAACCTTGAGAGGAGACCACAGATGGGCAGGTCCCTTATCCAGGATGACCAGGCTACAATGGATGCAGAGAGGACACATAGTACAAACAGTGTAGACAAATTCAAAAAAGGTGCGGAGAGCAGGATGTTATTGCACAGTAATGACTCTGAGACTCTAAGAGTGGTGTGAGTTCATCAGAGCAACAGTCTGGGGGAAGAAGCTGTCTCTGCGTCTGCTGGTTTTGGCGTACCGAGGTCTATAATGCCGTCCGGAGAGGAGTAGTTCAAACAGACTGCAACCTGGGTGAGAAAGGTTTGTAGAGATGTTCCTTGCACGTTTCCTGGTCCTGGACAGGTACAAGTCTTGGATAGATGGGAGGTTGATTCCAATTATCTTTTCTGCAGTCCTGATTGTCCGTTGCAGTCTGTGCTTGTCTTGTTTGGAGGCCGATCCAAACCAGACAGTGATGGAGGTGCAGAGGACAGACTGGATGATGGCAGTGTAGAAGGTCTTCAGAAGCTCTCGCGGCAGGTTGAACTTCTTGAGCTGTCTCAGGAAGTACAGCCTCTGCTGGGCCTTCTTCCGGACAGAGTCTATGTGGCCGGTCCATTTCAGGTCCCGAGAGATTGTGGTTCCCAGGAACTTGAAGGTGTCTGTGGAGAGAATAGTATTACTGCGAATAGTGAGGGGTAAAAGTGGTGAAGGGTCTCGCCTGAAATCGACTGTCATCTCCACGGTCTTGAGCGGGTTCAGCTCCAGGTGGTTTTGACTGCACCAGTGGACCAGCCGCTCCACCTCCTGTCTGTACGCAGTCTCATCACCGTCCTGGATCAGTCCGATGAGAGTGGTGTCGTCTGCATACTTCAGAGGCTTCACAGGAGAGTCACCTGAGGAGAAATCATTGGTGTAGAGAGAGAAGAGCAGTGGGGAGAGGACGCACCCCTGAGGGGCTCCAGTATTGGTGGTCCGGGTGTCAGATGTGATGCCCCCCAGCCTCACAGGCTGTCTCCTGTTGGTCAGGAAGCTGGTAATCCACTGACAGGTGGAGGCAGGCACCGCAAGCTGGATGAGCTTCTGTTGGAGGATGTCAGGAGCGATGGTGTTGAACTCCGAGCTGAAGTCCACGAATAGGATCCTGGCGTACGTTCCTGGGGTGTCCAGGTGGTGCAGGATCTAGTGCAGTCCCATGTTGACCGCATCGTCCACCGACCTGTTTGCCCGGTAGGCAAACTGGAGGGTGTCAAGCAGGGGGCTCGTGACATCCTTCAGGTGGTTCACCACTAAACTCTCGAAAGATTTCATGACCACAGATGTCAGTGCGACAGGTCTATAGTCATTTAAACCTGTGATGGCGGGCTTCTTGGCCACTGGAACAATGGTGGAGCTCTTGAAGCACGAGGGCACCTCACACAGCTCCAGAGAATGGTTGAAGATCCGTGCAAAGGTGGGCGCCAGCTGCTCAGCGCAGACTTCCAAGCAGGAAGGTGACACGCCGTCTGGGCCCGGTGCCTTCCTGGTCTTTTGTCTCCAGAACATCTGCCGCACTTCCTCCTCGTAGATCTGGAGTGCGGGCGCGGCCTCTGCAAGAGAGAGAGTGGGTGGCAACGTTGATAGTCAAAGTCAAAGTCTGCTTTATTGTCAATCTCTTTACATGTCAAGACACACAAAGAAACCGAAATTACGTTTCCTCTATCCCACGGTGACGAGACCTAGTACACGATAGACATACAAGTAAACGACACAAAATAAAAACAAGAAGGCACAAACAATAAATCATAAGAGTGATGAATAAATAATAAACAAATAACACAATAAATAAGAGCAAAACGGAGCCAGTGTGCATACAGCAGACAGTAAGCATAGCGCAAAAGTACAGGACGCTACGCAGAAAGGGGGAGAGAGTTCAGGATCCGAACAGCCTGGAGTATAAAGCTGTTGGTGAGTCTGGTGGTGCGGGAGCGCAGGCTCCTGTACCTCTTCCCAGAGGGCAGAAGATCAAACAAAGAGTGAGCGGGGTGACTCACATCACTCACAATCGTTGTCGCCTTGCGGGTGAGATAGAGGTGTGGACAGAGCAGTTTTGGGGAGAGGTATGTAGATTGTGCTGCAGGAAGTCCCGTTGTGTGGGAGGACTGATCAAACCTGCAGTAGAACCTGTTTAGCTGCTTAGCAAGCCTTGGGCTCTCCACAGGACGGGGGATTTGTTTCTTGAAGCCCGTGATGCTCTGCAGACCTTTCCACACTGTTGAGGGATCAGGATTGGCAGAGAGGTGTCTCTTCAGGTTCTCCCCGTAACACCTCTTGGCTTTCCTGACCTCTCGGTTCAGTGTGTTTCTGGTCTGCTTGAACAGGTCCCGGTCACCGCTCCTGTAGGCCTCTTCCTTGACTTTGAGCAGCCTCCTGAGCTTCGGTGTAAACCAAGGTTTGTCGTTGTTGTACGTGCAGAAGGTCTTAGTCTGCAAACACAGATCCTCACACTGACAAAACTGATGTATGATGTGACTGTCTCAGTGAGTTCATGCAGGTCTGAAGTTGCAGCTTCGAAAACTCCCCAATCGGTGCAGTCAAAGCAGGCTTGGAGGTCCTGCCTTGACTCCACTGTCCACTTCCTCACAGTCCTCACCACAGGCTTAGAAGTTTTTAGTTTCTGCCTGTAGGCTGGGATCAGATGAACTAGACCAGGGGTGGGCAAACTACGGCCCGCGGGCCACATCCGGCCCACGGGACCGTTTAATCCGGCCCGCCAACCCTGAACAAATTGTATTATTAAACTTTTTTTTTTTGGTCATTTTGCCTGCAATGACTGCGTTTTCCCAGTAGATGGCGAAGCGCTCGCCTGCGCATTTACTACCGGAAGCCGTGTCAGAAAGCTCGGTGCACACTCACAAGTGCGTGTACGTACTCAGTAGTACGGACTTGGCGCACTCTCGCTCTATTCGTATCAGTCCCGAATTTAGAGCGTGGGCTTTGACGACAGCATTCTTATAATTCGCGCGCTGAGCTTTCAGATGGAGTTTTGCGCTAAAGCCACCCACAAACCTTCCCCTGGAATCCTTCCATTAAAATGAGTGGCCCGAAAAAAAGAAGTGAGTGCCGAATGTTAAAAAAGAGTGGACAATTTGGCTCGACGTACGCGACGTGACGTTCAGCCACATCAACATCAACCCGTCACAGATCAAGGTAAACGGACCAACACCTCCGATCTCGCCTAAGAATTGCCACAACAAATTTTACTCCAGACTATGACGCACTAGCAAAAAAGGGACACCAACAACACTGTTCTCACTGAAAATGAACGGGAGGCTCTCAAGTTTATTGTAAAAAAATGCATTTTGAATATGATTTGTACACATAGCAGGGATTGAAACTAGCGACCATTCTCATTTTCAAACAATGCAGGATGCTCAAGGACATTGATGCACCACCTATTTGCGACTAATCTTAACCTGTAAAGTTCTTAAGGCTTACTTTAAGGAGGTGTTTCCCGTTTCCTCACCTCTGTTACCAGGTGTTTGCGAGTTAAAACTCTGCTCTGATTTTCAGATACCCCTCACCGTGTTGCTGTTTTGATTACTTTATTTGGATGTATGCTTTCACCGATTCTTCAAGATGATATATTTGGTCAGAATGTTTGCCGTTTGATGTGATCTCATAAGATAAACATCTTTCATTAATCTGACCTGCAGGCACTGAAGTGATGGGGATTGTTATTCATAATAACAGTGTCGTATTTTATGAGAATCACTGATAGCAGTTTTTTAGTGAATTATTATTTTTTTAATGCTGTTAATAAATGCATTTGTTTTCAAAAAAATTGTTTGGAATATCCATGCTTTACTACCTACTAAAGGCCAAGATCTTTTATGCAATGACCTTTACAGGTCGCTTATATGACTTCACACAACGCCTACGTCCATCTGCTCCTTGTCCGGCCCTCCGGTCCAAATTTAGAACCCAGTTCGGCCCGCGAGTCAAAAAGTTTGCCCACCCCTGAACTAGACAGTGGTCCGAGAGTCCTAAAGCTGCACGAGCCACAGAGTGGTATGCATCCTTAATCACGGTGTAGCAGTGGTCCAGAGTCTGTGCCCCTCTGGTGGGACACGTTACGTGCTGTCTGTATCTGGGGAGTCCGTGTGCGAGGTTCGCCCTGTTAGGATCACCCAGAACAATGATTAGTGAGTTTGGTAGAAATTTCTCCATGTCTGTTACGTGGTCAGCCAGCATCTGCGTGGCTTCACTCGCATGTGCGTGTGGTGGAATGTAAACAGCCGCCATGACGATCGAGGAGAACTCCCGTGGTGAATAGAACGGCCGGCAGTTTATGAAAAGTGTTTCTAAGAGAGGGCTGGAAAACTCTTTCAACACCGTGACATCAGTACACCAACGTTCATTAATGTAGAAACAGAGACCACCTCTCTTTGATTTTCTGGAGAGCTCCGCGCTGCGATCTGCACGCGTTAGCCGAATCCCCGCTAACTCCACGGCGTGGTTGGGGTTTCATTCGCTGAGCCACGTTTCAACAAAGCACAGCGCGGCGGATCTGCTGAAGTCCGTGTTCCTTGAAGTGAGGAGCAGCAGTTCGTCTTGTTCGCCAGGGAGCGGACATTCGCCAGATGAATTGACGGTAGGGCAGAACGGAACCCTCTCTGCCTCAGCTTTACGAGGGCTCCGGCTCATTTTCCGCGCCGCCGTCGTCGCGCTAGCTTGTATAGCACCGCCGCTCCGGCTAGAATCTCCGACAAACAGTCTGAATCAGAGAGAACAGGAGAGAAAATACCAGAAGAAGACTGTCTGATGTTTAACAGCGCTTCTCTGGTAAAAGTGATCCGGGATGGACAGCAGAGGACACAGAAAACACGCAAAATAAGACAAAGAAACAGAGAGCGACTCACCGTGGCTGCCATCCGCGGCGCCATCATATGAAGTTCATCATAATCATACGATGAAGATAATCTTTACAGTGTAAACCCTAACATAACCCTTCTGTTTTATCATATGATTATGAGGTTTTCCCTCAATACTCCAGTCCAAAATTTGTGTGTAACTCAAAAACATGCGGCAAGATTAAATGCAGGAAAAGAGTCACACGGTCCCTCTGCCTTAGGCGACCAGAATGCTATCAATAAAAAAAGAAAAACACAGAAACAGTACGTCATTGTATCCATCACTTGCAAGGCATTTTCGATGGTCAAATCATCAAGTTTCTGTAAAATAATGCTGAGCTAAACAGCATCTACGCAATCCACGTTTCGCAGCACATCATAGTCATCACATCAGTCATGTCTGAGAAGTTGTATATGTACTTGTGCTACGGTAGAAGACACAAACCTTGTCACAGCAGACTTCAAACATGGGATAAAACAGGTCGTAAACAAGCACAACAATGCCAGCACAGCAAGCACAGGAGCCACAAGTTTCAACAGCAGCTGCCACCAAGTGCCAGAGAATAGCCATGAAAAGAAATCCCATTGGTGGGATTTTATCCTCCGACATGGCCTGCTGTAAATTCCTCAGTGAGTTCATGGCTTCCTTGATGTGCGTGTCATTATCTCCTGGAATGTATGTGCAACAGGAAGTCCGAATGATATGGCACACACCACCTTGTGCTGCCGTCATCAAGTCCAGAACCATCCTGTTTCGCAAGACCATAAGTCTAATAGCCTGGATCTCTCTATTCTGTCCATCATCGACTTGCAGTGAGAGATTCACAAAGGATTGAAAACGATAGTTCAGTGTCTCGATGAAGAGTGATTGTTTCCCAACTCCGATCCAAGGAAAAAGCGCATGAACAACTTTGTCTCCAACGGACCATACTTTATGGTCGTCTGGAACATTTGCACCCCAGACAGGGTCATGAGGGTCAAAGGTTGCAACCGCCCTGCGTCGACGTCCAGAAGAGTTGTGTGCTGTCGTCAGCTGACGATGTTGTATCCTGTAGGTGTGGTCTGTCACCCACACTGGTGCACACACTCCTGTCCAGTTGGCAGGCAGGATCGGATAAACCTTGAGAGCACAAAGCCACCTGCCATTCTGTATGAAGTATGTTCCGTTTGATGGTGCAGCCATGTTGGTCGGAGAGCCCTCACCACCTGAAATGGCTCTCTTATCCTGACACTCAGCGGCGATGTCCAAAGCTCCCATCCAGTTTCCTCCTGGAGAGCAGCCGCTGTCAATGCATTTGTGTGTCTCACTTCCTTGGATGTAACACGTATAGTTCACTCCCGGTGGCCGCTCTGTGTAGGCCACCTGCGGCAATGTTCCTCCTTTAACAGTCATATTGAGATTTGTCCAGAAAAGCTGATCACAGGTACCTTCCGCAAGTCCAGGGCATCACTGACTGTGACAGCACGGTGTTGATGTCCAACTCCTTCCATGGATGCCATACATTTCGCTTCAGTGACATTCATTGCTCTGGCCTCCAAGTGAACTTGTGTAGAGGAAGGAGGAAGTTTGGAACACACATAGCAACCCTCCTGTGTGTGTGATCTCACAGTGAACTTGACGTACCGGTACCAAGTGTTGGTTTCGTATGGGTTTCTGGGGTCCCATGACCAGTCCTCAAAGTTCTCATCGTGTGACCATCGTTTTCCACGGTCAACATTGTCACTTGGTCTGTTCAGCTGAGTCCATAGACCATAGCACGCTCCAACCACAGCGCAGCAGAGGATCCACCTGGCATGTGGAGCCCCGTTGCTACTTGGATGACAGGGACACCAAGGCTTACCTTCGCCTAGCGGAGTGGGGATTGTTGTTCGCTTCACCAACATTGAGACGTCCCACCCTAAACGATGAGGCTAGTTTGAAGTCAGGCTTCCCCACCACGCCGAAATGAGGGGTCCAGCACTCCCTGTAGCTTGCAGTGACTGAGGTGAATCCAGCTGGGCCGTTCAGCGATCTTCACTGCGGTGGGGGTAGTCAGCAAGACTTAGAATGGTCCCTCCCACCGTGGGCTGGCCCAGTTCTTTCTTTTGATGCCTTTGATGTAGACCCAGTCTCCTGGCTTGATGGGGTTGTCGACCTGTGAGGATGAAAGATCAGGCGGCAGTAAATTTGCAATTGACACCTCAGTCTGAGCGTTCTGATCATGTAATCTGCCAAGGACTGTTCTTCATCTGCCTTTTGTAAATCTGCAGGGAACACAGGTAGTCTATATGGCCTCCCGTGGATGATTTCAAAATATGTGAGCCCTTCTGAAGTGGGGGTGATTCTCATATAGAGCTTCACTAAATCTAGGCTCTCTGGCCAAGATCTGCCTGTTGTTTCCATGCATTTTTTCAACCTGCTTTTGATAGTATAGTTTGATCGTTCAAACAGGCCAGCGCTCGAAGGGTGGTAACTGCAGTGGGTTTTTAACGTTATCCCACGGTGTACAGCCATGTTCTGTACAACTTGGTTCACAAAGTGTGGGCCATTGTCACTGTAAATAGTTTGGGGTATGCCATGAGTCGGTATGATGGCTTTGCAAATGGCTTTTGCCACTGTTAAGGCATCTGCATGTTTAGATGGAACTATTTCCACCCATTTGGAAAATGCATCAATCATACCTAGGCGGTATTTGTGAGGTCCACTTTGTGTGAGTTCAATAAAATCCATATGCATGATTGGAAATGGGTAAGACGGCTTTGGAAATGAGCCTCTCTTAGGTCTCATGTTTCCTTGTGGATTATGTTTCACACAAACAGGACATGCTTTACAAAATATTTTTAAGTAAACATCTAAACCAAAGGTAGTGAATTGTTGATGTATGATGGACTTTATCCCTCCTGTCGACACAAGGCAAAGCCCATGTGTTGCAATCGCTGTTATCATAAAAAAGTGATTTTGGTAAAACAGGTTTGTCATTGATGCGGAGGATATTATCTGTATGCGCTATTGCACCTTTTGTCGTCCACATTCGTTTTTCCACCATCGGAGCATTGCCCTGCATATCTGTCAGTATAGTTTTATCTATGAGTTGCGTGTCCTCTGAATCTATTAAAAAAAAAATCATGGCCATGTTTCCCCCCTGCTGCTTCTTTAGCAATTCTGTCCGCTAATCTGTTTCCATTTGAGGCTTCATCTGTGCCTGTGGTGTGAGCAGCACATTTACACACAGCTAGTTTAGCAGGTACATGAATGGCGTGCAACAAGTCTTTTAACAAGGAGGCATGGGTAACCGGCATACCGGTTGATGTTGTCATCCCTCAGCGCTCCCATTGTTTTGCAAAATAGAACAGAGTAGAAAACACATACTGACTGTCTGTATATACAGTAGGGGTGTAACGATTCATCGATACACATCGATTAATCGATATAATGCTCTACGATTTGTTGGCATCGATGCTAAACGTAAACATCGTACGTAAACATATCGCCCGTTTTTTACCTCGGACATTAGACGCGACTTTATTTTGAAATCCAGTTCATTGTTGCTTGCTTCCTCTTTCCGGGAGCAGTGCGCGGCGTATTGTGTTGTGAGCAGAGCAGGCACGTGAAAGGGGAGCCGACAACTACGCGGCTCCTGGGTTGGTACTATGGCTAGTGTCCAAGAAGACGAGGAAATTCGCTCCCCTTTGGGCTTCAAGTCATTCGTTTGGAAGCACTTTGTAATTTCCTAATTAAAGAATTTGCAGTACCTTCTTGATTTTGCGTACGAATTGTTATAAATCAGGATATTAATCTATATCGAACGTAGAACACTATATCGTGATATTGTGAATGAATCACAGCAGGCTTTAAGATATCGACAAATATCGTATCGTAGTTCTTTGTATCGATATATCGTGTCGTGACAAAATCCGCGATTTACACCCCTAGTATACAGTGACTTCCTTATCTTCCGCTAATTGACAAGCTCTTGTTAGTGCAATTAGCTCAGCAGCCTGCGCTGACCTGTTGTATGGAAGCTTCTCTGCTTCAACAATCTGGTTTGGCAATTTCATAATTGCATACCCATTTTGATTGTTCCCTTTAGGATCCTTCGAACATGACCCATCCACAAACCACTTTTCCCCTTTGTCAAGTGGTGTGTCAATTAAATCTTGTCTGGGCAGCTGTAGATGTTCTGTAGCATCCAGACAGTTATGTGGGGTACCATCCCCTGGCAACGGGATCAACGTTGCTGGGCTAAGCTGCACCTCTTTATCACAATGTGTGGTTATGACAGAAGTGTAGCAGTGTAGGATAGGTGTCTGGCAGGTGACAAAAAGTTCATCTTGCTTTGCAGTAGCAACACATCTACAGCATGTGGAACTAGCAGTTCCATTTTGTGAAAGAGCACCACATCTGCAGATTGTCTCACTGCAAGCGCTGCCGCGCATACTGCTTGGACACAGTCTGGCAAGGATTGAGCCACTGGATCCAATTTTTTTGAATGAGATGCAATTGGTCGTAGTTTGCTGCCATGACTCTGCAGCAACACTGAGGTCATAAAACCATTCCTGCAGTCTGCTGTTTGCACAAAGGTTTTATTGTAGTCTGGTAAGATAAGAGATGTGATTTCCATCAGAGCCTGTTTCAGCACTACAAAAGCATAATCTGCTACTGGTGTCCACATTATTTTTTCTGTCATTGCCATGGGGACTCCATGCGCAGTATCTAGCAGCGGTTGCGTCTTTTCAGCATAATGTGGGATCCATGCTCTGCAGTAATTGCAGAGACCCAAAAATGACATAATTTGTTTCTTTGTCTCCGGTTTCGGTGCATCTGCAATTATCCGCTTTCTGGTTTTCTGTATCTGTCTTCCAGAAGCTGTCAACGTGTGACCTAAATAGTTCACTTCCTGTCTGACCCATTGGAGTTTGTTCTTGTTCACTTTATTCCCTGTTTTGCAGAGATAGTGTTACAATGCTAAGGAGTCTTCCTTGCAAGCAGCTTCAGTTTCAGAGGCTACCAGGAGATCATCTACATAAACTAGAAGTTGGCTTTTGTTTGACATCTGAAAATCAGCCCAACAGGCCATGATAGCTTGAATGAAAATAGTTGGACTATCAGCAAACCCCTGTGGCAATCTAGTGTACGTATAACTTTGGCCTTTAAAAGTAAACGCAAACCAAAACTGTGAGTCTGGGTGAATTGGCACTGAGACAAATGCATTGCTAAGATCAATTACTGTGAAAAACGTCTGGTTAGGTTTCAAAGTGTTCAGAAGTGTGTGTGGGTCAGGTACATTAGGTGCTATTGTCTGCACTGCATCATTCACTGCTCTTAAATCTTGTATCATTCACCAATCAATTTTATTGGCCTTTCGAACTGGAAAAATAGGAGTGTTGCAAGGAGAATCCGAGCATGTTAGGGTTTGCAGAATATCTTCATCGTATGATTATGTTGGAATATAACCTGTAATAATTTAACTAGTTTGTCCTGTCTAGACAAAATTAGTTTACCAAAGTGCTAAGATCTTTTCAACTTATTGACTAGCTACAGAGGAAGCAATCAAAGTTGCTTTGTTTACAGAACGTCGTAAAAGGTCCCCTGCTATGCTTTGATCAGCAGGGGTGCGTCTCCACCCTATCCTGTGTGTTCCCACACCCCTACTTTTAACCCCCACTTTCAACCCCACTCTGTTTCTCTCAATAAATAAGCACCTGAGAAGGCCTGGGTCAGACTTCATTCGACCATCGCTGTAAGCACAGCGACGAGTGAACTCTCCGCCTGCAGGTGTCTAAAACGACTAACTTGTCTCCTGTGTGGTTCTTGCAAAATAAGTTAGAGTGAGCACCAGCCTAACATTTTGGTGCCGAAACCCGGGACCCTCATACCCGCCATTTGGCTGACGGAGGAGGACGTTCTGCATTGTCGACAAGCCAGCGTCCTTTAGGGGGACCTGGAAAAGAAAGTCCTGGGAAGAGAATTTCTTCGCTGGGCCAGCATCTTAGGTCTGCCTTCGTCTGCCAGAGGTGGATTGACAGGTTCCCGCAATGCAACGGACCAGGGGTCAGGTAAGTCAAAAGATTGTGTGGTTGTGAAACGCGTAAAAGGTGCACGGGAGACAGCTTGGGTTCAAGTCCCAGGGGAAGAAACAGGCTAAGAAAAGCAGAGCTTCTTTTTCGTTCATCGAAGAAGTGCGTAGATTCTTCTTTGTCTGTTTTTCCAAGCTGAGGGATCTGGCTTGGGTTAGAGTCCCAGTGGAAGGAAGGTGCTAAGAAACACGGAGCTTCTTTTTCGTTAGTCAAAGAAGAGTGTAGATTTTTCTTTGTACGTTTTTCCGGCCAAAGAACAGCTTGGGTTCAAGTCCCAGTGGAAGGAACGGGCTAAGAGAAAGAACAGAGCTTCTTTTTCTTAAGTGAAGAAGGGCGTAGATTCTTTTTTTTTGTCCGTTGTTCCAAGCTGTTTGCATGGATGTTGTGTGGTTAAGAGAGTGCGACTGGTAGGATAAATTGACTGCAAAGAGAATTTGGTGGAAGGTCAATTTAAACCTGCATCCTCAAAGAAAAGAAAAAAAAAATGTAAAAATTGTATAAACCTAAAATACCAAATTAAGATGGGAAATAAGAACGGTAGATCTCTAGCTCTTGAAGAAGATGAGAAGTTCATGGCGAGTAAATGTCGTAATTGTATGCAATACATGCCGAAGTGGAACAAAAAGTATGGTGTAGAAGGGAAGTTGAAAGTTGAAGTGTGGAAGATAGTGGTTGATGTTTTGGAGGAGAGTGTAGATAGGATGACAAAGGGACAGAAAAAGAAAAGGAAAGAGAGTTGAATTGTGCTAGAATGTGGTTGAAAGCTTCGCAAGAGAGAAGAGAACAAATTCAAGAGACAAAAAACGGAAAGATAAAAAGTGATGAGACCACCATTCAATTAAGATTTGGTAAAGAATTCTGGGTGCACAGTGGCATCCCATTCGATGATGCAGCTGAGAGTGCTTATCAGCAACATCTTAGAAATGTGCTCCTCACTGTTTCACCCCCCGACATAGGCAACTGGGTGAGGAAACACTTGGTGGAAGCAGACACTGCTTGTGTTGTGACAATTGAGAAAGGACAATGTTCTGATGTATTTCATCTAGATCAGTGGTTCCCAAAGTGGGCGGTACCGCCCCCCTGGGGGCGGTGGAAAGATCTGGGGGGGCGGTGAGGAAGAAAGGGGCGGTAGGGGGGCGGCAGTCCGAAGTTGAAGTCAGAAGTTTGAACGTTTGTTTGACGATTTGTACACAACACGTGCAGCAGGACGAGTCAGTGGACGACGCATCAGGGTCCGGTTACCACACGCCGCTCAAAAAGTCATATCAAGATTTTTGGTTACAAAAAAAAATCTCTGACTGCTATCAAGTGCTGTGGAACAAGGTCAAGATGTACTTTATTGCGTTCCCAACATCATATTTAGTAGAACAGGGCTTCAGTGCAGTCGCCTTGCTTCTTTCCAAGCAAAGAAACCGACTGAAAATTACTGACTGCGGGGATCTATGACTTCTTCTTAATGAGTTCCAGCCTGATGTTGAGAAGCTTATGTCCCTGCACCAAGCACATCCATCCCATTAATATTACGTGTGAGACAATGAAGTTTACTGGTGGAATTTTTATTTACCATTCTATGTTGCTGAAACAGTTAAAACTGCTAAAAAAATAAATTGGTTTACTAAATTGGGTTTTATTTGTGAAATACACATTTGTGTTTAACCTTTCTCTTTTCAAATTGCAGCATACCAAATATCAAGAAAGAGGTGTTTGTTTCCATATGTGTCTGGGGGGGGGGTGGGCGCTAGGAATTCACTGGGGAGCCAAGGGGGCGCCAGCCTGCAAAAGTTTGGGAACCATTGATCTAGATGATGATAATGATCTAAATGAAGATGCAACGATCTTCTTCCGAAGCTCCCAAAAGGGCAGAGGAAGAGTTAGAGACCAACAAGGCCGCAGGCCGCCATTCAATTCAAACTCCAGCTCAAATTTGGACTGTTGGAACTGTGGGAAACGGGGCCACTTGGCGTGAGTGTGTCGTCGTGTGAAATAATACCAATCAAAGGGTGGAGGAAGAGGCAGAGGAAAAGCCAAATTTTCAACATGTCAAGCTTCTCCCCCCCCTTTTTGACCGGTCATGCTAATACAGGGACATTGTATGCTACATTTAATGGAAATTATTGATTGGTTGTGTTGTAAGATTATACAAACTTCTATACGCAAGCTGAATCTGAGAGATTGAGTTCTTTGAATTATAAATCAAGGAGAAAATTCTGATTAATTTGCAAGCAGGTTTTTTTTTTTTTTTTGTGTTGAGTTTTTTTTGGATTGGTGGATTGTTCTATCAGGAACCTTGAGTTGAAAATGGTATGTGAATGTTGTGTGGAGTGCTTGGATGAATTGGGACCAATGTGATAGAAAGACTCCTTTTTGGAGGCTGTGTGAGATGCAAATGAGCATTGATGCCTGAATGCCCGACTGAAGGGAAAATACAGGTTGAATGGTTGAAGTTGTTGGTGAATACTATGGAAAATGAGTTGAGCGACTTTGAGTAAGTTAGATGCTAGAAAGGAAAGAAGGAAAAACAAAACCCCAAATACAAGCAAAAGAAAAATAAAGGTTGCTTTTGACAAGAGTTGCAAAGAACAGACGAAGAACAGTCCTTGACCCGGCATTTGCGTTTGGCGGTCGTCAATGTGGTTCCGAGACCTGCGTCTTGTGGTTTGTCATTTGTAACGTTTGGCTGTTGTGATCCTCCCAAACAGACATAAGTGATTTGTGCTTTTGTTGTTTGTTGTAATTGGTTAGTGGGAGGACTGCTGGAGCTTGCTCCTACGGTTTCTCACCTGTGCCTTCCTGCCTTCCATTGTCTCCACTTAGACTGGACTGTGGAGGGGGGAGTGTGGTATTGTGGTGTGAAAAGGGTGTAGGAGCCGGCTCCTGTGGTGATTGATATTGTAATTTGATTGTGGGGGAGACTGATGTAGGTGTGGGGCTCTGGACTCTGCGGGTAGCTGTTTGCTGGGTTGGCGGGGGATGGGGGACGACGGCATTGGTTTGTCCCAGTACTGGCCAGGGTGGAATAAATCAGTATGAAAATGCCGGCCCCCCCCCCCCCCCTCTTGCTTCCCTTGCTGTGGCTGCGCGCGGAGGAGGGTCGTACCCACTCCAGGGGTGTGCTGAGTGCATGGTGGCAAGTGATATTGATGCAGGGTGATGCTTAGGGAAGGTGTGACAATAGTTGCACAAAGGATAAAAGTACTACCAAAACGTCAAAAAAGGGGATGGCGTTTGCGCAGCGTTGTTTGTTGGTATTGTTTGTGAGCTGTGTCTCTGCTGTTTTTGTGTTGTCTGTGTGTTGTGTTTTGTGTTAAAAGGATGAAATTCGCTAATATAGGTGCACTAAAGAATTTATTTATCTGTAGTCTATCTGATTTGCACCGCAAAACAAAACCGATTTTGTTAAGATAGGAAGGAAAAATAAAAAAGCGACCAATTTGTTTATGGGCAGAAACTGGTCCACGCTCCTTTAATGCCTAGCTTTGATTAAACAAAATTTGAGAGATGGAAAGAACTTGCTTTCTGGAATTGAATGATGTACAATTATGAAATACCGACATTTCAAAGCTAAATTTAAAATTTGAGAATAAGAGAGCGATTGAGTTAGTCAAAGTTATGAAACTACAACAGTTAACTATTATATTATTTTACCAGCAGTTATTTTGTTTATTTTGTTTATTTTTTTTATTCGATTGGTGGATTGGGTTGTTACGTTGATAAAGGAAAGGAAACGATACAAATGGGCAGCTGTATTGAGCCATGGTGTTGTCACGTGCCGTTGACACCTGGCTCAACAGGCGGGATAGAAGGGCAGTTCAGTCAGCTTTATACAACATATGAATTTGATTCATATTCAAAATGTTTATGAAAAAATTTTTAGAGCTTGTTTAACATGTGCTTAACACAATCCACAGGGTTATAATGCCTGGTCATAATAGATGCATTCTAAAAATGGATTGAATTGGCTTCAAAATAAACATTGAATGCCTTAACAGTGGCAGAAGGGTTATGTAAAGAAATAATAGTTTGTCAACAACTGCTGTAGATGTTAAAGAATGGAATCAATTTCTCGAAAATGAATGTGGATAGTTTGTTTACTGATTGTGAAATGTGCGACAGAGTGTTCTATATAATATCCGTTGAATGGAAGAAAAAGAAAAGAAACGATTGCTTTTAGAGAATGTAGTCAACCGAAATTGTATATGTACCGACATGCCAAAATCTGGGAAAAAGCTGGAAAAAACAAAAACATAATATCTTTAAATTTGAGATGCGACGATGATCTGACTGAAATTGATGCAATTAAAGTCCCCAGAGGAGTTCCTGATTAATAAGAATTAATTGACCAAATTGAAGCGGGATGGGAGTCCTCCATTTGCTGCTGGTGGACGATGAACAAGAACGTTGACAGGATAAATTACATCCATTGCAACATGCAGAAATTGGGCAAACGGACACAAGCGGGACTTGAGGCAGTGCACGAACAGCTAGCCATGCCTTCCCTAATGTCAATCCAGAACCGCAATGCTCTTGTTATGTTGTTGTCTGGGAAAGGAAGGGTCTGCGCAATGTTCAGGGAACAATGCTGCACCTTCATCCAGAATGACACCGCCCCTGATGGGAGCCTGACGAAGGTGATTGCAAACTTGCAATCTCTCAACACGAAGATGAAAGAGCACAACAAGTGGATGACTGCTTTTGGGAAGTATAAAGCCCTTGTGTCCTCAATTACTGCTATACTCACCTTGTGTGGATGTTGTTGTATTCCATGTCTCCGTGCGCTGTTTAATCGTCTTATCACTACAGCAATCTCGCCCATGGACGACGAGATGGCCCGGGTATGCCTAATGTCTGAACGGCAGCATGTTGATGATAACGATGATGATGATGCAGTTTTTGCACTTGAGTTTACAGACTTTTTCCCAGATCTGTGTGTTTCCGAATAATGATGTCGCAACATTTATCCTCTTTGGTGGAAATATTTGTGCGCATACTTGTGATCCGACAACTGAAAATCAAGAGAAGTGGTTGTTTTTTGGTAATGTAAATATTGAGCAAATGTGTGATAAACAGGAGGGAAATGTTGGAATAATTTAAGTGAAGCCTTGGCCTGCCAGACTTGTAGGCCTTGTCTTTACGAGTTTATGGCTTTCCTTTTATCTACGTTCTTCCTCTTTAGTGACAGGGATGTCTTTTGATCCCTGTGAGAGGCCTTCACTAACAATGAGCAGAGCTTATTTGCATAGGCGAAATGTTCTTGTTTGGTTGAATGAAACTCCATTCCTTTTAGTTAACTGTAGGTTTGGTTCGTAGATCAGAACTGTTTTTTTTGTTAAGTGTTAAACACAGTTTGAGGTAGTTGCGTACAAGTTATCCTATATTTACTTAATGTTTGTTTAAGGAACTGCATACCAGTTACCTTACATTTACTTAACATTTGTTTTGGTGTTTAGGGCAAGTTACTTATTATGATTGTTTGTTAATTTACTAAGTAGATCAAGTCCAGCCAAGGTTTAGTTGCATTGTTCCACAGGACAGCGGCAATTGAAGTTATCTGATCTCACTCGCGGACGACTCGGCCAACAACTAGAGAAGAACAGATGGACAAACTCTGCGGGGGTCACGGGCCGACAATGAAGTGCTAGTTCACACCACACTACATTCCTTAGCTAATCAACGTTGCTTCAGACACAATCTTCCCTCCCTTTGGTGTAGCAACGCCTCTGTAACCAGGGCAACCAAAACAGTGATAAAAGGAGCAGAAGAAACATCTCAAATGACTAATGCAAAGGTTGCAGAAAAGGTGCTGGTTTTTGCTGTTTTCCGGACGTGCTGCTGTCCTTTCGGTGGCGGATCCAGAACCAGATCACCCCAACGTTCTGGCTGAAGGTCCCAAGAAGGAGGGGGACGGAGCCTGCGTCGACTGGACCCTATAAATTGGTGGAGCGCATCTCACATGCCGTCAAACAGCTTGCCGGCAAAGTAGGATCGTGGTATCATCTGTCCCAGTGCGCCCCAGTGAAGGGTTCCTGCAAGGAACCAGATCAGCCATCGACAGTCCCCGCCCCAGTTCATACAGAGGCAGAATAATCCTCTTCCCCCTTGGTGGCCAGGTAGTCCACCCTGAGCCACTGAAGACCACGACCACGCAGCAGATATTTCCAAGTTCTCCCCGGACGGAGCAGATCTGCGAAGGGGGTGAGAATCGTGCTCACCCTCCACCAGTGGGCGTGCCAAGCCCCCAACGACGGAACAATCACGAGCAATTTATATCTTGATTGATAACATTCTGGTCGCCTAAGGCAGAGGGACCGTGTAACTCTTTTCCTGCATTTAATCTGGCCGCAGGTTTTTGAAATTACACACACAATTTGAACTGGAGTATTGAGGAAAAACCTCATCTTCACTGGAAGTTATTGCTTTCATTGTATTTTCTTACTTATGTTTGATTGATCGAGGTTGACAATCATATGATAAAACAGGAGGGATATGTTAGGATTTGCAGAATATCTTCATCGTATGATTATGTTGGAATATAACCTGTAATAATAATTTAACTAGTTTGTCCTGTCTAGACAAAATTAGTTTACCAAAGTGCTAAGATCTTTTCAACTTATTGACTAGCTACAGAGGAAGCAATCAAAGTTGCTTTGTTTACAGAACGTCGTAAAAGGTCCCCTGCTATGCTTTGATCAGCAGGGGTGCGTCTCCACCCTATCCTGTGTGTTCCCACACCCCTACTTTCAACCCCCACTTTCAACCCCACTTTCTCCCCACTTTCTCTCAATAAATAAGCACCTGACGAGGCCTGAGTCAGACTTCATTCGACCATCGCTGTAAGCACAGCGACGAGTGAACTCTCCGCCTGCAGGTGTCTAAAATGACTTGCTTGACTCCTGTGTGGTTCTCGCAAAATAAGTTAGAGTGAGCACCACCCTAACAGAGCACTTCCTAATGAATCCTCCTGACAAAAGATCATTTATAACAGGGGCAATCCCGTTTATTGCCTTCTGTTTTAAAGGATATTGCTTAACTCTTGGACGCCACTCTGATCTTGTTTTGATCTGCACTGGCGGAATGGATGTTAACAGTCCTACAGCCCAGCCAATTCCCCCTGCTTCTTTTCATTCAAACAAACGTTAACTAGTTAGTCA
This sequence comes from Syngnathus typhle, assembly GCF_033458585.1. Classification (NCBI taxonomy): domain Eukaryota; kingdom Metazoa; phylum Chordata; class Actinopteri; order Syngnathiformes; family Syngnathidae; genus Syngnathus; species Syngnathus typhle. The sequence goes on from NC_083742.1 coordinate 2,363,251, forward strand.
TGCCCTACCAACAGCTACTTCACGCACAGTTTGCTTCCACATATCACAACTGGTACTGTAGCTCAAACCATCACCTTTGTCCTCATAATCAGTGACAGATCCAGCAAGTTTAATCCGGGAACCCACATCGGCCCATGTTATACTGTGAGGTCAATGAAACGTGAGGTACAGTCGACAACTTGTGTTTGTCTTCCTGAGGAGCGGGCAGGAGCACAGCAGCAGCTGCAAATGACCTGTGATCAGTGTACAGAGCAGTGATTGTTAAAGTTACTTCCTTGTCACTGAGAAAACTTTCAATATAGTCATCTTGTGGATCAGTGAGAATATTCATGGTGACATGTAATTGATTACAAGTCATTTCTGATTCAGGTTGCGTCAATTGTTTTCGGGCTTCACTCAGCAAATTGCCTGGTAGCTTGGGATTCTGTTCAGCAGAGATGTCATAAAAACAGCAAATCCGCTCACCTGCCTGTGCAGCACATGAGTCTACATCTCTCACTCTACATGCTCGCATGCCATCCTTTACTGGAATTATTGCAATTCCCAACCGAGTCATCAGATCTCGTCCCACCAGGTTTATGGGACATTTTGGGGATAGAACAATCGAGACTGAAGCTATGACTCCCGTTTCATCATTTCTCACTACAACTGGATTGGAGATACTCTCCTTGTGTTCCTGCCCATCAGCAGATTTCACCCAAATAGTATTTTAGGAGGCCTTTAGATTAGGGACTTTAGTTTTTATTACGGTTTTACAAGCTGCGGTATCACAAAAACTCTACTACCTTGTTGGCCTCTACCTCTTCCTCTGGCCCGCTGGGACCCATGGAAGAAGACTGTTGTATCTTCATCTAGGTCAACATCATCATCATTGTCTAGATGAAATACATCAGAACTTTTGCCTCTTTTGATCACTTTTTCAGCATGTCTGGCCCATTGCATAGTTGTTGTCACACTTGCAATATCTACTTCCACCAAATGTTTCCTCACCCAGTTGCCTATTTCAGGGCGGAAATTAGTAAGGAGCGCATTTTTAAGCTGTTGCTGATAAGCACTCTCAGCTGCATCATTGAATGGGATGCCACTATGCACCCTGAATTTTTTTTCAAATCTTAAGCGAAAATCATCAGTATCTTCCCCAGGCTTCTGTTTAATTCCTGCCAAATGACCATAATTCGCTCGTCTTCGAAATATAGTTCTCACTCTTTGCACAAGATCATTCCATTGTGCTGCATACTCCCCTACCAATTGATTTCCCTCAACGGGATAGGGAAAGGGCCCTTGATTATTTCTACCTGTATAATGACCTCTAACCTTTGCCCAGTCTTTTCCCAAAGAAGACATTGCAGCTTCTCCTGCTTCATGCCCATTCAGTCTATAGGAATTGTTAGGATACGGATTTTAGCTATTGATCTGACTCCAAATTGTGATCAACACTTAACACAAGAATTGCTATGTTCTAATCCACACACTAGCGCACCTAACAATTTTGAGAGTTCGTTCTGTCAAAGAGAAGACCAGTAGACCAATCAGACCGAATTTACCAATTGTTTAATCCTGACAAAGCAAGCTAATACAGGCGCCTGGGTCTTGGGTCCTTAACACAAAAAATCGTGTGCCTTCGTGACCAGAAAAGACGACACATTCTTCCGGGTTGCCCAGTTTTAAAGAAACACAATATGAATATTAAAGCATACAAAATATTGTGTGGTGATTGGTCGATGGTCATCTCCTCCTCGTTTGGGTTTCCCCCTGCTCAGCACAGGTGTCTGGACCACAAAGACGAGTTGTTTTCCACGCTCCCCATCGGCCTTGAGATATCCTCCCTTTCTGAACATCCTGTTCCACAATACTTTGAAGAAAACAAATTCATGTAGCCTGCACATTCTTTTCCACTTATTAAGCAACCACACTACTACTAGAAATTATATTGATATGATTATATGTGTCTAACGCAGCCTTAATCAAATGTGTTTGCAAACTGCCGAAAGTACATTTCCCTTTATTCCCTCTCATGACCTCACCCGTTACTCTAGCAAGCAGCGACCAGCACACTGTCGGTCCTTTCTTCCCCCCGCGGCTCATGCTGAGTCAGCAGGGTATATTGGCCATTCGGCGACAACGGGCCAGCGGTTTTCTCGATCAACCGAACAGTGAGTGATCTAATACATGGAATACAGCAACAACCGCATAAAATCATTATTGTAGTAAAAATAGCCACAGCAACAAGCACAGACATGATGAGGCCTTTCCGGTTTCCGAACGTTTTCATCCAATCGTACCAAATATCGGTGCGTACACCTGAATGATCTTTCATCTTTTTGTTCAGTGTCCTTAGTCCTTCCAACGGCTGGGTCAGTCGGCCCCCTGGTGCCGTGTTGTTGGGGATGAAAGTACAACATGCATCACCAAACATTCCGCACACACCATGTTCCTTAGCCAATAGCATGTCCAACGCAATTCTATTTTGGAACGACATCAATGACGTCGCGGCCAATTGTTCATGGACCGCTACAAATGATTCAGCTGTATAATTACCCAGTCGTTGGACATTGTAATGAACGTAATTAATACGGTCAACATTTTTATTGGGGGTGATTCATAAGAAAATACTTTCGAATCCCGAGGCCACTTGATTAACGAGTTTATACTCATCTGGCACACCCCGGGGCACTCCTATAGCGTCAATATATGTTGGATTGTTGTTGCTCAACCATGGGGGCAAAACGTCTCTTTTGGCTCGCCTCAGGAGCCCCACCAGTGGGAACTCCATGTTCCAATTGAGATTCTGTATTTCAATGGGGACAACCACCACAGGCATTATCAAAGACACAAGGGCACAGATACCTGATGCATTCTTCGGCAAGCGATCATATAATTTGTTGTCACCACACCACAACCAGAGGTCTGCACGAGAGAGAGGAGAGGGGACATTCAGAGACAAATTTATCCTGCACCATGTGTGATCTATTGTCCCAATACTTATGCCGTTTCCCTTTAACTTTAAACATGTCATATTTTGCTGAGTCACATGGCTATCAAAAATGGGCTTTCTTTTCTCCAAGCCCACGACTGGGAAAATATCATTATAAATCAAACAGTCGCCACTGGTCCTGGACCGGGTCAACACCTGTAAAACACATGCTGATTCTATTGCAGCTGGAACAACTTTTAACACTACTCTTGCTTCGAGACAGACCACACAATCTTCACCAGTTGCATTAGCAGCTTGTTCCGCCATCAAAAGCCAATTATTGTTTACAGCGGTGACTCCCGTAGTGACCCTAAACCAATCATCTACGCTCCTAACCGCTTTCGCTAAGATTCGGGGGTCTGTTGAGGGACTCAAAGATACTTCTTGTTTGGCATCCTCACCTTGACAGAGGAACATCTGCCAATACGGGTATTCATACACATATATGTTTAACTGGAAACCCTACTGCGCGTCCTCCTAAATGTAAATCGTGTGAAGTATTAACCCACAAGGTGATGCCTGTCTGCGTTTTTTTCCCTTTTATCATTTGCTGATGTTGTTTTGCTTGAACACTAGTCCCCCATGATTTATACCAATCTTTAGTGTCCCATACCAGATCTTTCCAACCCCTATTTACCAAGTCGTTGGTCAAATACCAATCATAATCACGATAATCCTGTCCTCTAATCTGCCCGTTCACCAAACTTTCAAACGGTATGACAATTTGTACTGTCACGTTTTTAGGGATGCAAACCTGGATCCCCCATTTAAATGATTGGACCGGTTCGCGGTGTCCCCGGTGTGTCTGAGTCACTTGTCTTTTGGACCGGATGTTTAAATGATGCTCAGACATGATGTTGTTTGTGGTGTGTGAAATTTGAATCTGGGACGTTTTCTGCTGGAAGGTCTCATCAATCATCATCACTGTCCACACAAAAATACAACTTACAAATAGCAGTCCTAAAATGAATCTCGCAAATTTTGAAAAAACATTCGGCCCCTCCCCTTTCCTTCTCCGTATTGCTTCCCCTACTCCTTCTGTTCCCCCCCTCTTGGCCGGGTCCGGTACACGGCCAACCAGGAATACCTTCATCCTGACGGAACAAACTCTGGGGCCGGACGGAGTTGTGAGTAGTGATACCACCGGCGTCCTTTGAAGTCGAGTTGGGCCGCGTGAGACGTCCTGGCCAAGACACGAAAGGGGCCTTTCCACCGGGGGTCCGCTGTTTCTCCACCGACACACCTTCTTCCGCCGCGGCGGATTTCTCTCCAAGCTGTGCAGAAACACTGGACACCAAAGCAGACAAATAGGACCAGTATGCTGTGTGAGACAAATTAGGTACCGGAACATCCTCTGGTGGGACGAGCGTCGTCGCTGGTCCCGGCATTAGACGGCCCGTCATCAACTCAAACGGTGCGAATCCAGTGCTCCTGTTAACGGATTGTCTCACAGACAGCAAAGCAAGCGGAAGTGCTTGTAGCCAATTCATTGTTGTCTGAGCCATACGTTTGGCCAATTTCTCTTTTAGCGTTCGGTTAAGTCGTTCAACGCGGCCTTGTGACTGAGGATGGTAAACACACCCGAAGCGATGCTTCAATCCCAAAATTGATTCCACCTTGGCCGAGGCTTTGTTGTTAAAGTGTGTACCATTGTCAGAACGGATCAAGGCCGGAAAACCGTGGGTAGGAATGTAATGTGTGATCACAGCAGCCGAATTTTCCTTCGAGCACGGATATGCCTCAGGCCAGCCTGAGTAAGCGTCAACCAACACAAGCAAAAAGCGTTTTCCATTCACCCTTGTATTCATGTCGGTGAGATCAATGATCACCTCTGCCCCCGGCCACGGGGCCAGTTGAAACAGGCCGGGTTTAGGCTTCAACGTAGGGCGTGCATTGAACGTCTGGCAAGACTCACAATCTGCAACGAATTTCCAGACCACATCTGAGAGTTTGGGATGCCACCAACTTCGAAGATGGACCATCATGGCATGGGGACCCACATGGGAAGGTGTGTGAGCCTGTGTCAGGATCTCCAACATCAGCCTTCCCTCCGGAAGAGCTGGCTGTCCTTTGGGTCCTACCCACAAGCCATCTGATCGTTTGACAGCCTTTGCTGCCAGCCAGACCGATTTTTGTTCCGGGGACGTGGCACCCTGGGCGGCACACAGATCGGCATGCGAGAGTGACAGAGGCAAACAGGAGTCGGGGTGTTCCCCGTCCACTATTAGTGGACTGCGGGACACCATCATGTCCTCTGCCCCGCCGTACCCGGCCGTCTGCTTGGCCAATTCTTCAGCCGCTCGATTCCCCCTAGCCACTAAGGTGTCAGCTTTGGAGTGACCAGGCACTTTGACAATGGCCACCTCGCTCGGGTACTTCAACGCCTCAAACAACTGCAACATCAAATCCTTGTGCGCAATCTCCGAGCCTCTGGCCGTCGTGAACCCATTCTGTAGCCACCCTACCAGATCGATTAAAGCCGCCGACACCGCATAAGCGGAGTCAGAATAGATGGTCACGGCTTCCCCCTTGCATTGTCGTAAAGCTAACACCAGAGCAAAGACTTCTGCCGCCTGGGCCGATGGGTGGGTGTTGAGCTTCATCACTTTAAGAGGCTGGAAGGAGCCATCCCTCCACTCGACCGCGGCCGCATGGAGGGAGCCCATCCTGTCTCTCCAACAGCAGCCATCTGTAAACACCACCCGACCGTGCCCGAGCGGAGTGGAATAGAGGTCAGGTCGGACTTTCGTCACCGTCTGGACCTTTGATGCACACTCATGGGGTCCCACCAACAATTGATCGGCCATGTTCACTCCGGAATAGACATAGTTGACATTTGGGGCAGTCAATATTTTCAACAACCGTGTTTGTCGCAGCGGAGTCAATTTGAACGCTGCCGATGCGACAAATGAGGAGACTGCATGATCAGTTAACACATAGACTGGATGCCCCATGACCGTGTGGGCTGTTTTGAGTAAGACCTTCGCCAGGCCAGCCGCATATCTGGAACAATCGGGTTGTCGTTGCTCAATGTTGTCCAAGGGGACGCTGCAATACATCAACACTGCACGTCCATGCTGCATTTTCTGGTACAGAGCTCCATTCACAACTTTCCCTGAAATAGAGACATCTAGATGGAAGGGCAGAGTGTAGTCAGGAGTGGCCAAGGCCGCAGCAGAGGCCAGCTCCTGTACCATGACACAAAGACCTCGGCAGCCTTCGGTGTCCAGACCAGGCAAGCCTTGAGATTCCTGGCTCCCTGTTCGCGGATCAGGGCTCGGAGGACACCTGTTTTGTCGGCAAAACAGGGTATGTAATGTCTGCTGTAGCCGCACAACCCCAGGAATAATAGCATCTCCTGGACGGTGGCGGGCCGTGGGTGCCGGAGGATGGAGTTTCTATGTTCAGGCGACATGGCGAGGCCACTAGGGGTCAGCACACGTCCCAGAAAAGTGACCTGTTGGCGACAGCATTGCAGTTTCTTTCTTGACAACTTGAACCCTTTCTCCCCTAACCACAACAACACTTTCTTTGTTCCTGCAAGACACGCCTGCTCGTCTTTTGCTGCAATCAACAAATCATCGACATATTGCAACAACAATGTGTCATCCGGCATTTGGCATGGTTCGAGGAGTTCTTTGAGGACCTGATTGAACAATCCTGGCGAATTTTTGAATCCCTGCGGCATGCGAGTGTATTGTAATTTCATCCCTTTGTAAGTGAATGCGAACACATGCCGCACTGAGCGGGAAAGTGGGAGGCAGAAGAAGGCATTAGCCAAATCAATCACGGTGAACCACTGATAGGCAGGGTTCAATGATGCAAGGATTCGGTGCGGGTCTGGCACGGGAAGAACAGGAGTTATAGTGACATAATTTACTGCTCTCAAATCATGTGCCATGCGCCATGTTTTCCCATCTGCTTTTTGGACTGGCCTTAACGGGATGTTCCATTTGGAGCATGACACTTCCAACACCCCTGCGTCCCAGAGGCCGCACAGAGTGTCTTCCATGCCTTGGTTCGCCTCACTCGGCCAACGATATTGGGGTCGTTTGATAGGCTGCGTCTCATCCATTTGGAGATCAATAGGGGCCATCGAGTGACAAAACCCGACATCAAATGGACCTTGGGACCACAAGGTGTCGGGCAAGGCCGCGAGCATTACTTCAGCGTCCTCATGATCAGTTAATTCCCTGCCATGTGTGCGAGCTACCAACATCATCTCCAGCAGCCCTGAGTCTACCATGGGTTGTTTAATTTGGTAAGCTTTCTGAGACTCTGACCAGTAGAAATTAGGGATGTGTGTTTTCCGCCAGTCGGTTTGCAGCAACAAATGTTTGACCATTGAGCCCAATTGTCTGGCTTCATGACCTGGGGCAAGAGCTAGCGAAATGTGCAGTACCCCTTTTTCTGTCCTTTTGAACCACTGCATTTGTTCAGGTGTTAATTCAGTAGCTGCTGCAACTCCCTCTTTACCAATCAAAATGCATGATGAAGTTAAATCCCACATCTGCCCTTCAATTTCTTCAAACAAATCCCGATAAACATCATCACTTTTTCGGTCATAATATAGAGTGCAATGCAAAGGATCAACAGGTGGGTGGTATGGCGCCAGTGAGCACATCCAGGGCTTCCACAGTAGGTAGGTCGAGAACACGCCGCCACCAGCAGGCGTCTCAGGCTCCAGCCTGGCCCAGTACATGGTCGCAGTTTCTGCTTCTGCCTGTAGGGGCGCCATCAGCCACTGGCCATCTTGTTGTAGCTGCTGTGAGCACGGAATGCTGACACCATTTGGAAATGGAATAATCACTCCCTCTGGCCCACACAGGATTTTAGCTTCAACGGCTGACAGCAAATCCCTCCCCATCAAGTTGATCGGAGTGTCTGTAGAATGGATATATTTGTGCCACAGTCTACACCCCGTCTGGGTGATCACCGTTGTTGTTTTCTTTGACAGTGAGGATACAGGTAGGGCAGTGTTTATTGATGAATAAGTTGCTCCAGTGTCCACCAGCATCTGCACAGGTTTTCCCTCCACTGTCACATGAAGCATTGGCTCCGCCGGGCCACTGCTTCTCTGGCTTCCCGGGCAGCCCTATTCAAATTGTCCACACCAGAGATCATCATGTTGGTAGTACTGACCTCCGTGTGTTTGTGGCTGTTGCCAGGGCCGTCCACCAGATGGAGCTGTTGCTGCCTGTTGCATCTGCGCCTCGGGTTGGGGTGGTGGGCCTCCGGCTGGGCTGGCGGCTCCGCGCGGTCGATATTGTGGGCATCCTTTTACCCAATGATCGGTTTTGCCGCATATGAAACATGCATTGTACGGAGAGGGTTGGTATGTCGCCCTCCCCTGGTAAGCAGGCGCACTCACTCCCCGGCCCCTGTATCCACCCCGGAACTGGCCCCTCCCGCGCCCAACCACCTGAGGAGCCTGTGACATTTGCATTTCCTTTTTCTGTGATTTTGACTGTTTAGCTTCACCATGCATCTTTGCCAATTGTAATTTCAGCAACTGTTTTGATAATGCGTCTGTCTCGTTCTCAACTTTAGCTTGTGACTCAGTGAACGTTCTGCAGTGATACAAAAGATGACGTTTAAATCGTGCTTCGGCACAAACCAGAATGTCAGGGTCTGACATCAGCTGCTTCTTCACGTCTGGCGGAAGTCCATCCACTAGCGCCGTCCGGAAGAGCACCTCTGCCTCGGGCGAGAGAGCCGGATGGCGACTTGTGGTTTCAATCCAACTTTCAACACGTTACATAATGTTGTGCTGGTGACATTTTCACATCATAAGGAAACATAGTGGGGGCCAAATCGGTGGGTTGTGGGAAAGTCAATTTAATGTTTTCAAACAGGGGCGCTGCTACTTGTGGCGAGGGTACCTCCCTCCCCAGTCTCGCTGTGCCTGCTGCTTCCTCAATCGCCTGCAATTGTACTAGAGAGCATGCTCCTGCCAATATCTGACGCATGTCACCGAGTGTACAGCTCTGCCCACTCATCAGAGCCAAAGATTTGTTCAGCCACACTTTACCTCCTCTGTGAAGTGGGGGCATTTTTTCCATCATCGCAGTCACATCGCGGAGCATCATAGGCTCGTAGTGCTGGCCACCTGGTGTGGTCACCAGCGGACACATTAATTCATTTTTCTGCCCCTCGGTCTGCGTCATCTGTCCCTGACCACTCCGCAAATTGTATCCTTTCCGCGTCTCTTTCTCTCCCTGCCTGTACCTCTTTCTACTATCCTGATTTGCGTACTGTAACATTTTCCTCTGTTGCATTACAACGTCATCTTCTCCCTCCCCCTCGCTGCTATCACACTGTGGAAGCTCTTTCTGTCTCCGCTCGCCCTTTGCGTCTTCTCGTCTCACTTTCTCTGTTGCCCATTTCAACATCTGCGTTTCCAGTCTACGCTGCTCATCAGCTTGATCAACTTTTTTCTTTAGCTCCTCATTTTCAGCACTAAGTCTCTGCCAACTTTCTCCTTTCGTCACGTTGGAGGAGTGGGGGCTCGCCTCTCTTTATTTACTGCTTGTTCAATCAGCTGCACAATGCTCTGATCTGCCCTTTCGCTTTCGCCCTCAACATCCAATACCATCCGGCCACCCAACGTCACCACCGGAGCCATCACTCCGGGGGTGACGTTGGGTGGCCAACATTGGTCACTCCGAGTGTGGGGGCACTCGGGTGTGTCACATCATGCAAAGATGGATAAATGCCCTTGTATTCCTTCCTTTCCTCGTCTATTTTCACCACTTTCTCTACCTCCTCTGCTCCTCTCTCACTCTCACTCTCACTGTGTTCTACGGGAGTTTTCTTTTGAGTCGCGAACAAAGCTGTTGCAGCTGTCGCCAAATTGTGCAGAGAGCGTCGCTCTTCCTCTTTCTCCCTAATGTGCTTCTCTAGCAACCTGCGCTTGCCCCAGCTGGCGCTTTTTTTCTCAACCTCTAGGTCTAGCTTCCCTCTCAACACCACACTCTCTTTTTTCTGCAATTGCCTTGCCAGGCGTTCCATGACCCAAGCTGTTGGGAAGCCCTGAAACAATTTGTCAGCTTCCAATTTCGCAAAGACCTTTCTGTGTTTCATGCGCTCCTTTGCAACTTCCTTTCGGTCAAATCCACTCACAATTTGCGCTTCCACATCAGCATACAATCCTTCAACCTCATTCCATTCATTCCTCTCCCCACACACACTCCCCCCAATTTGGTTGCTCTTTTTGGACATTTTAGCGGTCTTATCTCTCACAGGAGGAACTGTTATCACCGGATACTTTTTGAGGAGGCCTCACTTCTCCTCGGGGATCTCACAAGCACCCCAGCTATTTGAATACGATCGTCACCGCACCCTTGTCCGCCACGACGAAGTAAAACAGAGGAGTCCGCATTCCCGCCACGGAATTTAACTGTTTCTAAAAGAACAGAGGAGCCCGCACTCCCACCACGGAATTTAACTGTTTCTAAAAGAACAGAGGAGCCCGCACTCCCACCATGGAATTTAACTGTTTCTAAAAGAACAGAGGAGCCCGCACTCCCACCACGGAATTTAACTGTTTCTAATTGCTTCCACACCTTATTTGATCTGAACGACAGTCTCCTCTTAAATTTCCTCTTTCAATTTGCAGAATTTCGACATATGGTTTAGTTAGTTAGTTTATTGTTTAGCACATATTATTACATCAATAACTGTGCAAGGAGGGAGACGAAGCCTAGGGCTTGTAAAGAGCTCCACTCCTTCTAACCCCCAATTCCAACCCTTAATGCTGAGTGCCAAGCAGGGAGGCAATGGGTCCCATTTTTACAGTCTTTGGTATGACACGGCAGGGGTGTGAACCCACAACCTTCCAGTCTCAGGGCGGACACTCTAACCACTGTTAGACACATATAGTGACAGGTATTCTGCTTACCTCATCGGTGATGAGCTCAGGGTTGAGGAGACGTCGTACCAGCTCAACGTTGTGCGCTTATTAACGGTTCGCCGACCGGGAGACAGCTGTCCCAGACTAACTGTCCGATGACCTGGATACAGACCACGAGTTTGTCAATTACCCTTCTCTTGACATCACGTCGGGGGTCACCAAGAAATTGTTAGGATACGGATTTTAGCTATTGATCTGACTCAAAATTGTGATCAACACTTAACACAAGAATTGCTATGTTCTAATCCACACACTGGCGCACCTAACAATTTTGCGAGTTCGTTCTGTCAAAGAGAAGACCAGTAGATCAATCAGACCGAATTTACCAATTGTTTAATCCTGATAAAGCAAGCTAATACAGGCGCCTGGGTCTTGGGTCCTTAACACAAAACAAACGTGTGCCTTCGTGACCAGAAAAGACGACACATTCTTCCGGGTTGCCCAGTTTTAAAGAAACACAATATGAATATTAAAGCATGCAAAATATTGTGTGGTGATTGGTCGATGGTCATCTCCTCCTCGTTTGGGTTTTCCCCTGCTCAGCACAGGTGTCTGGACCACAAAGACGAGTTGTTTTTCACGTTCCCCATCGGCCTTGAGATATCCTCCCTTTCTGGACATCCTGTTCCACAATAGTTTGAAGAAAACAAATTCATGTAGCCTGCACATTCCTTTCCACTTATTAAGCAACCACACTACTACTAGAAATTATATTGATATGATTGTTGTGTCTAACGCAGCCTTAATCAAATGTGTTTGCAAACTGCCGAAAGTACATTTCCCTTTAGAATGTATGATTCCAGCCATGTCTTCTGCCCATTTATCTGGGTCTTCAGCAACAGGGGTAACCCCTTCAACTGCTTTTCTTGCCTCTTCCAAAGTCCATGGCCGAAAAACATACGTATGTGGAGGTTGGCCTTCCCCTACAATAGGGTTTGGCACCTGTATCATTGGGCACACATCAACATTGTCCAAATTTTGGGAAAATCTAGCAGCAGTGGTCAAACCTCTTGTTTGTAAAGGACTTCTAGTAATGTGACCCTGATTTTTTTTTTGTTATATGGGGGAGGGTGCAGGTCTGTTAAACGTGGATACAAGTTTTGCACACGAGCGGAAGGTCTCTCTTGCTCCTCTGCTTGAGCTGCACTTCCAGCAGCAGCTGGAGCCGTGGCCGGGACAGTGCGCCTGCGTACTGTGGCATCATTGTCTTCCGGCCTGACAAACATAGTCGCAGCTTCATCACTTTTCAACTTTCTATCTTTTGTCTTTTGGATTTGTTCTCTCTTGTGACGCTTTCAACCACAGTCTAGCACAATTCAACTCTCTCTCTTTTCTTTTCTTTTTCAGTCCCTTTGTTTTCCTATCTACACTCTCCTCCAAAACATCAATCACTATCTTCCACACTTCAAATTTCAACTTCCCTTCTACTCCATACTTTTTCTTCCACTTCGGCATGTATTGCATACAATTAAGAAATTTACTCGCCATGTACTTCTCATCTCCATCAAGAGCTAGGGATTTACCGTTTTTATTTCCCATCTTAACTTGGTATTTTAGGTATATACAAATTTTTTTTCGATTTTTTTTCTTTTCTTTCTTTGAGGATCCTCAATGCAGGTTTAAATTGACCTTCCAACAAATTACTAGCCTGTGTTATTGCCGTGGATCAATGCTAGAACTGCTATCGAGTTGTCAAACGTGCACTTATCAATAAAGTGCCTCCGGCTCCCCAGTAACGGGTTCGATAAGCCGGGGCGAAGGGACTCGTCCGCCGCTGACCACCTGAGTTAAATTAATTCTCTTGGAATCAACCCAACTTCTATACGACGTCAATCCCGCTTAAGTCATCCGACGCGCAAGCCGAGTAACTCAATTCGAGGCAAGTCGCCGATATGACCGCGCCGTATTGATGGCTCCCTTCAATGGTTTGATGCTGGTATTTCGTTACGGATGTTTTTAGATGCCTTTTTTAAGGCCTCAGGGATTTGTTAGTCTACTGCGCCCCGTAGCGCTGCTCTCGCCTAAGTAACTTTTAATATGGCCCCGCTCTGGCCGCGGTTTGGGGAAGTAAAGAGATTACTTCCCTTTTTTTCGGTGGAAAGTCAGCTTGACTAAAGTATGACAATGATAAGATTGAAAAGAGAACTTTAATAGTTTAATCACTAATTCCAGCGATATATATATAAACACTTAACCGTAAAAGCGCTCCCTCGCACTCAATTGTTTCCTGTAATAAATTCTGAGGGCAAATTAATCCCTCAAAATCATCCAAAGTGGCTTTGACGCGGCCCGAGTATATTAAGTACTTTGGCTCAGGCCCCGTTCCGCTTTCGATAAAGCCGCAAGCCTACTTCCCTTTTTCCGGGAGTAAGTCAGAATAGCAGAAGTAGGACAATGACAGTGTTTAAGAATAAGTTTAATACATTATTTACTAATTATAACGTTATTTATATAAACACTTACTCTAAAAGTGCTTTCTCAACTTCGATTGTTTCCAACAGAATAATATTTTATTTAATACGGGTTAAGATGAATTAATCGAATTACTATTATCCTGTAATTAGTTCTGAAGGCAAATTAATCCCTCAAAATCATTCAAAGTAGCTTTGACGTGGTCCGAATAAATTAAATGCTTTGGCTCAGGCCCTGTTCCGCTTTTGATAAAGCCGCAAGCCTACTTCTCTTTTTTCAGAAGTAAATCAAATTAGCAGAAGTATGGCAAAGACAGAGTTTGGAAATAAATCTAATGCCTTAATCTCCGATTCTAAAATCTCTCGTTAATAAATCGTCTTATCTTCCCATCGACCAGCAATCGACTGCATAAATTATACAAATTAGCGCACAACGAATTAAATGAGTATATACAACTCCTTTATTGAAGAAACATGAAATAAAATTACAAATCACAATCCTCCAAAAACTGAACAATTCCACTCACCGATGCCCTTGCAAATACAATCATTCAATCCTGGAGTAATTTTGATTGCAAAAATTAAATCAGAAAACAGGAAAAGGTGGGTGCCAATTGGGGGTTATTTTTTGGTGGAAATAAAGTCGAGTGATCAATTCGATTCTATCTCTAAAAATCCAATCTAGAAACTAGTTTTGGTCACGGGAGGACCCACTACCCGATACGGTCTCCCTCCCCGCACGGGAATACAGAAAGAGTCGGTCCTCTCACCTAGTTTCTCAAGCAAAGTTGTCCAGTCCAATTCTTTTGAGTAAATCCAAGTTAATCCGTGCCAGCAATCTTGCGTCTAACACAAAAATCTCGAAGGCTTTGGAAAAAGGTCTTGAAACTCCTACCGGCTTCTGTTCGTTCTGACCGCGGTCCAGGAGAGAGCCCCGTAGATGTCCAAGGTGACCTTTTTATAGACTTCTCTGGCCCTTCCCTTTTCCGCTGGCCTCTATACTGTCCAGTTTCCCACGCCCACGGCTTCTATACTGTCCAGTTTCCCACGCCTACGGCTTCTATACTGTCCAGCTTCCCACGCTCATCCCCTGCGGTTTTTCCGGGCAGCTCATTTCCGTTTCACTCTTTCCACCGAAATTCTGTGGAAACCCCCCTGGCAAGCACCCTACTTCCTCTTTTCTTTACTTCCCCTTTTATAAAACCAATACTTCAAAGTCAGACTTTGGTCAACCATTAAATCAAAATAAATCAAAGCCTTTGAATTGATTTCTTTTCTTTTCTTTCAACACACCCGTATTCTCATAAGGGTGGGCAGCTTAGTCTAATTCTGTGATAATATTGCTTTAAGCGGTTACAGAATACATTCCAGCCAAGCAATTAAAATAAAATACAATTTAAAGAAAATAAAATAAAATTAAAAGAAAACAAGAACTCATCTCTTCCTACCCTTTTTAACACATCCCTATTCTCATAAGGGTGGGCAGCTTAGTCTAATTCTGTGATAATATTGCTTTAAGCGGTTACAGAATATATTTCAGCCAAGCAAGTAAAATAAAATACAATTAAAAGAAAATAAAAACCACCTTTGTGCCCTCGTGTGTGTTCCATTGATCAGACCACGTTCAATTTTGGCTTCTGGCAACGATTTGGCCCCATCTTTTGGAATTTCAGCTTTGCCAATTTACTCACTAATACCTAACTCAGATTTTACACCATCTGCTGTTAAAATTTGGAATGTCGGCCCCGCTAATTTATTCCTGGGAGCAATCCATACTCACTTTTTTGCACCATTTGTTCCTTCCCCACACTCCATGTTACATGACAGAGTCAATTTATCCTACCAGTCACACAAACTCCAGCGCTTTATATTTTTTATGCCTATCCAGGATGGAAAAATGGACAAAAAAAGAATATACGCCCTTTTTCAATTAGGAAAAAGAAACTCTGTCTTTTCTTAGCCCGTTCCTTCCACTGGGACTTAAACCCAAGCTGTTCTTTGGCCGGAAAAACGGACAAAGAAAAATCTACGCTCTTCTTTGATTACCAAAAAAGAAGCTCCGTGTTTCATAGCACGTTCCTTCCACTGGGACTCTAACCCAAGCCAGATCCCTCAGCTTGGAAAAACAGACAAAGAAGAATCTACGCACTTCTTCGATGAACGAAAAAGAAGCTCTGCTTTTCTTAGCCTGTTTCTTCCCCTGGGACTTAAACCTAAGCTATATCCCGTGCACCTCTACCTTTTACGCGTTTCACACAGCACAATCACGCAACTTTAGGGCTTTAACTTACTTGTCCCCTGGTTCGTTGCACTGCCGGATCCCGTCTGTCAGACGAAGGCCAACCTAAGATGGTGGCCCAGCGAAGAATTTCCTTCCCAGGTCTTTCTTTACCAGGTCCTCCTAATGGACGCTGGCCCGTCGACGGTGTACAGCGTGTCGTCCTCCGTCAGCCAGATGGCGGGTATGAGGATCCCGGGTTTCGGCACCAAAATGTTAGGGTGGTGATCACTCTAACTTGTTTTGCAAGAACCAAACGGGAGACAAGTAAGTCCTTTTAGACACCTGCAGGTGGAGAGTCCATTTGTCGCTGTGCGTTCAGCGATGATCGAATGAGATCTCTCAGGCCTCATGCAGGAGCATTTTTATTCAGAGAAACAGAGTGGGGGTGAGAGTGGGGGTGAAAGATACAACAGGATGGGGTTGAAGCCCCTGGCCTGCTGATCAAAGCATAGCAGGGGGTCTTTTACGACGTTGGCAACTTTGATTGGTTCCTCTGCAGCTAGTCAATCAGTTCAAAAGATCTTAGCACTTTGGTCTACTACTTTTGTTAAGACAGGACAAGCTAGGTAAATTATTACAGGTTACATTTCAACATAATCAAACGATGAAGATAATCTGTAAACCCTAACAATCATATTCTTAGTTTAATCATGCTTCCAACCATATATTTTCTTTGTTAGGCAAAATATTTCCCTCTGTCCAGAACGTTCAGTAGTAATCGAAAACTGGCACTTAGCATTAGTCAAGTACTGAACATTTTTAGACGACTTCGGCAGTGTCCGTGATTTAGAATATCATCAGGCATACAATAAATAGTTCCTTAAGGGTCATTAAGCTATTCAGGCAATATATCAAAAAACATTTGTTATTTTAAAGTGCTCAGAAATACATATCAGGTCATAAAGTTATAAAAACCTTTGTAATTACCACCTATCAAAAATGTCTAGTTATGTCTTCTTTATTGATTTGATGTGTAGGTATAATTATATGCTTAAAATGTTTATTTTATTGATTTAATATGTGAATATACTTGTCTGCTTATGTACTTTATTCATTTAGTGAGTGGACCATGTTCCACGCCTCCATTGTTGAGCCAGCCGACCGGAGCTGTGGCCGTAAGGTCGTTGGTGTCTGTCGTGGCGGCAATCCCCGAACCCGCAGGTGGACACCGGCGGTAAGGGATGCCGTCAAACTAAAGAAGGAGTCCTATCGGGCCGTTTTGGCCTGCGGAACTGCGGAGGCAGCTGACAGGTACCGGATGGCCAAGCCGAACGCGGCTTCGGCGGTTGCTGAGGCAAGAACCCGGGCGTGGGGGTAGTTTGGCGAGGCCATGGAAAATGACTTCCGGACGGCTTCGAGGAAATTCTGGTCCACCATCCGGCGTCTCAGGAGGGGGAAGCAGTGCACACTCAACACTGTTTACAGTGGAGATGGCATGCTGCTGACCTCGACTCGGGACGTTGTGAGTCACGAGGAGAATACTTCGAAGACCTCCTCAATTCCAACGACACACCTTCCATTGTGGAAGCAGGGCCTGGAGACTCTGAGGCGGACTCTCCAATCTCTGGGGTTGAAGTCACTGAGGTAGTTAAAAAACTCCTCGGTGGCAAGGCCCCGGGGGTGGATGAGATCCGCCCGGAGTTCTTAAAGGCTCTGGTTGTGGGGCTGTCATGGCTGACACGCCTCTACAGCATTGCGTGGACATCGGGGACGGTGCCTCTGGATTGGCAGACTGGGGTGGTGGTTCCCCTCTTTAAGAAGGGGGACCGGAGGGTGTGTTCCAATTACAGGGGAATCACACTCCTCAGCCTCCCTGGTAAGGTCTATTCAGGGGGGCTGGAGAGGAGGGTCCGTCGAGAGGTCGAACCTCGGATTCAGGAGGAGCAGTGTGGCTTTCGTCCTGGCCGTGGAACAGTGGACCAGCTCTACACCCTCGGCAGGATCCTCATGGGTGCATGGGAGTTCGCCCAACCAGTTCACATGTGCTTTGTGGACTTGGAGAAGGCGTTCGACCGTGTCCCTCGGGAGGTTCTGTGGAGGGTGCTTCGGGAGTACGGGGTGCCGAGCCAACTGATAAGGGCGGTTCGGTCCCTGTATCACAGATGCCAGAGTTTGGTCCGCAGTTCCGCCAGTAAGTCGGAATCGTTCCCAGTGAGGTTTGGACTCCGCCAAGGCTGCCCATTGTCACCGATTCTGTTCATAAATTCTATGGACAGAATTTCTAGGCGCAGTCGAGGCGTTGAGGGTGTCCGGTTTGGGGACCTCAGCATCGCGTCTCTGCTTTTTGCAGATGACGCGGTGCTGTTTGCTTCTTCAGGCCGTGATCTCCAGCTCTCACTGGAGCGGTTCGCAGCCGAGTGTGAAGCGGTCGACATGAGGGTCAGCACCTCCAAATCCGAGTCCATGGTCCTCGGTCGATAAAGGGCGGAATGCCCTCTCCGGATCGGGGATGAGATCCTGCCCCAAGTGGAGGAGTTCAAGTATCTAGAAGTATGCTTCTACCCTCACCTATGGTCACGAGCTATGGGTCGTGACCGAAAGAACGAGATCCAGGATACAAGCGTCCGAAATGAGTTTCCTCTGCAGGGTGTCCGGGCTCTTCCTTAGAGATAAGGTGAGAAGCTCGGTCATCCGGGAGAGACTCGGAGTAGAGTCGCTACTCCTCCACGTTGAGAGGAGCCAGATGAGGTGGCTCGGGGATCTCATCAGTATACCTCCTGGACGCCTGCCTGGAGAAGTGTTCCGGGCATGTCCTACCAGTAGGAGACCCCGGGGGATGACCCAGGATGCGCTGGAGAGACTACCGTTTTTTTCCGTGTATAGTGCGCAATATTTAACTAATTTATTGTCCTAAAATCTGGGGTGCGTATTATACATGGGTACAAAAAAATTTCTTATTTCTTTTTTTTAATTTTTATTTTTTTTTTTTAAAGAAAGTCATGGTACAACAAAACCAACAACAGGACTGACCGACAAAGTCGTGGAACAAAAAGACAGGGTGACATTACCAAAGACAGGAACAGAATGACAGTAACACATGCAATGATCCAACGGTGAGCGAGGGGCAGACAGGACTTAAATACAAAACACGTTACATCGATTGAGGTGACACAGGAAGAGAGGGGCGACGCGAACAGAAACTATGGCAACCTAGACACATAGCAAAACTGGGGACGAGACATGACAAATCTCCCCCGAAATAAAACTCACCTTTCTTCTTGTTTGTTGTCAATCGCGCATCGCATTCAGCCATCCTGCCCAACACACTTAGTAAAATTCATAATTGACGACACATCGTTTGATGCGATGGTGCAATCCTCGATGGTGTGTTATTGTCAAATATTGTTTGTTTTTTAATCTCCATCGCGGACCGGACGTCATACGGAGGCCGCCATTACAGATGCGCAGAACGGTTGCGCAAGACACGTCAGCTATATAAAGAGCGAGAGTTCAGTTCTCCACCTATTAGTTTCAATTCACAGTTTAATTAGCAGTTTCAATCAGCAAATAACAAAATGCGTATTACAGGTAATATTTTATTTCACAACACTTTGCCTTGTTCCTTTGGTCTCTGCTGTTCATCCTAAAACACAAAGGCGCTCTTTAAGCAATGCGACAGTGAGCGCCCGGCGCGCTGCGGTTGCGCGACCGCACCAAATTAAGCTCCCTGCGCAGTGCGCACTGAGGTCCACTTAAATTTTAGAAAGTACATCAGGACTTTAAAAATAACTCTCCACCTATTAGTTTAATTAGCAGTTTCAATCAGCGAATAACAAAATGCGTATTACAGGTAATATTTTATTTCACAACACTTTGCCTTGTTCCTTTCGTCTCTGCTGTTCACTTCAAACACCCTCCATACGACCGCAATGCTCTTGTATCAGACGCTCGCTCGATCACCTGCTAGTTTGCTGTCTGTCACAATGTACCCTACACAAATCTGAAACATTTGCTGCGGCTCCGAGTCACGACGAGGGGCAAGTTTTGGTTTCCAAGGGTGTTTTTATTCCTCTTCAACGTCTCTCCCATACAGAGCCGCCTCTTTCCCGTGCGCGGACGGAGCGCGGTGGTGCGTTTAGGGCAGTGCTTCTCAATTATTTTCTGTTACGCCCCCCCCTAGCAAGAAGAAAACTATTCGCGCCCCCCCTTCCCCACCGTGACTATCCTAATTTGTCTTGTAAGTCGTAAAATGTTGCACTGTCGCAAACGTCACAGAAGTAACAATGAGAGCGCCACTGCCCCCTGCTGTGAAGATTCGCAATTACACTTTATTCTAGTACTGCCAAAAAAAAAGCCTGTTCCCCAGGGTCACACGCGCCCCCCCAGGAATAGCACCGCGCCCCCCAAGGGGGGCGCGCCCCACTATTTGAGAAGCACTGGTTTAGGGGCAGTCGGACAAATCAACGCCAACAAAAAAAATGACATCCAGCCTAGTTAAGACCATACCAAAGACTATAAAAATGGGACCCATTGCCTCCCTGCGTGTGTGACGATCTTTGGGACTTAAAAAAAAAAAAAAAAAAAATTTTAAAAAAAAATTAAAAAAAATTCATAAAAATTGGGTGCGTATTATACATGGGTACAAGCTTTTTTCCAGCATCAGCATGCCATTTTTAGGGTGCGTACTATACATGGGGGCGCACTATACACGGAAAAAAACGGTACATGGCGAGTAAATTTCTTAATAGTATGCAATACATGCCAAAGTGGAAGAAAAAGTATGGAGTAGAAGGGAAGTTGAAAGTTGAAGTCTGGAAGATAGTGGTTGATGTTTTGGAGGAGAGTGTGAATAGGAAGTCAAAGGGACTGAAAAAGAAAAGTAAAGAGAACGAATTGATTTGTGCTAGAATGTGGTTGAATGCTTCACAAGAGAGAAGAGAACAAATTAAAGAGACAAAAAATGGAAAGATAAAAAAAGATGAGACCACCATGCAATTAGGATTTGGAAATGAATTCTGGGTGCACAGTGGCATCCCATTCGATAATGCAGCTGAGTGTGCTTATCAGCAACATCTTAAAAATGCGCTCCTCACTGTTTCACTTAGTCAACTGGGTGAGGAAACACTTGGTGGAAGCAGTCACTGCTTGCGTTGTGATGATTGAGAAAGGCAATTGTTCTGATTTTTATTTTTCATCTAGTTGATGATAATGATCTAAATTAAGATGCAACGATCTTCTTCCGAAGTTCCCAAAGGGGCAGAGGAAGAGTTAGAGACCAACAAGCCCGGAGGCCGCCATTCAATTCAAACTCCACATCAAATTTGGACTGTTGGAACTGTGGGAAACGGGGACACTTGGCAAGAGTGTGTCGCCGTGTAAAACAATACCAATCAAAGGGTGGAGGAAGAGGCAGAGGAAAAGCCAAATTTTCAACATGTCAAGCTCCCCCCCCCCCTTTTTGACCGCTCATGCTAATACAGAGACATTGTATGCTACATTTAATAGAAATTATTGATTGGTTGTGTTGTAAGATTATACAAACTTCTACATGCAAAATAAACCTGAGAGATTGAGTTCTTTAAATTTGAAAACAAAGAAAAAATTCTGATTAATTTGCCAGCAGTTTTTTTGTGTTGAGTTTTTTTTTGGATTGGTGGATTGTTCTATCAGGAACCTTGAGTTGAAAATGGTATATGAATGTTGTGTGGAGAGCTTGGATGAATTGGGACCGATGTGGTAGACAGACTCCTTTTTTGGAGGCTGTGTGTGAGATGCAAATGAGCATTGATGACTGAATGCCTGACTGAAAGGAAAGTACAGGTTGAGTGATTGAAGTTGTTGGAGACTTTGAAGGAAGAGTGATTTTGAGTAAGTTAAATGCTAAGAAAGAAAAAATAAAAATAAAAAAATAAAGAAAAATAAAGGTTGCTTTTGGATTGATAATTAACTAGAGAAAAAACTGGAGAACCAGTAACACATGCAGAAGATGTGTGAACTGGGAGATTGAGAAGCGTTTTGGAAAGAAAGTCAAATTGAATGATGGACTCATATGTAGTAAGGAACACATTCTCCCCAAAAAGTTTGTCAAGGTGTGAGGCATGGGCGATGCCAAGCCTCGGAAGCGGTGTGTGAGTAGGACAGATAGTGAAAGATAGTAAAAATACAACACTTTATGACATATGGGTTCTCTGCTACATTTGGCGTCTAACCATTGAAGTAAAGTTTTCTCAAGGTTTTCAAACTTTTGCTGTAAACAATTGGAAGATGATTGAAAAATGACTAAAGAAGCTATGAGGAAGTGGTGTATGTGTTTGGAAGGGCACGCGCTTATGCGCTTCCCTGGCTAATCAACATTTGTATGACTGATCAAACTGGCCACGCTCCTTTAATGCCTAGCCTTGATGAAACGAAATTTGAGAGATGGAAAGAACTTGCTTTCTGGAATTGGATGATGAACAATTATGAAATAACAACATTTCAAAGCTAAATTTAAAATTTGAGAATAAGAGAGCGATTGAGTTAGTTAAAGTTAAGAAACTACAACAATTAACTATTATATTACTTTAGCGGCAGTTATTTTGTTGATTTTTTTTCGATTGGTGGATTGGGTTGTCACATTGTGATAGGAAAAAAAAACAATACAAATGGGCAGCTGTATTGAGCCATGGTGTTGTCACGTGGTGTTGGCACCTGGCTCAACAGGGGGGATGAAAGGGCAGTTCAGTCAGCTTTAATATACAACATATGAATTTGATTCATATTCAAAACGTTTATAAAAAAAAAATTGTAGAGCTTGTTTAACATGTGCTAAACACAATCCACAGGGTTATAATGCCTGGTCATAATAGATGCATTCTCAAAATGGATTTAATTGGCTTCAAAATATACACTGAATGCCTGAACAGTGGCAAAAACGTTATGTAAAGAAATAATACTTTGTCAACAGCCGCTGTAGATGTTAAAGAATGGAATTAATATCTCTAAAATTAATGTGGATAGTTTGTTTCAGGTGACTATAAGAGTAACTGGTAAAAGAAACAATTGATTGCTAATGGCAAAACAAGCTGCAAAGACAGAAACAAAATTTGAATATGTCATATGTATGGATTTGCGACCGATTCTTTATCTTGTATCGTTGCCGTTGACCAAAGATTGTGTGAAATCTGTCACATCTACTGATTGTGAAATGTGTGACAGAGCATTCTATATAATATCCATTGAAAAAAGAAAAAAGAAGCCATTGCTTTCAGAGAAACATGCCAAAATCTGGGAAAAAAGCTGGGAAAAACCCAAATATCTTTGAATTTGAGAGGCGACGATGATCTGACCGAAATTGATGCGATTGGTGTTCCCAGAGGAGTACCGGATGAGTATAAGTTGGTGAATCAGATAGCAGCTGGTTTTGAATCCGCCCTATGTTGGTGGTGTACTCTTAACAAAAATGTCGACAACGTGCAGAGGCTTGGAAATTGGACCGAGGCAGGTTTGAAGGCGGTCCCCTCCCAACTGGCCGCTACTTCCCTCATGGCTTTCCAAAACCGAATGGCCCTTGACATGCTACTCTCAAAAGAGGGCGGAGTCTGCGCCGTTTGGTGAGCAATGCTGCACATTTATTCCAAATAATACTGCCGCTGATGGAAGCCTGTCCCAGGCTCTTGAGGGCCTGAGGACCTTGAATGGGAAGATGAAGGAACACAGTGGGGTGAACACGGAGGTTTGGAACAACTGGCTAAATGTGTTCGGAAAGTACCGTACCCTGGTTTCCTCGGTCCTAGTCTCCCTTGCCGTTTTTTCTGCTGTTTTGACCTTGTGTGGATGTTGTTGTGTTCCGTGTCTCCGGTCTCTAATTAACAGATTAATTACAACTGCTATCTCTTCAGCAGCTGAGACTTTTCCATTGCTCCAAGGGGACGACTTTGCGACTGACGAGGGTTGTCGCTCTAGCGATGGCTCCATCTTTGAAGCTCCTGTGGTAAACCTGTCCAATTTGTTTCCCGACTCTGACATTGATTGTTAAGGCTCGATCTCCTCCCGGGTGTAAGTTTGTTCTTTGTTATTAAGGCTCAATCTCCTTTCAAGTGTAAATTTGTTCTTATGAATTGTGATCCTACGGCTGAAAATCTTTTTGAAGTGGCCGCTTTTAGGTGATAAGATGGTCTCTGAGAACTTATGATAAACAGGAGGGAATTGTTAGAAAAATATATATATATATGTTATCATGCGTTCTCTAAATCGTGCTTTACCGCAATATTACTGCAATATATGCTTGCTGTTTGGCCTTGTTGTTTTTATGATGTACCACAGAAGAGAAAGGTTATGGCTGGGTCAGGAGAGAGGTTACAGCTGGGTCAGACAGGACACAGCGGACAACTCAGCAAAAGAAGACATCTACCGAGACAGTTCCTTTTTAACAAAGACCATTTTGAGAAACAGCATGCCTCGTCGCTGTCTTGCACCCCCAGGGAACCTACAAGTGACCATCATTGTCAGGGTTTTCCAAACTATCTTGATTGTAGGATTATGTTGAAATGTATGTAACCAGTAATAAATAACCTAGCTAGATTAGTTTTATGCTTATGTTGGTGCGTATCCAGTAATAAATAACCTAGCTTGTCCCATCCTACAGAATGTCGTAAAACATCCCCTGTTATGTTTTGACTAGAGGTCAAAGGTTTTCTTCTTTATCCAGTCCACTCAAATTCCTCTTCCCACATGTTCTTATCAGTATGTAACACCTAGTGATTTTTTTCTTACGAGGCAAAACCCACATGCTTTCCCCCTCCCCTTCAGGGGCTTTTGTCTCACGATTGTGGGTAGGGCAAATCCAAATTAAAAGAGCGGGAGTGCATACAGATATTTAGTGTAGTGAGATTGTTGTAAGCTATCTGTACTGCACTCCTCGCGAGAAAATATTTAATATTCTGTCTCACTTGTGGTTTGTTTCCTGTTGCTCTTCTCTTAATAGTTATTCAGTCAGCGAATTAAATTTGACAGAAACCTTCACTGACCGTCAGGTACGTATTTTCAGAAACTAGAATGCTGCTCCCACCTTTCCATCAGATTTTGCTCACCGTTTCTTCTCGGGTGACTCAACGGAGATGACTTTCTTACAATGCGTAAGGTGTATCCACGTTTCCCTCTCGGCAATCTGTACTGCAGTTGGTGTAGTTTATTTCTTTTTTTCTTTTTTCTAAAAAAAATAAAATTACCACCACACGTCATCTGTGCCCGTCGTATAGGCAGAACATTTGCATATAGCTATCTGCTCAGGCTGGTGGACAGCGGTCAATAAATTCGTCAACAGGCCTGCATGCGTTACTGGCTTCCCTGTTCATATCACCATTAATTCCTGGTTATCCACATTTGTTGGACCTCTATCCCATTAAAATGGTAAGATCTTCTGATATCTTCCGTGTGTTGAAAAAATCCTCAACGTGTTTTTTGTGAGATGTGAGGCCTTCTATGGCATACTCCCCCCCCCCTTTTTTTTTCTTTATCGACATGTCTTTGTTAAGAAAATGACATCCAAATTTTCTTATCCCGTAAAACAGTTATCCCTTAAATGTTTAATTGGTCGTTCAACTCATATTTGGTTATCCATAAGTTAAGGCAGGGGTCACCAACACGGTGACCGCGGGCCCGTGAGGACCGCATGAGTCGCCCACAGGACTGTTCTAAAATTCGCTTAAATAGCGGCACTTGTCAGTGAGCTGCATCTTTTTATTTTACAGTCAAACCTTGGTTTTTGAACGTCCTGGTTCTCTAACAAATCGGAATTCGAACAAATAATTCGAGATTTTTTTTGCTTCGGTTGTCGAACAAAATTCGGAGGTCGAACCTCCGAGATGAGCCGGGAGGACCCGAGAAAACCCAACCGCGCGGCCCGGATGCCGACTGACTCCGTTGTTATTGTATTTTCGTTACTTTGAGGATTGTATTAACCCCTAATCATGCCTCCAAAGATAGCAAGTGGGAGCAGTAAAGCTATCCTAAAACACAACACGTTCTTAAAGCAATTCGACAGTGAGCGCCCGGCGTACTGCGGTTGCGCAATCGGACCAAATTAAGCTCCCTGCGCACTGAGGTCTACTTAAATTTTGGAAAGTACATCAGAACTTTAAAAATATTTTCTAAATTTTAGCAGCGGCTCTGTCACAACAATGCGACCAGCGCGGTGCAGTTGCGCGGTCGGGGACGCGGTGCTGCAGTTGCGCGATTGGACAAATATGAGCAAATGAAAAAATGCTTAAAAAAGGCGGGGGGGGGGGTTTGGCTTGAAACGGAATAAAACAATTTCCATCATTTGTAATGGGAAAAATAGATTCGGAATTCGACCGATTCGCTTCTCGAACCGCCTTCTGGAACAGATTGTGGTCAAAAAACAAGGTTTCACTGTATTTTTGCTTATTTATTTATTATTCATTTGCTTAGGTTTATTTCCTAAACATCTCACAAACAATGAGGAGAGAAGGCGCTTCCAGTTACTTGCAAGGAGAATTAGGAGTTGCAAAGACTGTCACGACTCGTCCCCGATCATGTCTGTGTGCTCGCCCCTCCCCTCCTGTGTGCTCATGTCCGTGGTTTCTGTCTGTGTGCTCGCCCCACCCCTCCTGTGTGCCCATGATTAGTGTGATCGTTCTCACCTGCCTCTTGTTATCTGTCTTGTATTTAAGTCCTGTCTGTGTGTCACTCCCTGTCGGATCATTGATGATGTTTACTGTCATGTCTTTTTGGTTCCTGTCTTTGGTAGTGTCACCCTGTCTTTTTGTTCCACGTCTTTTACGGTCAGTCCTGTGGTTGGTTTTGTTAGAGTGATGTCAGTTTGCCGAGTCTTTTTGAGTTTGCTTCAATAAACCCTAGTCCAAGCTGCACTTGGTCGCCCTGCTCCATTTCCATTCAGTTTGTGACAAAGACATGTTTATTTACATGTTTTTCGTGCAGAGTCTCTACAAGCAGACTTTAGCAGAAAAGCTATTTTGCACGTCAGTTCATCATATCATCTAACAGCAGAAAGGTCTTCTCCGGTGGTTTATCTTATCGCCGGCTTGAAATCAGCTGGGGCTAAGCAGAGGCAACAAGTTTGGGCTCCTCTGCTTCTGTTCCTTATTCACAACACACTTTCCACAGCAATTGCAAATGTACAAACCGGATTCGGTTGAAGTTGGGAAATTGTGTTTAATGTAAATAAAAACAAAATACAATGATTTTCAACCTATTCAATTGAATACACTCATAAACTATATATTTTTTTCAAATAATAAACTTAGAATTTCATGGCTGCAACATGTGCAGTAGAAGTTGGGAAAGGGCATGTTTACATCACCTTTTCTTTTAATAACACTCAATAAACGTTGAATAAACGAGACAAAGTCTCCCCTCCGTGAGTCGTCACCTTACCGTGGTGGAGGGGTTTACGTGTCCCAATGATCCTAGGAGCCATGTTGTCTGAGGCTTCATGCCCCTGGTAGAGTCACCCATGGCAAAAGGATCCTAGGTGAGGGGCCAGACAAAGCATGGCTCAAAAAGCCCCTTAAGATGAAAAATATATATGGATTCAGATTTCCCTCGCCGGACGCGGGTCACCAGGGCCCTCCTCTGGAGCCAGGCCTGGAGGTGGGGCTCGAAGGCGAACGTCTGGTGGCCGGGCCTTCGCCCATTGGGCCTGGCCGGGCACAGCCCGAAAAGGGGGTCCCCCTTTCCATGGGCTCACCACCTGTGGGAGGGGCCAAAAGGGTCGTGTGCATTGTGAGCTGGGGGCCGGCGGCCAAAGGCAGGGACCTTGGCGGTCCGATAGCCGGCTGCAGAAGCTGGCTCTTGGGACATGGAATGTCACACCTATGGCTGGAAAGGAGCCCGACCTGGTGTGCGAGGCAGAAAAGTTCAGACTAGACGTAGTCGGACTTGCCTCCACGCACAGTTTGGGTTCCGGCAAAAGCCCTCTCGAGAGGGGGTGGACTCTTCCACTTTGGAGTTGCCCACGGTGAGAAGCGTCGAGCAGGTGTGGGTATACTTATTGCCCCCCAGCTGGGCGCCTGCACATTGGGGTTCACCCAGGTGAACGAGAGGGTAGCCTGCCGCCGCCTTCGGGTGGGGGGACGGGTCCTGACCACCCTACCCACCCTTCTTGGAGTCCCTGGAGGAAGTGCTGGAGAGCGCTCCTTCTGGGGACTCCATCGTTCTACTGGGTGACTTCAATGCTCACGTGAGCGATGACAGTGAGACCTGGAAGAGCGTGATTGGGAGGAATGTCCCCCCCCCCTGATCTGAACTCGAGCGGTGTTCTATTATTGGAATTCTGTGCTCGACACGGATTCTCAATAATGGACACCCGAGGCCGAAGATCGATGATCGACTTTGTAGTCGTGTCATCGGATTTGCGGCCGCATGTTTTGGACACTCGGGTGAAGAGAGGGGCGGAGCTGTCAACTGATAACCACCTGGTGGTGGGTTGGCTCCGATGGTGGGGGAAGATGCCGCTCCGACCTGGCAGACCCAAACGTACTGTCAGGGTCTGCTGGGAATGTCTGGCAGAATCCCCTGTCAGGAAGAGCTTCAACTCCCACCTCCGGCAGAGCTTTTCTCACATCCCGGAGGAGGCGAGGGACATTGAGTGCGAGTGGACCATGTTCCGCGCCTCCATTGTTAAGGCGGCCAAGCGGAGCAGTGGCCGTAAGGTCGTTGGTGCCTGTCGGGGCAGCAATCCTCGAACCCGCTAGTGGACACCGGTGGTAAGGGATGCCGTCAAGCTGAAGAAGTAGTCCTATTGGGTCGTTTTGGCCTGCGGGACTCCGGAGGCAGCTGACAGGTACCGGATGGCCAAGCAGAACGTAGCTTCGGCGGTTGAGGCAAAAACCTGGGCGTGGAAGGAGTTTGGTGAGGCCATGGAGAATGACTTCCGGACGGCTTCGAGGAAATTCTGGTCCATCTTTCAGCGTCTCAGGAAGGGAAAGCAGCGCACCGTCAACACTGTTTACAGTGGAGATGGTGTGCTGCTGAGCTTGACTCGGGACGTTGTGAGTCGGTGGGAGAATACTTCGAAGACCTCCTCAATTCGACCTACACGCCTTCCATTGTGGAAGCAGGGCCTTGAGACTCTGAGGCTGTCAAACTTTTTATCAAAGTGACCAGCTTCCCATTAAAGGTTTTGATAAGCCGGGGTGAAGGGACTCGTCCGTCTCTGACCACCCAAGTTAAATTAATTCTAAAAGAATCAATATAATCTCTTTATGACGATAATCCCTCTCAAATCAGACAAGTGAGTAACTCAAATTTGAGGCACGCCGTCAGAATAACCGCGCCATAATGATGGCTCCCTTCGGTTGTTTGATGCTTTGGTTATGTTACGGATATTTTTAGATGTCTTTGTTAAGACCTCAAGGATTCCTTAATTTACTAGAGCACAGTTGCCCTAGCTGAGCTCAAGATAACTACTTCGAACCAGATCTGACAATTCCTGATGTTAAGGATTAAAGATATCTTCACTTTAAAAAGAATTGAACAGATTTAAAGAATGACTATGATAGGGAAATAAAGACATTTTAAAGTTCTAATTAGTGCATATAAAACCATGCTCAATCAACATAGTTATTACGAAATAATCGATAACCGAATTAAGGATTAAGAAGAGTTTTAATGAATAAGAAAAATAATTACAAGTAAAAAAAAGACAACACTCACCCACTCAGAACAAAAGAGACTAAAGCTCTAAAATCCTATTTGGTTGAACAAGTCGAGTGATTGGCTCTCCTTTGTTCCAAAATCCAAATTCTGTTTAAAAAAGAGGAAAGGTCTGGCCGTGAGGAGCGTAGCCAAAAAAGTAAAATTGGCGTCTTCCCATTTCTGCCTTCTTCGAAGCTTAAAATTTCACAAAGTCCAATTCGAAGACTCTGGAAATTCATTTTAGTAGATTTTGGTTCAATCTCAAAAAGAATGAAAAATCCATCTTCGTTTAAACGGCGTTCTTTTACTCCGGGCAACATATTTATAGGCTTCTGGCATTACCTCATCGGAATATGTAGGTGAAAGGTCTGAATTGTCTTGGCAACCTTGCTTAAAGCAGGAACCACTGCGCATGACTGCAGTCGCCACCGGATGCAGCTGTTTCCTGTTTTGCTCATTCTTTCACTATTAGCCCTTGATGTCTCCTCTCTACTTAATACACTCAGGTATGGATGGCACACCAATGTTAAATACAGGTTGGACAAAACATTGCAACATTAAAAACATATATCTTGTCTAATAAAGAT
Organism: Syngnathus typhle; assembly: GCF_033458585.1. NCBI lineage: Eukaryota > Metazoa > Chordata > Actinopteri > Syngnathiformes > Syngnathidae > Syngnathus > Syngnathus typhle. The sequence goes on from NC_083742.1 coordinate 2,393,015, forward strand.
CAATCTTAGCACATTATCATACTTAACCATAATAATGGGTTCTTCTAATTTAAACATCCATCCATCTATTTTCTGAACCGCTTAGTCCCCACGGGGGTCGCGGGCGTGCTGGAGCCTATCCCAGCCGTCATCGGGCAGTACGCGGGGGACACCCTAAACCAGTTGCCAGCTGATCGCAGGGCACACAAAGACAAACAACCATCCGCACTCGCACTCACACCTAGGGACAATTTGGAGTCTCCAATCGGCCTACCAAGCATGTTTTTGGGATGTGGGAGGAAACCGGAGAAAACCCACGCGGGACCGGGGAGAACATGCAAATTCCACACAGGGAGGGCCGGAGGTGGAATCGAACCCGCACCCTCCTAACTGTGAGGCGGACGTGCTACCCAGTGCGTCACCGAGCGCATATATATATAAACATATATATTGATATTGCTCAAGCTGTTAAATCTTAAAATTATGACATAGCAAACTCATATTCCAAAATTTTGCGTTGCTACGTGTTTGAACATGTCGTGTCCTCCCAATTGCTAACAATTTAATTCATTAGATTTGTTAGTTTCCAGCTGTTAGGGTTTACAGATTATCTTCATAGTATTATTATGTTGGAATGTAACCTGTAATAATTTACCTAGCTGTCTTAACAAAAGTAGTAGACCAAAGTGCTAAGATCTTTTGAACTGATTGACTAGCTGCAAAGGAAGCAATCAAAGTTGCTTTGTTTACACAACGTTGTAAAATACTCCCTGCTATGCTTTGATCAGCAGGCAAGGGGCTTCAACCCCATCCTGTTTTAACTTTCACCCCCACTTTCAACCCCACTCTGTTTCTCTCAATAAAAATGGGACCTCCTTCGACCATCGCTGTAAGCACAGCAACGAATGGACTCTCCACCTGCAGGTGTCTAAAAGGACTTACTTGTCTCCCGTGTGGTTCTTGCAAAATAAGTTAGAGTGAGCACCACCCTAACATTTTGGTGCCGAAACCCGGGATCCTCATACCCGCCATCTGGCTGACGGAGCAGAACGTGCTGCATTGTCGACAAGCCAGCGTCCTTTAGGAGGACCTGAAAAAGAAAGTCCTGGTAAAAGAATTTCTTCGCTGGGCCAGCATCTTAGGTCTGCTTTCGTCTGACAGAGGTGGATTGACGGGAACCGGCAGTGCAACAAACCAAGGGACAAGTAAGTTAAAGAAAAAAGCACTTATACAGCTTTAGTTTGTCCAAGCTATGAGATACGGCTTTGGTTTGTCCGAGCTATGAGATACGGCTTTGGGTGGTCCGAGTTATGAGCTACGGCTTTGGTTTGTCGGGGCTATGAAACAGCTGGGATTCTAGTCCCAGTGGAAGGAACGGGCGAAGAAAAAACAATGGGTTTTTTCCCTAATTGAAGAAGGGCGTAGATTCTTTTTTTGTCCGTTTTTCCAAGCTGTTTGCATGAAAGTTGTGTGGTTGAGAGTGTGTCTGGTGGGATAAATTGACTAGGTAGCATTTCTAGAATTGATCCATGGCAATAACACAGGCTAGTAATTTGTTGAAAGGTCAATTTAAACCTGCATTGAGGATCCTCAAAGAAAGGAAGAAAATCTTTGGAAAAAAAATGTAAAACCTAAAACTTCTAAAATTAAGACCGCAGCGGCCTTAGCGGATTTGTCAGCAAAAGCATTACCGAGAGAAACAGGATCAGAGCCCGCAGTGTGAGCAGCACACTTGCAAACCGCTACCTTTAAAGGCAGCTGGACAGCATCCAAAAGTTGAGTTAGTATAGCGGAATGGGAGACGGGCTTCCCTGTAGAAGTTATCATGCCACGGTTGCTCCACTGCTGAGCAAAAACATGCACTGTAGCAAAAGCATACTGACTATCAGTCCAGATAGTGACGGACTTGTTTGCAAACAATTTGCAGGCCCCAGTCAAAGCAATGAGCTCAGCGGCCTGTGCCGACATATTGGATGGCAGTTTAGCAGCCTCCAAAACCACGTCGGCAGTAACAATGGCATACCCAGTAAGGGTCACACCAGACTCATTCTTCTTAGAAGACCCATCAACAAAAACCACATGACCATCTGGCAGAGGCGTATCTTCCAAATCAGGCCGAGCCTTTGCAATCTGTTGGGCAGCATCGACACAATCATGGAATTCGCCATCGTCAGGAAGGGGAATGAGAGTGGCAGGATTGAGTGTCGTGCATCTTTCAACGGTCAGATGCGGCTGAGACAGCAACGTAGCCATGCAAGAAAGATGACGCGCAGGCGACAGAAAGGTCATATTAGTCTGTAGCAGAAGAGCCGAGACAGCATGAGGAACTTTCAGTGTTAAAGGATGAAATAACACAACACCAGCACTGCTCTCCACAGCCATGGAGGCTGCCACCACGGCCCTCACGCATGGTGGGAGAGCACATGCAACACTGTCCAGTTTAGAGGAATAAAAAGCAATAGGACGCAATTTTGAGCCATGTGATTGGAGCAAAACAGAGGTCATGTAATGACCTTTGCAGTCAACAGTCTGGACAAACACCTTATCATAGTTGGGTAAGGCTAGAGTGGAGCTGGAGACCAAAGCCTGTTTGATCAAAACAAAAGCATCCTCGGCTTCAGGAGTCCATTTTAAGTGAGCGGACATTGAGATGTCTTCCACATACATCAATTTGGACAGGGGAGCAACAATTTGGGCATAATCAAGTATCCAGTTTCTACAATAACCTGTGAGACCCAAAAAAGACATCATTTGCTTCTTTGTTAGTGGCTTAGGAGCTTGTAAAATAGAGGCTTTTCTGCTTTCAATTATGGATCGACCTTGGGAACTTAGATTGTGGCCTAGATACTTAATTTCAGCAGACCACAGTTGAAGCTTGTTCTTGCTGACCTTGTGGCCTTCACTTGCCAAGTGATGCAGCACTGCAAGCGTGTCTTTTTGGCAAGAGGCAAAATCAGGAGATGCTATCAAAATGTCATCAACATAAAGCAAGATCTGACTTCCCATTGGCGGGACAAATTTAGCCATGCTGGCTGCCATCACCTGGGAGTAAATTGTCGGGCTTTCACAGTACCCTTGTGGTAACCTTGAAAAGGTGTACCTTGAGCCAGCATACGTAAACGCAAACCAAAACTGACTCTCTTTTGCAATAGGGACAGAGAAAAAAGCATTGCTAATGTCAATCACTGTGAAGATTTTCGCATCAGGTGTCAATGAATTCAACAAAGTATGCGGGTCAGGGACACAAGGCGCTCTCTGAATAACAGCATTGTTTACAGCTTGCAAGTCTCGCACCATTCTCCACCCCACAGAAGGGGGTGCCTTCTTTACAGGGAAAATTGGGGTATTGCAAGGAGAATCCGGGCAAGGAACGATGACACCTGCTTTTAATAAATCAGAAATAACAGGTGCTATACCCTGTAAGGCATCAGGTTTTAAAGGATACTGCCTCACACAAGGGCGGTATTCAGTTTTAGGTCTTATGACAACAGGAAGCGCACCTTTCACTAAACCAACGTCAGAAGGACCCGCAGACCAAAGATGACTTGGGACCCCAGCGAGGATGTGCTCGTCATCGGACGTCAACACATAATCTCAAGATGAGGGTGTTTGCTCAACACCAGGATCAGCGTGGATTCCACTAATGAATGACAAGGCTTTAGTCATATTTTGTTTGAAGAGCTTGGTGGAAGGACTGTAAAAGGAGTCAGGATTAACCTGAGTCCAGTCAGAAGCTGCCAAGGCATCACCAGCCATAAATCCTAAACTCTGCCAGGCTGCGGTGTGAGGCCTGTAGAGAGAGATGTGGAGCGGAGTGGGAGACACGTGTAACTTCTGCACAGCAGGGGGAGCCGCTTGTATGACTACACAAGCACGGCTCTCACCATCGTGCAGAAGGAAAGAAGTTGTCAAGGTGGCAGGTGTAGCAGCCTCAAGCATGTTCTCGTAGTTGTGATCAGGACCCGGTGTGTCTTTATGCCACATAGTTATGTATAGTTGATTGGCTTCCATTGCTTGTTCAGGGCAGCGCAAAAGGGTGGCCACACGGGCCAAAAGAGGGGAACCAAATTCCATCACTTCTGCGTCAGCCAAATCCAATGAATAAAAATAGTAGCAGTGAAATTGGCCAAATATCTGTAACTGGTGTCGCCTTTTGACAGCAATTTGACCATTAAGAGACACAAGGGAAAGCCCAAGGGCAGTGAGAGCGTCTCTACCTAGCAAATTAATAGGGCAACTGGGCATCAGCAAAATGGGAATGCAACAACTTCCCCCTTCTGGGTCCCGTATCCAAACTGGTCGAGACTGGGGAACTGGGGTTGCCAGCCCATTCGCTGCTCTCACCCAAAAGGATCTACCGTTACTTTGCACATCTGCAGGTATGTCACGACACGTGGTCACACATGCCCCTGAGTCACACAAAAAGGTTATTGGAGTCCCGTTTACGAATAGAGTTATCACTGGCTTCTCAACATTGTTCATCAACAAATCTTGAATGTTCAAATCTACATCAACAGGGGGAGCTGTTGACAAGACAGTTGTTTCAACTGTATTTTGACCTTCGGCCAGTCATAAGGGAGGTCTACTCCCACCCTTGTGATTATCTGGGCAGTTTCTTGCTATATGGCCTGTTTTCCCACATGACCAGCAAACGGGAGGTCCAGCATTGTACCGTCTTGACTGACCTGAAGCGGGCTGGTCATTCGTTCCATAATTGGGAGAATCACGACTGTACCCCCCTCTACCCTTGCCACGGAATTTGTTACGACCACGCCCCTCCAGGCGCGGTTCGAAGGTCTTATTTTGATAAAACATCTCAGACTGCTCTCCTTTAACAAAAAACACGGTGCCCATTTTCCCCTTCTCTTTTGCTCTTTTTGCATTGACAACTTTCTCGGCGTGTATAGCATGATCAATGAACTGTGGCAAGGCAGATGTCGGGAAAGTGATCATATGTTTAGTGATCCAGCTCTGGATTGCTGGTCGCGAATTCGCATGTAGAGCGTTTTTGAGTTGTTGGTCATAAACATCAGATCCATGCTCCAAGCCACTATTGGCCTTGAACACTCTCTCGAGTCTGTGCCTAAAGTCTTCAAACAACTCATCTTCTTTTTGTTTGGTTCGGCCAATGTCTGTGTAATTTGCTCTACGTTCAAATTTTATTTTGATCCTGCCCAATAGTTGGTCAATTTCTCTTTGTAATGGCACCCCGGTACATTCCAATGGACGGCCCCGGGAATCAAAGGGATCCCAGGTGCCTTTAACGCTCGCCCAATGTTTGGTTAAAGATGCCATAAAAACCTGTTGTACTTCATCGCCTCTCAAATTGTATGAAGCAATGAGTTGTCCCATGTCGGTACAATATTGATCAACATCTTCAGTGGGCAACGCTATACCCTCAATTGCTGATTTTATATCAGCGTGGGTCCATGTTCTGTATACTAAAATTGTGGGTCCTCCCTCATCATGAGGATTTGCCACTTCAATCATCGGGTATGCGTCTGCGTCAGTCGAAGGAACCAACTTAGCACGGCCCCGCGTCAACACACCACGAGCACGGCTCCGCGTCAACACACCACGAGCAGAAGCACCATACTCAGGAGGATGATTTGTGCTTGGTAATTTGGGGTACAGAGACGGGAAAATTGGTTCACTTTGGCGTGCTGCAATCTCCGTCTCTATAGATTGATCATTCTTTTCATCCTCATTCATCGCATCGTCAGCTTTGGCCTTCAAGCGAGCCCGCGCTGACACTGTCTCATCATCCTCCTGCCTGTGCAACAACAAGTTCTTTTTTATCTTTCCTCCGTCTTCCTTATCTCTCAGCCTTTCTCTTATCTGCCCACATTTTCTCTTCTCAGCCTCCAATTCCCATTTTACTATTAGATGATATCCGTCGTTATTCCTCTTTACACCACATTTAGCATCAATTGATTGCTTTAGGTTATCCAACGAATTTGTTTTCAGCTGACCGTCAAATTTGTAATCGGTTATCCATTTGTCAAGATATTTTACATTTTCGGGGTCAACTTCTTCCATCAATGTCCAATCTTTGCATTTCAATTCATGTCGGGGCAGCGGCTTTTGCTTGCTATTTGCTGTCCCCATGATTTATTTGTTTAGTTTACGGATTTGGCAATTTGAATGGCACCCGCAGTGTCCTAAAGCCAATTTAGTTTACAGGACAGTGGATAAATGTTCGATGTGTGGTGGGTCTCCGGAGGAAACGGAGAATCCTTGCTTTCATCCACACAAAGCCACTGTTTACACTCCTGCGTGTTTATACAGAGGACTCAAACCTCAAATCAGAGCTCAAATGAGGTCACTCTCAGTCAAACCATACACACGCACACACACACACAATGCGCATTCCTATCGTCTCACAGGCAAGCAGGGGAGCCCGCCCTCCAGTGGATTTTAACAACCCTTTAACCTTCCTATTGTGTAAGGAAAACTTATCTTTACCATTTTCCCAAATACAAAACCTATCTTTTCACGGAGAAAGAAGCCAAACCAGCTAAACAAGGGATAAGGAAAAACCCACCACAGATGGCAGCAGAAAACTAACACAGTAGGAAGGTTAGTGAGGAGGCCCCACCACACCTCAGCGGGATTTAACTGCTCCAACTACCTGTACTTCTTTATTTCTTTAGAAAACAGAGGAGTCTGCCCTCCTGTGGAATTTAACTGACGTTTACGTCAGGGGACTCCAGCATCCCATACAGAATTTAACTGTCTCTAAATATGCACTTGATAGGGTCTAGAATTGTCAAGGTTTCAAGTGACCTCTTGCCACTACACTTTCATTCCTTTCAACAGAATCAACATTCATACTCACAGTCCGCTGGGCCTTTCCCTCGGACGATCTCGTCAACCACTCCGGCGTCCAGCTGACTGATCGAGACAGCCCCGTGAAAAGGGTTTCCTTTCTATGCCTTGGCCAAGGACTTGTCCTGCGTCGAAAAGTCAGCCGGAACCCGAAGTAGGTCTATTGAGATCCCGGACGAGCCCCCAAAAATCTGTCAGGTTCAAAATCAGCAAAAGGATCAGCAGACAAAACCAGTGAGGCAGAATGTTGAGTCTTTTCTCGCGAGGAGTGCAACCAGACTTACAGCAGTCCAAAATACACTAAAGATCTGTCACACCCCTCGCTCTTTTTATTAAGGGATGCCCTATCTACAATGTGAGACCAGCCCCTAACAGGTGGGGGGGAAAGCATGGCCTAGTCTCATGAGAAAATAAAGGAGCGCAAGGACATAAACAAGTATTCTATGTGAAACAAGTAGTTACAGACAGGACGCCATGGGAAAGGAATGCAAGGACAGAATGTCATGTGCAGACATCAACAGAGTAGATTGAGCTATCAGCAACTTTCTTGGATTCCCAGAGGTGTAGAAGGTCAGGAAGCCCCAGACAGCATCGTACGACTTGTTGTGGACTGGTGGACGTCTGCAAGGCGAAACAGTAAGCATTCTGCGCAATAACTTATTAATAAGTACTCATTAGGGAACGCATGATAACATATATATACAATTTATCTAACAATTCCCCCCTGTTTATCATAAGTTCCCGGAGACCAACCCATCACCCATATGGCCACTTCAAAAAGATTTTCAGCCACAGGGATCATAATTCGCAGGAACCAACTTACACACGGGAGGAAACTGAGCCACAATCGGCAAAGCCCGGGTCAGAAAACAAATCGGACCAGTTTACCACAACAGATTCGCTGACCGGGCCGTCAATAGAGAAGGAACCCCCGTCGACCGAAAGGTCATCCCTTAGGAGCAACGGGAAAGTCTCAGCTGGTGGAGAGATAGCAGCCGTAATTAGCCTGTTAATTAGGGATCGGAGACAAGGGATGCAACAACATCCACACAAGGTCAAAATGGCAGAGAAAACGGCAACGGAGACCAGGGCAGAGGAAACCAGGGTGCGGTACTTTCCGAACACGTTCAACCAGTTGGCCCAAACCTCCGTGTTCACTCCACTGTGCTCCTTCATCTTCCCGTTCAAGGCCCGCAGGCCCTCAAGGGCCTGGGACAGGCTTCCGTCGGCCGCAGTGTTATTTGGAATAAAAGTGCAACATTGCTCACCGAACATGGCGCAGACACCGCCCTCCCTTGAGAGTAGCATGTCAAGGGCCATTCGATTCTGGAAAGCCATGAGGGAAGTAGCGGCCAGTTGGGAGTGGACCGCCTTGAAACCCGCCTCGGTCCAGTTTCCAAGCCTCTGCACGTTGTAATGGACGTAGTTAATCCTGTCAACATTTTTGTTAAGAGTACACCACCAACACAGGGCGGATTCAAAACCAGCTGCTATCTGATTCACCAGCTTATACTCATCCGGCACTCCCCTAGGAACACCAATGGCGTCGATGTAGGTTGGATTAGCTGTGCCCCGCCATTCGGCGTCTCGTTTCGTTCTCGGCCAGAATTTGGGCACTACGGACTTAGCAAAAGACGTTAGATCATAAGAGGACATTGGTATCAAATGAACAGGTAGCAATAGGGTTACCAAAGCGCAAATTCCAGCGCTGTCGAAAGGCAACCTATCATAAAGTTTGTTACTATTACACCAAAACCAAATATCACAACGAGCAATGGGCAAAAAAGGGGCCGTGACCTCGGTCACGGACCCACACCACGGAGCAGGTAGGGCGCCGAGCATCACACCGGTACCAGGTAATCTAATGCATGTAAAATTACCCTTAGCTACAACAGACGAAAAAAGGGGTTTATGCTTCGCCATAGGGGCAACAGGGTAAACCGTATCCCATCTAAAACAATCGTGAGTGGGTGAAATGGACGAGTCTAACATCAAAACGACAGCACACTTAGGGCCTATATTTGCAGGTATGATTTTCAAAAGAGGTCTGGGACCCATGCATGCAATGCAACTAGCGCCAGCCATCTTTGCGGCCTGCTCAGCCATAAGAAGCCAGTTGTTAGTATGACCGCTTATCCCTGTGGAGGCCACAAAATAGCTGTCTACATCAGTGAGGAGCGTACTTGTGATTTTTGCCCCCGCTGACAAGGTGTATTTATTTGTAACGGGACGGTCTGCGACCGACATTGTTCTATTAAGGCAAATAGCAATAGGAAAGCGAGGATCGGTTCCAGAGGACCAAGCCCACAGTTGAAAACCCCAACAAGAAGTGTTAAACAAGGTGGCATTTGGAGGACGAATATGACCGTCAGGGAGTGTAAGAGTCAAAAGGAGGCTTGTGCCCCGATTTATCAAAGTCACTCGTTTAGCAAAGAACACAGCCTCGTCACTGGAACCAGAGGGCCAATACCCTCGCATTTGCGTGGTGACAAGGGTGCCCCAGCCGGTGTTAACCGGGTGGCCAGTTAAATACCACCAATACCCGAGCCATCTATCTCCAGTAGTGGGGCGACCATTACGAAACCCCTTCAAACTTTTCAAAGGTAAAATAATAGAAGAAGATGTGTTAGGAGCCACAGTAAACATTAATGAGTTATTATAAGCCCAAGACAAAAGCCATGGTACACAGGTTGGAACACGGACGGCTCCTGGAACACAAACAACATGACCAAAAGGGGATTTAGTGTCGCGCTTATGTCTAGCAAGTTCTCCCCATGAGCCACATCGACTAGAATTAGCGTTAGCAGTCGCCTGAGAGTATAATGTGCGAGGCTCATGGTACCCTATCCCTCCAGATAAAGTAACCCCCGAAAAAAATATAATGGTAACACAAACCAGCAAAAACAACCAAAAGCACATGGTAGACTTCGCGCAGGCTACAGCCCGATTAAAGCACTCACCAAATGACTCTCTAATGCTCATGTTTTGGATCTCCCCAGAGTCAACACCCTGAGCTTCGGGTTGGTGTCTTGGAATTCTTCTGCTAGCTTTCGTGTCAACCCTGGATCTTGACACCAGAATCAGGCACTATTACCAGACTTTGCTCACCTTCCGTACTAAGGTTGGGTCTGCGGAGATCACTTTTTTACAATGAGTTAAATGAATCCACGTGTTGCGTTCGGCTATTTTTAAAGCATTAGGTGTCGTGAGTAGTACCAAAAAGGGACCTTCCCATTTGGGTGAATGCCAATTCTTCCTCTTGATACTCCTGATCAAAACCCAGTCTCCCGGTACCACCTTGGGGTCTTCCTGCAGAGAAATGGGTTCATCATCAGTGTTATTGGTTAGAATCTTTTGACGTTCCAACATTTTCCTCATGTAATCAGCTAACGTGGCTTCCTCGGGGATCTCCCATGTGTTTTTGAACTGAGGAAGCCTGTAAGGTCTCCCAAACATAGTTTCATAAGGAGTTAGCCCTGTTGTACTTGTAATATTTATGTACATTTTAACCAGGTCTAAACACTGAGTCCACGGTCGTTTTGTTTCTTCCATACATTTCTTTAATCTGTTTTTTATAGACTGGTTCGCTCTCTCAACCAGGCCAGCGGATTGCGGTCTGTATGAACAATGGTTCTTTACATTTATGTGGAACATTCTCCCAATGTTATGCACTATTTGATTTACAAAATGTGGACCATTGTCGCTATAAATTGTTTCTGGAATACCGTACCTTGGAATGATGTCTTTGCATAAGGCTTTTGCCACTGTGAGTGCATCTGCATGTTTGGTAGGAAATATTTCTACCCATTTAGAAAATGCGTCTATTATGACCAATCAATATTCTTTCCCTTCACATTTATGTAATTGGATATAATCCATATGTATTGTCTGAAACGGGTACAATGGAGTCGGGAATTTCCCTCTCTGAGGTCTTAAATTGCCTTGTGGGTTATGTTTAGCACAGATCAAACACGCTCTGCAAAATCGTTGTGAAAAAGCGGCAAAGCCGTATGTTGTATAAATAGCCTCGACTTGTTTCACCATACCCCCCGCCGAGACATGGGTGACCCCGTGACTTGAAATAGCAGCCCATTTGAACAAGCCACGAGGCAAGACAGGTTTGCCCAAAGGTCACACAAAAAGACCATCGGTGTTTTTAGTTGCACCCCGCTTTTCCCAAGAGAGTCGTTCCTGGGAGGGGCTCTGAGACTGCATGTCAAGCAACACATCAGGGGAGATGTGTGACATTGAATCATGAGCCGTGAGAGACGAGAGGACATGAAGCAGGCCTTCCGCAGCGGCCTTAGCGGATTTGTCAGCAAAAGCATTACCGAGAGAAACAGGATCAGAGCCCGCAGTGTGAGCAGCACACTTGCAAACCGCTACCTTTAAAGGCAGCTGGACAGCATCCAAAAGTTGAGTTAGTATAGCGGAATGGGAGACGGGCTTCCCTGTAGAAGTTATCATGCCACGGTTGCTCCACTGCTGAGCAAAAACATGCACTGTAGCAAAAGCATACTGACTATCAGTCCAGATAGTGACGGACTTGTTTGCAAACAATTTGCAGGCCCCAGTCAAAGCAACGAGCTCAGCGGCCTGTGCCGACATATTGGATGGCAGTTTAGCAGCCTCCAAAACCACGTCGGCAGTAACAATGGCATACCCAGTAAGGGTCACACCAGATTCATTCTTCTTAGAAGACCCATCAACAAAAACCACATGACCATCTGGCAGAGGCGTATCTTCCAAATCAGGCCGAGCCTTTGCAATCTGTTGGGCAGCATCGACACAATCATGGAATTCGCCATCGTCAGGAAGGGGAATGAGAGTGGCAGGATTGAGTGTCGTGCATCTTTCAACGGTCAGATGCGGCTGAGACAGCAACGTAGCCATGCAAGAAAGATGACGCGCAGGCGACAGAAAGGTCATATTAGTCTGTAGCAGAAGAGCCGAGACAGCATGAGGAACTTTCAGTGTTAAAGGATGAAATAACACAACACCAGCACTGCTCTCCACAGCCATGGAGGCTGCCACCACGGCCCTCACGCATGGTGGGAGAGCACATGCAACACTGTCCAGTTTAGAGGAATAAAAAGCAATAGGACGCAATTTTGAGCCATGTGATTGGAGCAAAACAGAGGTCATGTAATGACCTTTGCAGTCAACAGTCTGGACAAACACCTTATCATAGTTGGGTAAGGCTAGAGTGGAGCTGGAGACCAAAGCCTGTTTGATCAAAACAAAAGCATCCTCGGCTTCAGGAGTCCATTTTAAGTGAGCGGACATTGAGATGTCTTCCACATACATCAATTTGGACAGAGGAGCAACAATTTGGGCATAATCAAGTATCCAGTTTCTACAATAACCTGTGAGACCCAAAAAAGACATCATTTGCTTCTTTGTTAGTGGCTTAGGAGCTTGTAAAATAGAGGCTTTTCTGCTTTCAATTATGGATCGACCTTGGGAACTTAGATTGTGGCCTAGATACTTAATTTCAGCAGACCACAGTTGAAGCTTGTTCTTGCTGACCTTGTGGCCTTCACTTGCCAAGTGATGCAGCACTGCAAGCGTGTCTTTTTGGCAAGAGGCAAAATCAGGAGATGCTATCAAAATGTCATCAACATAAAGCAAGATCTGACTTCCCATTGGCGGGACAAATTTAGCCATGCTGGCTGCCATCACCTGGGAGTAAATTGTCGGGCTTTCACAGTACCCTTGTGGTAACCTTGAAAAGGTGTACCTTGAGCCAGCATACGTAAACGCAAACCAAAACTGACTCTCTTTTGCAATAGGGACAGAGAAAAAAGCATTGCTAATGTCAATCACTGTGAAGATTTTCGCATCAGGTGTCAATGAATTCAACAAAGTATGCGGGTCAGGGACACAAGGCGCTCTCTGAATAACAGCATTGTTTACAGCTTGCAAGTCTCGCACCATTCTCCACCCCACAGAAGGGGGTGCCTTCTTTACAGGGAAAATTGGGGTATTGCAAGGAGAATCCGGGCAAGGAACGATGACACCTGCTTTTAATAAATCAGAAATAACAGGTGCTATACCCTGTAAGGCATCAGGTTTTAAAGGATACTGCCTCACACAAGGGCGGTATTCAGTTTTAGGTCTTATGACATTCCAATGGACGGCCCCGGGAATCAAAGGGATCCCAGGTGCCTTTAACGCTTGCCCAATGTTTGGTTAAAGATGCCATAAAAACCTGTTGTACTTCATCGCCTCTCAAATTGTATGAAGCAATGAGTTGTCTCATGTCGGTACAATATTGATCAACATCTTCAGTGGGCAACGCTATACCCCCAATTGCTGATTTTATATCAGCGTGGGTCCATGTTCTGTATACTAAAATTGTGGGTCCTCCCTCATCATGAGGATTTGCCACTTCAATCATCGGGTATGCGTCTGCGTCAGCCGAAGGAACCAACTTAGCACGGCCCCGCGTCAACACACCACGAGCACGGCTCCGCGTCAACACACCACGAGCAGAAGCACCATACTCAGGAGGATGATTTGTGCTTGGTAATTTGGGGTACAGAGACGGGAAAATTGGTTCACTTTGGCGTGCTGCAATCTCCGTCTTTATAGATTGATCATTTTTTTCATCCTCATTCATCGCATCGTCAGCTTTGGCCTTCAAGCGAGCCCGCGCTGACACTGTCTCATCATCCTCCTGCCTGTGCAACAACAAGTTCTTTTTTATCTTTCCTCCGTCTTCCTTATCTCTCAGTCTTTCTCTTATCTGCCCACATTTTCTCTTCTCAGCCTCCAATTCCCATTTTACTATTAGATGATATCCGTCGTTATTCCTCTTTACACCACTTAGCACCAATTGATTGCTTTAGGTTATTCAACGAATTTGTTTTCAGCTGACCGTCAAATTTGTAATCGGTTATCCATTTGTCAAGATATTTTACATTTTCGGGGTCAACTTCTTCCATCAATGTCCAATCTTTGCATTTCAATTCACGTCGGGGCAGCGGCTTTTGCTTGCTATTTGCTGTCCCCATGATTTATTTGTTTAGTTTACGGATTTGGCAATTTGAATGGCACCCGCAGTGTCCTAAAGCCAATTTAGTTCACAGGACAGTGGATAAATGTTCGATGTGTGGTGGGTCTCCGGAGGAAACGGAGAATCCTTGCTTTCGTCCACACAAAGCCACTGTTTACACTCCTGCGTGTTTATACAGAGGAATCTCAAACCTCAAATCAGAGCTCAAATGAGGTCACTCTCAGTCAAACCATACACACGCACACACACACACAATGCGCATTCCTATCGTCTCACAGGCAAGCAGGGGAGCCCGCCCTCCAGTGGATTTTAACAACTCTTTAACCTTCCTATTGTGTAAGGAAAACTTATCTTTACCTTTTTCCCAAAGTAAATATAAAACCTATCTTTTCACGGAGAAAGAAGCCAAACCAGCTAAACAAGGGATAAGGAAAACCCACCACAGATGGCAGCAGAAAACTAACACAGTAGGAAGGTTAGTGAGGAGGCCCCACCACACCTCAGCGGGATTTAACTGCTCCAACTACCTGTACTTCTTTATTTCTTTAGAAAACAGAGGAGTCTGCCCTCCTGTGGAATTTAACTGACGTTTACGTCAGGGGACCCCAGCATCCCATACAGAATTTAACTGTCTCTAAATATGCACTTGATAGGGTCTAGAATTGTCAAGGTTTCAAGTGACCTCTTGCCACTACACTTCCATTCCTTTCAACAGAATCAACATTCATACTCACAGTCCGCTGGGCCTTTCCCTCGGACGATCTCGTCAACCACTCCGGCGTCCAGCTGACTGATCGAGTCAGCCCCGTGAAAAGGGTTTCCTTTATATGCCTTGGCCAAGGACTTGTCCTGCGTCGAAAAGTCAGCCGGAACCCGAAGTAGGTCTATTGAGATCCCGGACGAGCCCCCAAAAATCTGTCAGGTTCAAAATCAGCAAAAGGATCAGCAGACAAAACCAGTGAGGCAGAATGTTGAGTCTTTTCTCGCGAGGAGTGCAACCAGACTTACAGCAGTCCAAAATACACTAAAGATCTGTCACACCCCTCGCTCTTTTTATTAAGGGATGCCCTATCTACAATGTGAGACCAGCCCCTAACAGGTGGGGGGGAAAGCATGGCCTAGTCTCATGAGAAAATAAAGGAGCGCAAGGACATAAACAAGTATTCTATGTGAAACAAGTAGTTACAGACAGGACGCCATGGGAAAGGAATGCAAGGACAGAATGTCATGTGCAGACATCAACAGAGTAGATTGAGCTATCAGCAACTTTCTTGGATTCCCAGAGGTGTAGAAGGTCAGGAAGCCCCAGACAGCATCGTACGACTTGTTGTGGACTGGTGGACGTCTGCAAGGCGAAACAGTAAGCATTCTGCGCAATAACTTATTAATAAGTACTCATTAGGGAACGCATGATAACATATATATACAATTTATCTAACAGGAAACAAGAATGGTAAATCTCTAGCTCTTGAAGAAGATGAGAAGTACATGGCGAGTAGAATTCTTGATTGTATGCAATACATGCCGAAGCGGAAGAAAAAGTATGGAGTAGAAGGGAAGTTGGAAGTTGAAGTGTGGAAGATAGTGGTTGATATTTTGGAGGAGAGTGTAGATAGGACGACAAAGGGACTGAAAAAGAAAGGAAAAGAGAGAGAGTTGAATTGTGCTAGAATGTGGTTGAAAGCTTCACAAGAGAGAAGACAACAAATTGAAAAGACAAAAAATAGAAAGATAAGTGATGAGGCTGCAATTCAATTAAGATTTGAAAAAGAATTCTGGGTGCACAGTAGCATCCCATTCAATGATGCAGCTGAGAGTGCTTATCAGCTTATTGTGTTGCGACTAGAGATGCACCGATCCGATATCTGGATCGGATATCGGCCCCGATATCAACAAAATAGATGGATCGGGTATCGGAAAATACAGCCGATCTGTGAGCCGATACTTTCCTTAATCTATTGGGACGCGGGCTACGTCATACGTCAGCAGCACGTGTGCCGCATGCCACGAGAGTTTTCTAAACAAACGCAAACATGGAGCGAACGTTCGCTTCTCTCACCCCGGGTTGCTAAGCGGACGTCAAACCATGCGCGTTCGCTTCTCTTCGGGTTGCTAATGGGACGTCAAAGGCTGCGCGTTCGCTTCTCTCCCGAATGGGGGGGGCGGAGTCTAATCGGATGTGAAACGCTGCGTGTTCGCTTCTCTTCCGGGGGGGTGTTAATGGGACGTCAAACGCTTTGTGTGGCGGGCTCCATCTAGTGTGGAAACTGAGAAGCTGAGCTCAAGCTTCTTGTGCGGGCCATATTCAATTATGTTTTCAGAATTTGCTGCGGGCCAATAAAAACTGGACCGTTAGTTTGGACACCTCTAATTTAGAGCAAAGAACTGTGTAATCTGCCTGATGCCATTGCCTTTGGTCTTTTCTGTTCCACATGTAGAGTTATGTAGCTTGTTAAGTTTGAACTGGACTGCCCCTACACCTGTCTATGGACCCCGTGGAGGCTATTTTGTGTGTTTTGGGGTGTTCTCTTGTATTGAGGGGTGCTGGTTGGCCGCTGTTACTTTTTTTCCTTTGTCTTTTAGCTTTGTTTTGCTTTGATGGCTTTTATCTTGAGCACTTTCTGCCTTTCTTTGTGGCACCGTTGTGTGGCAGCCTTATGAGAGCCTATTGAGTTGCGCTCATGCCATCTGTGTGTCTTTTGTATACCCACTCTGTGGTATGAATACGGCTGGGGCCTGAATTTCCCCACCCCTGGGGATCAATAAATATACAATCAATCAATCAATCAAGTCAACCATAATATCGGATCGGTATCGGGTATCGACCGATACGCAAAGCCACGGCATCGGTATCGGTATCGGAACTGAAAAAGTCGGATCGGTGCATCTCTAGTTGCGACGATTGAGAAAGGCAAATGTTCTGATGTATTTCATCTAGATGATGATAATGATCTAAATGAAGATGCAACGATCTTCTTCCAAAGTTCCCAAAGGGACAGAAGAAGAGTTAGAGACCAACAAGGCCGCAGGCCCCCATATAATTCAAAATCCCCGTCAGATTCAGAGACCTGTTGGAACTGTGGGAAACGAGGACACTTTGCAAGAGAGCGTAATCAGGCGAAACAATACCAATCAAAGGGTGGAGGAAGGGACAGAGGAAAAGCCAAATTTTCAAAACGACAAGCTCCCTCCCCTTTGACCGCTCATGCTAATACAGAGAAAGAAAGAATAAGGTGCCCATATGACAGCAAAACATGTCATAGTCAGATTATTAGAATTTTTTTGGATTATTAGAGCTCCTGTCCATACAAGAAGTATGACAATGCTGTTTGTATGCCCAATGACAAATGACCTGAGATCAAATTGTGTGCACACTCAAGTTAAAATTTGCAAAATAAATGGAAAAGCTTCTAAAAGTAAAATAGAGAATAAATCTGACAAGTAAGACGAGCAAAAAGATGTTCTTATATGTTGTGCGTCATCCTTTTGTGCTGGTGTGTGTGTGTGCGCGTGTGCGCGCAGAGGATCCTCAAGAAATGTTGTGTATATGTGTGCACGAGTGAGATGTGTGTCCTATGGAAGAAATCAGTAATGGAGAATGTTCAGGAGGCTGTTGAGGAATAATAGGGAAATTGAGAAGGAGATGATGATGTGTTTAAATTGGTTGGAGAAACTGAGATGAGCAGTATGTGGCAGAAAGTGACTAGAACGGTGGTTTGATAGGACGAGAATAAGAGACAGCAAATGTTGTGTAGAACAGTGGTCCCCAACCTTTTTTGCGCCATGGACCGGTTACATGTCAGAAATATTTTCGCGGACCGGCATTTATATAAATAAATAATACATTTATATAAATAAATAAATACGATGAAATAAAATGATACGACTGACATAAAAACAAGTACAAATGACAAAAATAAAACTGACCATTACGTTTAATTAGTGGGAGCACTGAGTTTGTTTCTCAGAAACGAGCCGGTCCCATCTAGACGTAATCGGAGACAATGACACCCGAAGTGATTAAGGTTTGTCCTATATTGCAGGATGCTTGGTCTCTATGTGTTGAAGCAGTTTTGAATGCTTCATTGCCTGGTTCGTTAGCCTGTCGCCACATATTAGCTTTGCGGGCTCGACTAGGGAAACATGTCACGTGACCGGGAAGAGTGTCTTGACCTGAATTAATTGATCGTTGATATATATTTTTTTTTCTGTAAAAAAAATTCGATTGGTGGATTGTTCTATCAGGAACCTTGGTTGAAAATGGTATATGAATGTTGTGTGGAGAGCTTGGATGAATTGGTACCAATGTGGAAAGACTCCTTTTTGGAGACTGTGTGTGAGATGCAAATGAGCATTGATTACTGAATGCCTGACTGAAAGGAAAATACAGGTTGAATGGTTGAAGTTGTTGGAGACTACTATGGAAAATTAGTAGAGCGACTTTGAAGAAAGAGTGATTTTGAGTAAGTTAAATGCTAAGAAAATAAAATAAGTAAATAAAGAAAAAGAGAAGGTTGTTTTTGGATTGATAATTAACTAGAGAAAAACTGGAGAACCAGTAACACATGCAGAAGATGTGTGAACTGGGAAATTGAGAAGCGTTTTGGAAAGAATGTAGTAAAGAACACATCTTCCAGAAACGTTTGTCAAGGTGTGAGGCATGGGCGTTGCCAAGCCTCAGAAGGAGGGAGTGAGTAGGACAGATAATGAAAGATAGTAAAAATACAACACTTTACGACATATGGATTCTCTAATACATTTGGCGTCATACTATTAAGTTAAAAATTTCTCAAGCTTTTCAAACTTTTGCTGTAAACAATTGGAAGATGATTGAAAATGACTAAAGAAGCTGTGAGGAAGTGGTGTATGTGTTTGGAAGGGCACGCGCTTCCCCTGGCTAATCAACATTTGTTTGACTGATCAAAGGAACCATTTGCTACAGGACTTCCCCCAGCCCAGATCCAACCAAGACCAGAGAATCTTCTTTAAAACAGGAGGCAACAAATGGCAGCGCCTGTCATGAATGGTCTTTAGTTAGGAGGAATCATTAGAAAGTGCTCAAACTCTTCTTGCAAACACACCTATCTGCCCAGTTCAAAAAGGCAATAAAATTGACTACAAGAGTTGCAAAGAACAGATGTGGTTCCAAGACCTGCGTCTTGTGGTTTGTCATTTGTAAAATGTGGCCGTTGTGATCCTCCCAAACAGACATACCGTTGTTTTCCTTGTATAATGCGCGAAATTTAACTAATTTATTGTCCTAAAATCTGGGGTGCACATTATACATGGGTATAATTTAAAAAAATATATATTTTTTCTTTTTTTAAACAGCACATTCTAATTATTTATCTTTTAGAAGCAAGTTGCATTTCTTTACCACTTGATTTGCAAATTTTGACTTTAGTGTGCACACATACCGTTTTTTTCCGTGTATAGTGCGCCCCCATGTATAGTACGCACCCCTAACAATGGCATGCTGATGCTGGAAAAAAGCTTGTACCCATGTATAATACGCACCCAATTTTTATGAATTTCTTTTAATTTTTTTTTTAATTTTTTTTTTTTTTTTTTTTTTTTTTAAGTCCCAAAGATCGTCACACACGCAGGGAGGCAATGGGTCCCATTTTTAAAGTCTTTGGTATGGTCTTAACTAGGCTGGATGTCATTTTTTTTGTTGGCGTTGATTTCTCCGACTGCCCCTAAACGCACCACCGCGCTCCGTGCGCACACGGCGGCTCTGTATGGGAGAGACGTTGAAGAGGAATAAAAACACCCTTGGAAACCAAAACTTGCCCCTCGTCGTGACTCGGAGCCGCAACAAATGTTTCGGATTTGTGTAGGGTACATTGTGACAGACGGCAAACTAGCAGGTGATCGAGCGAGCGTCTGATACAAGAGCATTGCGGTCGTATGGAGCGTGTTTGAAATGAACAGCAGAGACGAAAGGAACAAGGCAACGCATTTTGTTATTTGCTGATTGAAACTGCTAATTAAACTGTGAATTGAAACTAATAGGAAGAAAACAACTCTCGCTCTTAATATAGCTGACGTGTCTTGCGCAACCGTTCTGCGCATCTGTAATGGCGGCCTCCGTATGACGTCCGGTCCGCGATGGAGATTAAAAAACAAACAATATTTGACAATAACACACCATCGAGGATTGCACCATCGCATCAAACGATGTGTCGTCAATTATGAATTTTACTAAGTGTGTTGGGCAGGATGGCTGAATGCGATGCGCGATTGACAACAAACAAGAAGAAAGGTGAGTTTTATTTCGGGGGAGATTTGTCATGTCTCGTCCCCAGTTTTGCTATGTGTCTAGGTTGCCATAGTTTCTGTTCGTGTCACCCCGCTCTTCCTGTGTCACCTCAATCGATGTAACGTGTTTTGTATTTAAGTCCTGTCTGCCCCTCGCTCACCGTTGGATCATTGCATGTGTTACTGTCATTCTGTTCCTGTCTTTGGTAATGTCACCCTGTCTTTTTGTTCCACGACTTTGTCGGTCAGTCCTGTTGTTGGTTTTGTTGTACCATGACTTTATTTAAAAAAAAAAAAAAAAAAAAAATTAAAAAAAAAAAAATAATAATTTTTTTTTTCTTTGTACCCATGTATAATACGGACCCCAGATTTTAGGACAATAAATTAGTAAAATATTGCGCACTATACACGGAAAAAAACGGTACCATTTTTTTCCATGTATAATGCGCGAAATTTAACTGATTGTCCTAAAATCTGGGGTGCGCATTATACATGGGTACGATTTAAAATATATATATATATATATTTTAATTTTTTTTTATTTTTTTATTTTTTTAAGAAAATCATGGTACAACAAAACCAACAACAGGACTGACCGACAAAGACGTGGAACAAAAATACAGGGTGACATTACCAAAGACAGGAGCAGAAACCAAACAGACATCATGACAGTAACACATGCAATGATCCGACGGTGAGCGAGGGGCAGACAGAACTTAAATACAAAATACGTTACATTGATTGAGGTGACACAGGAAGGGAGGGGCGACGCGGACAGAAACTATGGCAACATAGCAAAACTGGGGACGAGACATGACAAATCTCCCTCGAAATAAAACTTGAAATCACCTTTCTTCTTGTTTGTTGTCAATCGCGCATCGCATTCAGCCATCCTGCCCAACACACTTACCGTTTTTTTCCGTGTATAGTGCGCAAAATTTAACGAATTTATTGTCCTAAAATCTGGGGTGCGCATTATACATGGGTACAAAAAAACTTTGATTTTTTTTTTAATTTTTTTTTTTTTTTTTTTTTAGAAAACAAAACCAACAACAGGACTGACCGACAAAGTCGTGGAACAAAAAGACAGGGTGACATTACCAAAGACAGGAACAGAAAGCAAACAGACATCATGACAGTAACACACGCAATGATCCGACGGTGAGCGAGGGGCAGACAGGATTTAAATACAAAACACGTTACATCGATTGAGATGACACAGGAAGAGAGGGGCGACGCGAACAGAAACTATGGCAACCAAGACACATAGCAAAACTGGGGACGAGACGTGACAAATGTCCCTCGAAATGAAACTTGAAATCACCAAGTTTTGGTTTCCAAGGGTGTTTTCATTCCTCTTCAACGTCTCTCCCATACAGAGCTGCCTTTTTCACGTCCGCACGCCTCTTTCCCGTGCGCGCACGGAGCGCGGTGGTGCGTTTAAGGGCAGTCGGAGAAATCAACGCCAACAAAAAAAATTACATCCAGCCTAGTTAAGACCATACCAAAGACTATAAAAATGGGACCCATTGCCTCCCTGCGTGTGTGACGATCATTGGGACTTAAAAAAAAAAAAAAAGAAAAAAAAAAATTTCATAAAAAATAATTCATAAAAATTGGGTGCGTATTATACATGGGTACAGGCTTTTTTCCAGCATCAGCATGCCATTTTTAGGGTGCGTATTATACATGGGGGCGCACTATACATGGAAAAAAACGATAGTCAGTAAAATTCATAATTGACGACACATCGTTTGATGCGATGGTGCAATCCTTGATGGTGTGTTATTGTCAAATATTGTTTGTTTTTCAATTTCCATCGCGGACCGGACGTCATACGGAGGCAGTATGACTGCGCATGCGCACTATGGATCCGATGCGCAGAACGGATGCGCAACACACGTCAGCTCTATAAAGAGCGAGAGTTGTTTTCTTCCTATTAGTTTCAATTCACAGTTTAATTAGCAGTTTCAATCAGCAAATAACAAAATGCGTATTACAGGTAATATTTTATTTCACAACACTTTGCCTTGTTCCTTTCGTCTCTGCTGTTCACTTCAAACACGCTCCATACGACCGCAATGCTCTCGTATCAGACGCTTGCTCGATCACCTGCTCGTTTGCTGTCTGTCACAATGTACCCTACACAAATCCGAAACATTTGTTGCGGCTCCGAGTCACGACGAGGGGCAAGTTTTGGTTTCCAAAGGTGTTTTTATTCCTCTTCAACGTCTTTCCCATACAGAGCCGCCTTTTTCACGTCCGCACTTCTTTTTCACATGTGCGCACGGATCGCGGTGGTGCCTTCACGGGCAGTCGGAGAAATCAATGCCAACAAAAAAAATTACATCCAGCCTAGTTAAGACCATACCAAAGACTATAAAAATGAGACCCATTGCCTCCCTGCGTGTGTGACGATCATTGGGACTTAAAATTTTTTTTTTAAAAAATTAAAAATTCATAAAAATTGGGTGCGTATTATACATGGGTACAGGCTTTTTTCCAGCATCAACATGCCATTTTTAGGGTGCGTATTATACATGGGGGCGCATTATACACGGAAAAAAACAGTATTTGCATATTTTCCTGATGGCGATTTGGTTTTAAAAAATCTATTCAGTGACGTTTGTCAGGGACCGTATACCTGGCGCCACAACCAAGACTTGAAGCCTCCACACTAGATGGAAAACAATCCAACATCAACGCCCTGCCCCAGAGCCGCCTTTTTCACGTCCGCACGCCTTTTTCACATGTGCGCACGGATCGGGGTGGTGCCTTTACGGGCAGTCGGAGAAATCAACGCCAACAAAAAATTTTACATCCAGCCTAGTTAAGACCATACCAAAGACTATAAAAATGGGACCCATTGCCTCCCTGCGTGTGTGACGATCATTGGGACTTAAAAAAAAAAGATTTTTTTTTTTTAAATTCATAAAAATTGGGTGCGTATCATACATGGGTACAGGCTTTTTTCCAGCATCAACATGCCATTTTTAGGGTGCGTATTATACATGGGGGCGCATTATACACGGAAAAAAACAGTAAGTGATTTGGGCTTTTGTTGTTTGTTGTAATTGGTTTGTGGAAGGACTGCAGGAGCTTGCTGGCTGTGGCCCGGTGGACTTCGGTGTCTGCCTGCTCACGGCCATCATGAAGTTAAATGTTGTGGGACAGGGGTTGAGCTGTGATGGTGAATGAATGGGTGCCTTTGTGTCTGTTAGTTTGTACGTGTGTGTGCGGATATGAATGGCCTAGGTAGGTTGATGTGGAGGTGACGTGATCACAATTGAAGATAAAATTCCTCTCGCTGCTAAGTATAGTACAAATTGAGCTGAATAGGATTTGATGATTACTCAGGGGCACTATTGACGTCAAATGGTTCGATGGAGAAGGCCTGTTTCCTGTACAGACAGGACCATCTAGTCCATCCGGGATGGGTATGATGATGTGTCCGGGACACCTTGCTGGTCCCTTTCGCTCCCCAACGACGCTATTGACACATTACGTGAATGTGTCGAAAGGGTAGGGGAGTAAAATAATTAACTCTACTGTAAGATTCAATGTTTTGTCAAATGTAATTGTTTTTGGAGTCTTAACAGGACATGTAAGAATTCAACACACAGTGATGAGAGAAGCAGAAGAAACATCTCAGATGAGCATCTCACGTGCCGTCCAGCTGGCCGGCAAAGGAGATACGTGGTATCATCTGTCCCAGTGCGACACAGTGAAGGGTTCCTGCAAGGAACCAGATCTGCCATAGACAGCGTCCCCGCCCCCAGTTCAAACAGAGGCAGAATAATCCTCTTCCCCCTTGGTGGCCAGGTAGTCCACCCTGAGCCACTGAAGACAACGCCCACGCAGCAGATATTTCCATGTTCTCCCCGGATGTAGCAGAGCTGCGAAGGGGGTGATAATTGTGCTCACCCTCCACCAGTGGGCGTGCCAAGCCCCCAACGGCTGAACAATCACGAGCAATCTTTTCTTGAACTTGTTATTGATGATATTCTGGTCGCCTAAGGCAGAGGGACCGTGTCAGACTTTTCCTGCAAAGTAATATCTAGTATTGAGGAAAAACCTCATTCACTGGAATTTATTGCTTTCATTGTATTTTCTTACTTATATTTGCTTGATCGGGATTGACATAATCCTATGATAAAACAGGAGGGAGATGTTAGGGTTTACAGATTATCTTCATCGTATCATGATGTTGGAATGTAACCTGGCTTAATTTACCTAGCTTGTCCTGTCTTAACAAAAGTAGTAGACCAAAATGCTAAGATCTTTTGAACTGATTGACTAGCTGCAAAGGAAGCAATCAAAGTTGCTTTGTTTACACAACGTCGTAAAAGACCCCCTGCTATGCTTTGATCAGCAGGCAAGGGGCTTCAACCCCATCCTGTTTTAACTTTCACCCCCACTCTCAACCCCACTCTGTTTCTCTCAATAAAAATGCTCCTGCATGGGACCAGAGTCAGACCTCCTTCGACCATCGCTGTAAGCACAGCGACGAATGGACCCTCCACCTGCAGGTGTCTAAAAGGACTTACTTGTCTCCCGTGTGGTTCTTGCAAAATAAGTTAGAGTGAGCACCACCCTAACACCAGCAGGTCACCCCTATGTCAGGCTTTAACACCATCTCCTGGTGAAATCTTGGAACTACTACATGTCTTGGGATAGCCAATGTGCCTGGGCCAAATTCAATACCCAATTTTACACCATCTTGTACCACCATGCCACTTGACAAGGCGGACTCTCCAACCTCTGGGGTCGAAGTCACTGAGGTAGTTAAAAAACTCCTCAGTGGCAGAGCACCAGGGGTAGATGAGATCCGGCCGGAGTTCTTAAAGGCTCTGGATGTTGTGGGGCTGTCATGGCTGACACCCCTCGACAACATTGCGTGGACATCGGGGACTTCTATTTAAGAAGGGGTACCGGAGGGTGTGTTCCAATTATAGGGGAATCACACTCCTCAGCCTCCCTGTCTATTCAGGGGTGCTGGAGAGGAGGGTCCGTCGGGAGGTCGAACCTCGGTTTCGGAAGGATCAGTGTGGCTTTCGTCCTGGCCGTGGAGCAGTGGACCAGCGGACCAGCTCTACACCCTCGGCAGGATCCTCGAAGGGGCATGGGAGTTTGCTCAACGAGTCCACATGTGTTTTGTGGACTTGGAGAAGGCGTTCAGCCGTGTCCCTCAGGAGGTTCTGTGGAGGGTACTCCGGGAGTACGGGATGCTGAGCCAACTGATAAGGGCGGTTCGGTCCCTGTATCAACGATGCCAGAGTTTGGTCCGCATTTCTGGCAGTAAGTCAGATTTGTTCCCAGTGAGGGTTGGACTCCGTCACGGCTGCCCTTTATCACCGATGCTGTTCATAATTTTTATGGAAAGAATTTCTAGGTGGAGCCGAAGCGTTGAGGGTGTCTGGTTTGGGGACCTCAGCGTCGCGTCTCTTCTTTTTGCAGACGACGTGGTGCTGTTGGCTTTTTCAAGCCGTGATCTCCAGCTCTCACTGGCGCGGTTCACAGCCAAGTGAGAAGCGGTCGGGATGAGGGTCAGCACCTCCAAATCCGAGTCCATGGTCCTGGGTCGGAAAAAGGTGGAATGCCCTCTCAGGATCGGGGATGAGATCCTGCCCCAAGTGGAGGAGTTCCCAACACATCGGATAGGAGAGGGAAATTCTGATTACAAACCACCTGCTGCCTGGGAGGTCATTCCTCTTCAGGAACGGGCTAGGAGAAGCACACTCCAAACAATGTGGCAGTACCTGCACCTGCTGGGCAACAACCCTCTGAAGGCGAGAGGGTGGCACGGCCGCTTGACACCTAAGACAATTTGGCACCTGACACCCACACCAGAGGGACAGAGCTGATGTGCACATAACACGCTGCATGAGAGGTGCGGATTGCTGGTCAGACCACCGTCTACTCAGGAGCAAGATAAACATCCAGCTTGCCCAGAAGAGGTAGACAGCCCATGGCAGGCCCATGCGTAAGCTCAATATAGGAGCCTTGATACGTGACAGCCCGGCGCTAGAAGAGAACATCACGGAAGCACTGTGCAGCTTTGACCCAGAGAACGGTGAAATGGAAGTACAGTGGAAAGTCTTTAAGGAAAGTGTCTACAATGCTGCTGCTCATACACTCGGTTACGTCAAAAGGAAGCACGAAGACTGGTTTGCTGAGAATGACCCAGAGATCAACACCCTCATCAACAGGCTCCATGAAGCCCACAAACAACATCCTGATGATAAGGCTTGCAACCAGAAGAAGCAGCGATACCAAGAAGCCAAGCAAAAGCTGCAGCGTAGGACTCAGCAGATGGAAAACAACTGGTGGGATAAAATTGCAGAAGATCTTCAGCTTGCTGATGACATGCAGGACTTTGAGGCTTTCCATGCAGGCCTGCGTGCTGTGTATGGGTCCAAAACCAATGGCTCAACCCCAGTTGATGATAGGTCTGTCCTGCTCACCGACAAGAGCAACATTCTAGCACGCTCAGTGAGCTCTTAAATAGAGAGTCCTCAATTTCTGAAGAGACAATTGCCACGATCCCTCAGCTGCCAGTGAAAGGTGAACTGGCTGACCCCCCCCCCCACCAGTGCAGAGACGGTGAAAGCACTCCAACAGACCACTTCTGGGAAGGCACCAGGAAGTGATGGGTTGCCTTCAGACATCTACAAAAATGGAGGCATGGCACTAGTAGAGAAGCTAATACCCCTGTATCAGGTCATCTGGAAGAAGGGTGAAGTCCCTCAAGACTTTAAGGATGCATCCATAGTGCATGTCTACAAGAGAAAAGGGGACAGGGCATCTTACGATAACCATCACGGTATAGCCCTCGTGAGCATCGCAGGAAAGATCTTGGCAAGAATCATCCTCAATCGGCTCATAAACCATGTTGCTGAGAACGTTGTCCCTGAATCCCAACGTGGTTTCCGTGGAGGCAGAGGTACCTGTGACATGATCTTTGCCGTCCGACAGCTGCAAGAAAAGTGCAGAGAAGAACAAGGGTCTCTATATGGTGTTTGCCGACCTCACCAAGGCCTTTGACAGTCAATCGCGAGGGCCTATGGCAGATCCTTGACAAGTTTGGCTGCCCAGAGAAGTTGACCTCTCTCATTGCTTTCTTTCATGATGGGATTCAAGCCAGGGTCCTAGAAAATGGTGAAGCATCTGAGCCATTCCCAGTCAGGAACGGAGTGAAGCAAGGATGTGTCCTGGCGCCAACCCTCTTCTCAATCCTGTTCTCTGCAATGCTGCTGGACGCGTTCACAGACTGTGACCGAGGTGTCTACATCCAGTTCCGCTGCAGTGGCAAGCTTTTCAACTTGCGGAGGCTCCAGGCAAGGACTAATGTGTTTGAGGCTCTACTGCGGGAATTCCTCTTTTCTGATGACTGTGCTCTGACAGCTACAACTTCAGATGACATCCAGCACATTTGTAGAATCCTGTAAGCGCTTTGGGCTGACTATAAGCCTGGGGAAGACAGAGGCCATGTTCCAACCGCCCCCGTCACCTCAGACCCCTACTGTGCTCCCCCCACCATCAGTGTCCATTGACAACATGGTCACCCAAGGACTCAAGAGCTTTGAACAGGCAAGGACAGAAGACATTCAAGAAAAGAGAGACCACAGGAAATGTGGTTCTCTCTCGTCAACACTGGACAAAATCCCCTGCAGTATCTGTGGAAGACTGTGTGTCCCAGGGATAGGGCTATGCTCCCACATGAGGAGCCACGCTAAAAAGAAATAACTGCTGGTCTACTCATCCGTCGGGTCGACGGGAGACTCCATCATCATCAATATGAGGTGCTCATACATTTATTTGGGTTGACAGTCATAATGGCCCTCCGAAAGAAGCTATGACTACAATGCGGCCCGCGAAAAAAACGAGTTTGACACCCCTGAGTTAGACACGTGATCGTTCATTTCTCTTCTTAGGAGACCCACTTACATTGCCAATGACTGCTGTATCACTGTAACAGACGCATGTCCGCGAACATGAAACAGGAAGTGGTACCGCCTGAAAATGCCCTTCAAAATAAAGCACCCTACCTCAAATCAAAGCACGGCTGAATAACATAAATAACAGATCATTCTTAACACATACTGTAAATATGGTTTTAGAACAGCTTTTATTACTATAATTTTCTTATAACAAGGTACAAGTGTACATACTGTAAATATGTTTTTAGAACTTTTATTATCATAAAAAAATTCTATAATAAAGTACAACACTGTAAATATGTTTTTAGAACTCTTATTATATTTTTTTATAAAAAGGTACAAGTGTACGCACTGCAATTGTGTGGGCACTTCGTGCCTTCTGCTGGCGTGTGGGCAACTTTCGTGGCATAATTCCTCAATTTCAAAGTTTTATTTTGAATTTTAATTAATTTTTAATTTGGAAAAAAAAATCTGCGATGTAGTGAAACAGCGATAAACCGCGATGTAGCGAGGGATTAATGTATAATACTGCAGTTTTGACCCACTACTTGTAAGTAATCCTTTGCGCTGACAGAACATAAAGTCCACTGTTCTTGCTCCAAGTTTATATTTTAATCATATTTTAATCTCTTCTATTAGTACGTAGTTATTTGGTAGGTAAGTATATAAGATCATGCTTAATGTTAATGTACTTTGCAGTGGTGTAGAATTGCAGCTGTGTCTGTATCATGTACAATCACTAAATGAGGTAAGAAGAGTAAAGTGCAACCTCAAGAGGTGATCCTATCATTTTTGGAGGCAATTTGGCTTCAAGGTTGATCTGTTCTATAACTTTCAATTTGTATAAAATATTAAGAGGATTTATTCAGTCCAGGCATAAATTGTAACATTCATGCCAGATGCTTAATGTAACAATTTAAAAATTCTTATCATGAAAATTTAAAGAGAAGTTAACCACCCTTCGATAAAGTTAAGATATGTACCCTTTGCCAATGACTGACATACAGAAAAGTCCACATCGAGGAACATGTTTTTGTAGAGTAATACTGTCACCTAGTGGTCATTTGCAGGCTCTAGTAAGTGTATTACTGTCCATTACTCATCCATTTTCTATATCACTCATTCTCTCTTCTAGTCATGAGTGACTTTGAGCCTATTACAACTGACTTTGGAGAACCTTTGGGCTTGGCACACTGAGGATAATTTGATCGCCAATTACAGACCTGTAAAAAAAACAAGCGGCTACTGAAGGGCTACAGTTAAATTCCCTGTTAGTAAAACACACACACACGCGCGCACACGCATGCATGCACATACCCGCGCACGCACACACCCACGCACGCACACACACACACACACACACACACACACACACACACACACACACACACACACACACACACACACATATTCACACACAATTTCAAGATATTTCAGTACACTTTCAAATTGGAATATGCAGAGAAAACTAACCTGAGCAACAGGACTGACCTGAAAGCTCTCCCAATGTGAGCCAGCATTGCTTATCGAACACATTTTCCATAACATTATGTCTGAATTGCATAATACAATTGAATGCAATACATTTGGTGATAATTGAGCAGTAACGTTAAACCTAATACAACCAGTGGTGGGCTGTCAGGGCATGCAAGGCCTTCTCTACTCGTCTAAAGATATCTGAATCACAGACTGTTGTTAATTATATTTTGATCATGAATATGTATTCATATAATACGTATTCATGGGCAAAATCTATTAAAAATTTATTTCAATAATAAACAATTCCAAATGGTCTGTCCGCTCCGTGAGTCGTCACCTTACCGTGGTGGAGGGATTTGCATGTCCCAATGATTCTAGGAGCCATGTTGTCTGGGGCTTCATGCCCCTGGTAGGGTCACCCACGGCAAAAGGGTCCTAGGTGAGGGGCCAGACAAAACTCGGCTCAAAAAGCCCCTTATGACGAAAAAGATACATGGACTCAGATTTCCCTCGCCCAGACATGGGTCATTGGGGCCCGCCTCTGGAGCCAGGCCTGGAGGTGGGGCTCGAAGGCGAGCGCCTGGTGGCCGGGCCTTCGCCCATGGGGCCCGGCCGGGCATAGCCCGAAAAGAAAACGTGGGTCCCCCTTCCCATGGGCTCACCACCTGTGGGAGGGGCCAAAGGGGTCGAGTGCAAAGTGAGCTGGGCGGCGGCCAAAGGCAGGGACCTTTAGCGGTCCGATCCCCAACTGCAGAAGCTGGCTCTTGGGACATGGAATGTCACCTTTCTGGCTGGAAAGGAGCCCGAGCTGATGTGCGAGGCAGAAAAGTTCCGACTAGACATAGTTGGACTTGCCTCCACACACAGTTTGGGTTCCGGTACAAGCCCTCTCGAGAGGGGCTGGACTCTCTTCCACTCTGGAGTTGCCAACGGTGAGAGGCGTCGAGCAGGTGTGGGTATACTTATTGCCCCCCAACTGGGCGCTTGCACATTGGGGTTCACCCCAGTGAACGAGAGGGTAGCCTGCCTCTGCCTTCGGGTGGGGGGACGGGTCCTCACTGTTGTTTGTGTCTATCCATCAAAGAAGCAGCTCAGAGTGCCCACCCTTCTTGGAGTCCCTGGAAGAAGTGCTGGAGAGCGCTCCTTCTAGGGACTCCATCGTTCTACTGGGTGACTTCAATGCTCACGTGGGCGATGACAGTGAGACCTGGAAGGACGTGATTGGGAGGAACGGCCCCCCTGATCTGAATCCGAGCGGTGTTCTATTATTGGAATGTAATAATGAACACTATGTTCAAGCATAAGGGTGTCCATGTGTGCACTTGGCACTCCTCAATCTCCACCCACCCACCATAACACCTCTGACCCTAAGTGAGTTGGAGCCTATGCCAGCTGGTTTTGGTCAAGAGGCAGTTTACAATTTGGACAGAACACCAATAAATGATAGAACACCGATAAATCAAAGAGTTAAGAGCAGGCATTTCCAACTCAGTTTGGATCTGGGGCTGGATCCAGACTTTCTGTTCTCAGGCGGGCCGGATCAGTAAAAGAATGTCAACTGGTCTAGAGCACGCGCTCTGATGAAATTGACATTTTTCACAACCACACCCATTTGCAGTGTTTTGCAACCCAATGCCTGTAGATGCAAAATACAATGAAAAGCCCAAAACTCTTGTTCTGCCTTTGCGGTCTGTACTTTGTCATGGAATTTTGTGACACTGCCTGCCTTTCTCCCGACCATTGATTAAAAAAAAGGACTACTTCACTTAATATAAAGTTCACACGCTGGTAATGTGCTGGAAAAACGCCGGCTACCAGACGTGAGGGACGCCAGGAATTCGATTGTCGCACATCGGCGGATGTGACGCATATTTTGGGCGGTAAAAATATTAAAAACGTTTAATTTTAATGTTACAAGTTTACCATAATCTTCAAATTCAGAATTATATTTTAAAATGAACAAACTAAATTAAAATTTAATTTTTTATAAAATACTCATTATTTTCCAAAGTCACAGGGAGCCACAACAGAAGGATGAAAGAGCCACATGTGGCTCCGGAGCCATGGGTTGCCGACCTATGTCCTAACCAAAGACCATTTATGACAGGGGCAATCCCATTAATTGCCTCCTGTTTTAAAGGAGATTCTCTGATCTTGGTTGTATTTGTACTGGCGTAATGGACGTTAAAAGTCCTACATCAGATGGGCCCTTTTGTCCACAGTTTTTCAGGAAGCCCAGCCAATTCCCCCTCCTCCTTTTCATTCAAACAAATGTTGATTACCCAGGGAAGCACATAAGCACGTGCCCTTAACTGCTATACCACTTCCTCATAGGTTATAATATAACTATATAACCGTTATATAGTCACTTTTTAATCATCTTCCGATTGCTTCAAGCAAAAGTTTGAAAAGCTTGAGAAAATTTTAACTTAATGGTATGACGCCAAATGTATTAGAGAATCCATATGTCGTAAAGTGTTGTATTATTACTATCTTTCACTATCTGTCCTACTCCCTCCCTCCTTCTGAGGCTTGGCAACGCCCATGCCTCACTCCTTGTCAAACCTTTTGGGAGGTTGTGTTTACCACAGATGATTCTATCATCATTTAATTTGACTTTCTTTCCAAAACGCTTCTCAATTTCCCAGTTCACACAACTTCTGCATGTGTTACTGGTTCTTCAGCCTTTTCTCTAGTTACCGTTTTTTTTCCATGTATAATGCGCCCCCATGTATAATATGCACCCTAAAAATGGCATGTCGATGCTGGAAAAAAGCCTGTACCCATGTAGTATAATACGCACCCAAATTTTGACTCCTACTTAAGTCCGTAAACGTAAAATTATTTCAGAAAAAAGATCATCTTTGGGAACAACCGGATGTTATTCTGCCGGTCAGTATCACTGCGCATGGGCTAGCAAAATTGATAGCGAAGAAATGTTTCGGATTTGTGTAGGGTACATTGTGACAGCAAACGAGCAGGTGATCGAGCAAGCGTCTGATACGGGAGCATTGTGTTCCTATGGAGCGTGTTTGAGCGTGTAGAGGACTGAACTCTCGCTCTTTATATAGCTGACGTGTCTTGCGCATCCGTTCTGCGCATCTGTAATGGCGGCCTCCGTATGATATCCGGTTTGCGATGGAGATTAAAAAACAAACAATATTTGACAATAACTCACCATCAAGGATTGCACCATCGCATCAAACGATGTGTCGTCAATTATGAATTTTACTGACTAAGTGTGTTGGGCAGGATGGCTGAATGCGATGCGCGATTGGCAACAAACAAGAAGAAAGGTAATTTCAAGTTTTATTTTGATGGAGATTTTCCTAAAAAAATAAATAAATAAATGAATAAATTGTACCCATATATAATGCGCACCCAGATTTTAGGACAATAAGTTATTTGAATTTTGCGCATTATACATTGGAAAAAACGTTTTTTATCAATCCAAAAACAAACTTCTCTTTTTCTTTATTTACTTATTTTATTTTCTTAGCATTTAACTTACTCAAAATCACTCTTTCTTCAAAGTCGCTCTACTAATTTTCCATAGTAGTCTCCAACAACTTCAACTATTCAACTTGTATTTTCCTTTCATTCAGGCATTATTCATCAATGCTTATTTGCATGTCACACACAGTCTACAAAAAGGAGTCCTTCTATCACATTGGTCCCAATTTATCCAAGCTCTCCACACAACATTCATATACCATTTTCAACTCAAGGTTCCTGATAGAACAATCTACCAATTAAAAAAAAACTCAACACAAAAAAAACTGCTGGCAAATCAATGAGAATTTTGTCTTTGTTCTTAAATTTAAAGAACTCAATCTCTCAGATTTAGCTCACATATAGAAATTTGTATAATCTTATAACACAACCAATCAATTATTCCTATTAAATGTAGCATTGCAATGTTTTAAATTAACAATTTTGCCTCATCCAATTCCTGAAAGTTTTTCTTCAAATTTCTCGAGGGCTCGACACTAACATGAACTAGTGTGGATCAGTTTCTGCCCGCAAACAGATTTCTCTCTTTTCCTTTCATTTTTATTTTTCAAAATTGTTTATGTTTTGCAGTGCAAATTGGGTAGACCAAAGTCTAGCAAATTTCTTTGCACACAAGTTTAGCCAATTTCATCATTTTAACGCATACACATGCACAGCTCTCGCGTGCGAAAGGTAGCTCCCGGCACCAATGATTCGTCACAGGCTGGCCATTTCCTGCAGTCGATCATGAGCTGGTTCCTGCCCACACACGCGAGGACAGCACATTCTAATTCTTTATTTATCTTTTAGAAGCAAGTTGCATTTCTTTACCACTTGATTTGCAAATTTTAACTTTAGTGTGCACACATACCATTTTCTTCCGTGTATAATGCCTGAAATTTAACTGATTAATTGTCCTAAAATCTGGGGTGCGCATTATACATGGGTACGATTTAAAATATATATATATATTTTAATTTTTTTTTTTTATTTTTTTTATTTTTTTTAAGAAAATCATGGTACAACAAAACCAACAACAGGACTGACCGACAAAGACGTGGAACAAAAAGACAGGGTGACATTACCAAAGACAGGAACAGAAACCAAACAGACATCATGACAGTAACACATGCAATGATCCGACGGTGAGCGAGGGGCAGACAGGACTTAAATACAAAACACGTTACATTGATTGAGGTGACACAGGAAGGGAGGGGCGACGCGAACAGAAACTATGGCAACATAGCAAAACTGAGGACAAGACATGACAAATCTCTCTCGAAATAAAACTTGAAATCACCTTTCTTCTTGTTTGTTGTCAATCGCGCATCGCATTCAGCCATCCTGCCCAACACACTTAGTCAGTAAAATTCATAATTGACGACACATCGTTTGATGCGATGGTGCAATCCTTGATGGTGTGTTATTGTCAAATATTGTTTGTTTTTTAATCTCCATCGCGGACCGGACGTCATACGGAGGAAGTATCACTGCGCATGCGCACTATGGATCCGATGCGCAGAACGGATGCGCAAGATACGTCAGCTATATAAAGAGCGAGAGTTGTTTTCTTCCTATTAGTTTCAATTCACAGTTTAATTAGCAGTTTCAATCAGCAAATAACAAAATGCGTATTACAGGTAATATTTTATTTCACAACACTTTGCCTTGTTCTTTTCGTTTCTGCTGTTCACTTCCAACACGCTCCATACGAACGCAATGCTCTCGTATCAGACGCTTGCTCGATCACCTGCTCGTTTGCTGTCGCAATGTACCCTACACAAATCTGAAACATTTGTTGCGGCTCCGAGTCACGACGAGGGGCAAGTTTTGGTTTCCATGGGTGTTTTTATTCCTCTTCAACTTCTCTCTTTTTCACATGTCCGCACGCCTTTTTCACATGTCCGCACTGATCGCGGTGGCAGTCGGAGAAATCAACGCCAACAAAAAAAAATACATCCAGCCTAGTTAAGACCATACCAAAGACTATAAAAATGGGACCCATTGCCTCCCTGCGTGTGTGACGATCATTGGGACTTAAAAAAACAAAACAAACAAAAAAAAAATTGGGTGCGTATTAAACATGGGTACAGGCTTTTTTCCACCATCACCATGCCATTTTTAGGGTGCGTATTATACATGGGGGCGCATTACACACGGAAAAATACGGTAATTTTCTCCAGACACAAACAACTTTTTTCATTGTTGTTATATTGCCAGAACCATGTTTGTTGATGGATAATGTTTTAATTTTTTCAGATGAGATAACATTTATCTAAGATGTGGGGCACATGCCAATGAAGAGGTTTCCTGTAAGGTACAGTTCCCATTCTATCTATTTTTAGCCTGGTTTAGGTGTACCCTTTGAATCACCATGATTTATTAAGTAAGCCCTTGCAAAAGCAGTCTGGTTAGAGCTAGAAATTCTGCAGAAAAACGCCTCCTGTATTTGTCCACGTCTACAAGATGTATGGTCTGTACATATATTATTATAAGTATTACTGGCAACTTTATAGTGTAATAGTACATGTAAACATGTACAAATAACTGACTGATCACGGCATTTGGGATCAGCTACTAAGGGGAACTTGTTAGTTACTGTTAATGTTTACCCGGTAGTTTCCTGCTGCTCCCACTCCATGACTGAAGGCATGCTGTTTTTAAAAGCTTTTTCATGTCAATTCCTGTTTGCATCTGATAAGTTTGCCTAACATGGAGCACCATTAACAATAATTATTTGTTTATTAATTAATTGTCAACTAATTGTTTATTTTTTTAATCAGATTACTCTGTTTTCCTGCTGACACCTACAATTTCTTTGTCATGCGCTTTTGTGTTCATTCCCCTTTTTGATTGAAGCACGTTCCCCTTTGTTTTTTCCCAATATTGTTCAATACGTGTCAAAAGAAACAAAAGAAAAGAGCTACACATTCAAGTTACTCACTCCAATGACCAATCAACTAACTTCAGTGTGGTTAGCTCCGCCCGTCTTACACAATTATTCGTGCAAATAAACAGTTCCTCCGAAAAGCCTGGTACTCTCTGCAGAAGAGTAAACAAACTTTCCAGACAGTTGTTTTAAGAAATATAGCATATCACAAACCATTTGTCCAGTGAGACACGTGGTGTTTGTTTTATCATCAATTCATTTTGTGTGCTTTTGCAGTTTAAAACTGGAGGCCTTAACAGACCAAGAAGTCCATCTAAAATTTGATAGTCTGGAGGACATTAAGGATGTACAGAAAGGATCGGTGGAGTGTCTATCAGCCAATCACCCGCAGTACCCAACAACCAGTGTCACGGAAAATGAGAAGACTATGATGATTGAAGAATACAACAGTGATTAACGCACATCCACACTGACCATAATGTGCATTTCTGGTATTTGTTTTTGTTATTAAGCTAAGAGTTTAGGCAGCTCAAGGACAAAAATTCATTGTGGTCTTAGCTTAATACGAAATAAATAGTTTACGGGCATTTAAATTAAGGGCTTCAAAGAAATAGCCCTTTATTTTGGAAGAGCAATTTATTGTCCTAAAATCTGGGGTGCGCATTATACATGGGTACATTTTATTTTTCCTTTTTTTTATTTTATTTTTAATCCGGATATCATACGGAGGCCGCCATTACAGATAAGCTTTCTTCTCTGCTGTTCACTTCAAACACGCTCCATACGAACACAATGCTCTCGTATCAGACGCTTGCTCGATCACCTGCTCGTTTGCTGTCACAATGTACCCTACACAAATCCGAAACATTTCTTTGCTATTGAGTTTGCTAGCGCATGCGCAGTGATACTGACAGGCAGAATAACATCCGGTTGTTCCCAAAAATGATCTTTTTTCTGAAATAATTTTACGTTTACGGACTTAAGTAGGAGTCAAAATTTGGGTGCGTATTATACATGGGTACAGGCTTTTTTCCAGCATCGACATGCCATTTTTAGGGTGCGTATTATACATGGGGGCGCATTATACATGGAAAAAAACGGTAATTCTAAATGGGCTGGCAGGCTGGCTACAGGCCACATTTGAGTCTACGGGATAGGTGTCAAACTGGCCCGCGGGCCATATTTGGCCCGCAGTGTAATTATATTTGGCTCGCGAGACAATTTCAAATTAATATTAGAGCTGGCCCGCCGGTATTATACGGCGGCAGCCCTGTAACACCGCATTCATCGCTTGTACTACAAATCCCATAATGCTCTGCTGTTGCTTTGGCGCCCATACGTCCGTTGATGACTCCGCCTCATGCCCATATAAGTAGAATCCGTGTTAATTTTTTCCCAGAATGCACCTGAAATTTTCAAGATGGCGCTGCCTAGATTCGATACTATTGGCTTCCGAGCAGATCTCTATCGCCGTGTGCGCACAGTTTGCTGAAAAACTCAGTGCGCTCGGCCCTGAGTTTAGCCGGCGGTTTGGCGACTTTGATGTCCAGAAAATTAGATTTGAACTGCTTAGTAATCCCTTCGCAAATGGAGCTGATTGAACTTCAGTGTGATGAAACGCTGAAGTCAAAGTTTTATGCTGTTGGGGGCGCAGTTTCCACACTTCATCCCTGACACGATGCCTCAGCTTCGCACTGAAGTTGCTCAATTGCTCTCCATGTTTGGTAGCACTTACCTATGTGAGCAACTTTTTCCTCAATGAAGATGA
This sequence comes from Syngnathus typhle, assembly GCF_033458585.1. Classification (NCBI taxonomy): domain Eukaryota; kingdom Metazoa; phylum Chordata; class Actinopteri; order Syngnathiformes; family Syngnathidae; genus Syngnathus; species Syngnathus typhle. Next base: position 2,430,670 of record NC_083742.1, read on the forward strand.
CGAAAACTTCTCACAGGAGACGTCTGACTGACTGAATGACGGTTTCCTCAGCTCAAACCCTAAGCCCCGACATTGATGAACTGGCATCCAAGAAAAGAGGCCAGGTATCTGGCTTGGCCGCATCAGAGTAGATCAGTGTGTCGCAAAATGAGCAGTAAATATATTTTCTATGCACATCTTCTTGCTACTCCAAGGCCTGAATGGTTGATTTATTCATAGTTAGGTTATTTTCAAATTTATTAGCCTGTGTAAGAAGTTAATTTTGACATTTACCTCAGAAGGCTGCAAACAGAAAGGAGGCATTCAATTTTTATTTAAATTTTATTTAATAGGCCATTGATATGTTTTATTATTATTATTATTATCATTACCTATTAGGGTAGTGCTCACTCTAATTTATTTTGCAAGAACCACACTGGAGACAAGTTAGTCGTTTTAGACACCTGCAGGCGGAGAGTTCACTCGTTGCTGTGCTTACAGCGATGGTCGAATGAAGTCTGACTCAGGCCTCATCAGGTGCATATTTATTGAGAGAAACAGAGTGGGGTTGAAAGTGGGGGTGTGGGAATACAGGATGGGGTGAAGTTGCTTCCCTGCTGAATCAAAGCATAGCAGGGGGCCTTTTACAACGTTGTGTAAACAAAGGACCTTTGATTGCTTCCTCTGCAGCTAGTCAATCAGTTGAAAAGATCTTAGTACTTTGGTCTACTACTTTTGTTAAGACAGGACAAGGTAGGTAAATTATTACAGGTTACATTCCAACATAATCAAACGAAGATATTCTGCAAACCCTAACATATCCCTCCTGTTTTATCATATGATTGATGAAGATAATCTGTAAACCCTAACAATCATATTCTTAGTTTAATCATGCTTCCAACCATATATTTTCTTTGTTAGGCAATATATTTCCCTCTGTCCAGAACGTTCAGTAGTAATCGAAAACTGGCACTAGTCAAGTACTGAACATTTTTAGACGACTTCAGCAGTGTCCGTGATTTAGAATATCATCAGGCATACAATAAATAGTTCCTTAAGGGTCATTAAGCTATTCAGGCAATATATCAAAAAACATTTATTTTAAAGTGCTCAGAAATACATATCAGGTCATGAAGTTATAAAAACCTTTGTATTTACCACCTATCAAAAATGTCTAGTTATGTCTTCTTTATTGATTTGATGTGTAGGTATAATTATATGCTTAAAATATCTTAATTAAAGATAAGAGAATTAAAGATATTCTGCAAACCCTAACATATCCCTCCTGTTTTATCATATGATTAGGTCAACCCCGATCAGTCAAACACAAGTAAGAAAATACAATGACAGCAATAACTTCCAGTGAAGATGAGGTTTTCCCTCAATACTCCAGTCCAAATTTTGTGTGTAACTTAAAAACCTGCGGCCAGATTAAATGCAGGAAAAGAGTTACACGGTCCCTCTGCCTTAGGCGACCAGAAAGCTATCAATAATAACAGTTCAATACAAAAATTGCTCGTGATTGTTCAGTCGTTGGGGGCTTGGCACGCCCACTGATGGAGGGTGAGCACAATTCTCACCCCCTTCGCAGCTCCGCTCCGTCCGGGGAGAACTTGGATATATCTGCTGCGTGGTCATTGTCTTCAGTGGCTCAGGGTGAACTACCTGGCCACCAAGGGGGAAGAGGATTATTCTGCCTCTGTATGAACTGGGGGCGGGAACGCTGTCGATGGCGGATCTGGTTCTTTGCAGGAACCCTTCACTGGGGCGCACTGGGACAGATGATACCACGTATCTCCTTTGCCGGCCAGCCGGACGGCATGTGAGATGCGGTCCACCAATTTATAGGGTCCAGTCCACGCAGGCTCCGTCCCCCTCCTTCTTGGGACCTTCAGCCAGAACGATGGGGTGATCTGGACCTCGGTCTTTGGTTCCATATCAGCAGTAGTTCGCTGAGCAAATCCCTATCTGGATCCGCCACCGAAAGAACAGCAGCACGTCCGGAAAAACAGCAAAAAACAGCACATTTTCTGCAACCTTTGCATTAGTCATTTGAGATGTTTCTTCTGCTCCTCTCATCACTGTTGTGGTTGCCCTGGTTACAGAGGCGTTGCTACACTAAAGGGAGGGAAGATTGTGTCTGTAGCAACGCTGATTAGCTAAGGAATGTAGTGTGGTGTGAATTGGCACTTCATTGTCGGCCCGTGACCCCCGCAGAATCTGTCCTCCTTCCTCAACCAGCCGTTCTTCTCTCACGGTTGGCTGACTCGTCCTCGAGTGTGATCAGATAACTTGAATTGCCGCTTTCCTGTGGAACAATGCAACTAAACCTTCGCTAGACTTTATCTACTTAGTAAATTAACACACAATAACAATAAGTAACTTGTCCTAAACACTAAAACAAATGTTAAGTAAATGTAAGTGAACTGGTATGCAGTTCCTTAAACAAACATTGAGGAAATATAGTATAACTTGTACGCAACTACTTCAAACTGTATATAACACTTAGCAAAGAAAAACAGTCCTGATCAACAACAATCTATGAACCGAACCTACAGTTAACTAAAAGGAATGAAGTTTCTTTCAACCAAATAAGAACATTTCGCCTATGCAAATAAGCTCTGCTCATTGTTAGTGAAGGCCTCTTACAGGAACAAAAACACACAGACAACATAAGGACAGGAAGGATACATATGGCTGACAGGGATCAAAAGACATCCCTGTCGCTAAAGAGGAAAAACCTAGATAAAAGGAAAGACCTAAACTCGTAAAGACAAGGCCTAAAGGTCTGGCAAGCCAAGGCTTCCCTTAAATTATTCCAAGATTTCCCCGCTGTTTATCACACACTTGCTCAATTTTTACATTACCAAAAACAACCACTTCTCTTGATCTTCAGTTGTCGGATCACAAGTATGAGCACAAATATTTCCACCAAAAAGGATAAATCTTGCGACATCATTATTCGGAAACACACAGATCTGGGAAGAAGTCTGTAAACTCAAGTGCAAAAATTGCATCATCATCGTTATCATCAACATGCTGCCGTTCAGACATTAGGCATACCCGGGCCATCTCGTCGTCCATGGGCGAGATTGCTGTAGTGATAAGACGATTAAACAGAGCACGGAGACATGGAATACAACAACATCCACACAAGATGAGTATAGCAGTAAATGAGGACACAAGGGCTTTATACCTCCCAAAAGCAGTCATCCACTTGTGCTCTTTCATCCTCGTGTTCAGGGATTGCAAGCTTGCAATCACCTTCGTCAGGCTCCCATCAGGGGCGGTGTCGTTCTGGATGAAGGTGCAGCATTGTTCTCTGAACATTGCGCAGACCCTTCCTTTCTCAGACAACAACACAACAAGAGCATTGCGGTTCTGGATTGACATTAGGGAAGGCGTGGCCAGCTGTTCGTACACTGCCTCAAGTCCCGCTTGTGTCCGTTTGCCCAATTTCTGCATGTTGCAATGGATGTAATTTATTCTGTCAACGTTCTTGTTCATCGTACACCAGCAGCAAATGGAGGACTCCCATCCCGCTGCAATTTGGTCAATTATATCTTATTAATCAGGAACCCCTCTGGGGACTCTAATTGCGTCAATTTCAGTCAGATCATCGTCGCCTCTCAAATTTAAAGACATTATGTTTTTGTTTGTCCAGCTTTTTCCCAGATCTTGACATGTCGGTACATATAAAATTTTGGTTGACTACATTCTCTAAAAGCAATGGTTTCTTTTCTTTTTCTTTTTTGTTTTTTTTTCAACGGATATTATTTAGAACACTGTCGCACATTTCACAATCAGTAGATGTGACAGATTTCACACAATCTTTTGTCAATGGCAACGGTACAACATAAAGAATCGGTTGTAAACCCATACACATGACATTCATTATTTTTTCTGTCTTTGCAGCTGGTTTTGCCATTAGCAATCAATTGTTTCTTTTACCAGTTACTCTTATAGTCACCTGAAACAAGCTATCCACATTCATTTTAGAGATATTAATTCCATTCTTTAACATCTACAGCAGTTGTTGACAAAGTATTATTTCTTTACATAACGTTTTTGCCACTGTTAAGGCATTTAGTGTTTATTTTGAAGCCATTTCAATCCATTTTGAGAATGCATCTATTATGACCAGGCATTATAACCCTGTGGATTGTGTTTAGCACACGTTAATTTTTTTTTAATAAACGTTTTGAATATGAATCAAATTCATCCATCCATCCATCCATCTTCTTCCGCTTATCCGGGGTCGGGTCGCGGGGACAGCAGCTTCAGGAGGGACTCCCAGACTTCCCTCTCCCCAGCCACTTCATCTAGCACATCCCGGGGGATCCCAAGGCGTTCCCAGGCCAGCTGAGAGACATAGTCTCTCCAGCGCGTCCTGGGTCGTCCCCGGGGTCTCCTAGCGGTGGGACATGCCCGGAACACCTCCCCAGGGAGGCGTCCAGGAGGTATCCTGATGAGATGCCCGAGCCACCTCATCTGGCTCCTCTCAACGTGGAGGAGCAGCGACTCTACTCCGAGTCTCTCCCGGATGACCGAACTTCTCACCCTATCTCTAAGGGAGAGCCCGGACATCCTGCGGAGAAAACTCATTTCGGCCGCTTGTATCCGGGATCTCGTTCTTTCGGTCACGACCCATAGCTCGTGACTAGGGGTGAAACGATACATCGATACACATCGATTAATCGATATAATGCTCTACGATTTATTGGCATCGATGCTAAAGGTAAACATCGATTTATATCGCCGTGTTTGACCTCGGACATTAGACGCGACTTTATTTTGAAATCCAGTTCATTGTTGCTTGCTTCCTCTTTCCGGGAGCAGTGCGCCCGGCGTTGTTGTGTTGTGAGCAGAGCACGCACGTGAAAGGGGAGGCGACAACTAGTACGCGGCTCCTGGGCTGGTGCTATGGCTAGTGTCCAAAAAGACGAGGAAATTTGCTCCCCTTTAGGCTTCAAGTCATTCGTTTGGAAGCACTTTGGATTCCAAAGAAAAGATGGCTCAACGGACAAGACACGTGCAGTCTGTAAATCCTGCCATGCGGTGATCAAATATTCAGGGAGCACAAATCTCGCCGCACACTTAAAGAAAAAACACGACATCAAAGTTCAGTGTTAAAGTAAGCAATTTGTATACTACAATACTCTTGTACCTAATTTCCTAAATAAAGAGTTTGCAGTACCTTGTTGATTTTGCGTATGAATTGTTAAAAATCAGGATATTGTTCTATATTTTTTATTAAAAAAAAAAAAAAAAAATCGATCGTAGAGCACTATATCGCGATATATCGTGAATGAATCGCAGCAGGCTTTAAGATATCGGCAAATATCGTATCGTAGTTCTTTATATCGATATTATATCGTATCGTGACAAAACCCGCGATTTACACCCCTACTCGTGACCATAGGTGAGGGTAGGAGCGTAAATCGACCGGTAAATTGAGAGCTTTTGGCTCAGCTCTCTCTTTACCACGACGGACCGGTACAAAGTCCGCATTACTGCCGACGCTGCACCGGTCCGCCTGTCGATCTTGCGCTCCATCCTCCCCTCACTCGTGAACAAGACCCCCAGATACTTAAACTCCTCCACTTGGGGCAGGATCTCATCCCCGATCCGGAGAGGGCATTCCACCCTTTTCCGATCGAGGACCATGGACTCGGATTTGGAGGTGCTGACCCTCATCCCGACCGCTTCACACTCGGCTGCGAACCGCTCCAGTGAGAGCTGGAGATCACGGCCTGAAGAAGCCAACAGCACCATGTTGTCTGCAAAAAGCAGAGACGCGATGCTGAGGTCCCCAAACCGGACACCCTCAACGCCTCGGCTGCGCCTAGAAATTCTGTCCATAAAAACTATGAACAGAATCGGTGACAAAGGGCAGCCTTGGCGGAGTCCAACCCTCACTGAGAACGAATCCGACTTACTGCCGGAAATGCGGACCAAACTCTGGCATCGGTGATACAGGGACCGAACCGCCCTTATCAGTTGGCTCGGTACCCCGTACTCCCGAAGCACCCCCCACAGAACCTCCCGAGGGACACGGTCGAACGCCTTCTCCAAGTCCACAAAACACATGTGGACTGGTTGGGCGAACTCCCATGCACCCTCGAGGATCCTGCTGAGGGTGAAGAGCTGGTCCACTGTTTCACGGCTAGGACGAAAGCCACACTGTTCCTCCTGCATCCGAGGTTCGACCTCCCGACGGACCCTCCTCTCCAGCACCCCTGAATAGACCTTACCAGGGAGGCTGAGGAGTGTAATTCTCCTGTAATTGGAACACACCCTCCGGTCCCCCTTCTTAAAGAGGGGAACCACCACCCGAGTCTGCCAATCCAGAGGCACTGTCCCCGATGTCCACGCGATGTTGTAGAGACGTGTCAGCCATGACAGCCCCACAACATCCAGAGCCCTTAAGAAATTCGGGCGGATCTCATCCACCCCCGGGGCCCTGCCACCGAGGAGTTTTTTAACTACCTCGGTGACTTCGACCCCAGAGATTGGAGAGTCCGCCTCAGAGTCCCCAGGCCCCGCTTCCACAATGGAAGGCGTGTCGGTGGAATTGAGGAGGTCTTCGAAGTATTCTCCCCACCGACACACGACGTCCCGAGTCGAGGTCAGCAGCACGCCATCTCCACTGTAAACAGTGTTGACGTTGCACTGCTTCCCCCTCCTGAGACGCCGGATGGGAGGATCACAACGGCCAAATTCTACAAATGACAAACCACATCGACGACCGCCAAACGCAAATGCCGGGTCAAGGACTCTTCTTCTCCTGTTCTTTGCTACTCTTGTAGTCAATTTTATTGCCCTTTTGAACTTTGCGAGAAGAGTTCGAGCACTTCCCAATGATTCCCCCCTAACCAAAGACCATTTATGACAGGGGCTACCCCATTTATTGCCTCCTGTTTCAAAGGAGATTCTCTGGTCTTGGTCGGCTCAGGGCTGGGGGAATGGATGTTACGTCCTGTAGCAAATGGTTCCTTTGATCAGTCAAACAAACGTTGAGCATTTAACTTACTCAAAATCACTCTTCCTTCAAAGTCGCTCAACTAATTTTCCATAGTAGTCTCCAACAACTTCAACCACTCAACCTGTATTTTCCTGTCAGTCAGGCATTCAGTCATCAATGCTCATTTGCATCTCACACACAGCCTCCAAAAAGGAGTCTTTCTATCACATTGGTCCCAATTCATCCAAGCTCTCCACACAACATTCACATACCATTTTCAACTCAAGGTTCCTGATAGAACAATCCACCAATCCAAAAAAGAAACCTCAACACAAAAAAAACTGCCGGCAAATTAATCAGAATTTTTTTCTGGTTTCAAATTTAAAGAACTCAATCTCTCAGATTTAGCTTGCATATAGAAGTTTGTATAATCTTACAACACAACCAATCAACTATTTCTATGTAGCATTACAATGTCTCTGTATCAGCATGAGCGGTCAAAAATAAGGGGGGGGGAAGCTTGACATGTTGATAATTTGGGTTTTCCTCTGCCTCCTCCTCCACCCTTTGATTTGTATTGTTTTGCACGACGACACTCTTTTGACCAGTGTCCACGTTTCCCACAGTTCCAACAGTTGACAGAACCTGATGGTGGTTTTGAATTATCAAAGTCAAAGTCTGCTTTATTGTCAACGTCTTCACATGCCGAGCCACACAAAGAGATCGAAATTACGTTTTCTCTATCCCACGGTGACAAGACATATTACAAGATAGACATACAAGTAAACGACGCAATATAAAAAACAAGAAGGCACAAACAATAAATAATAAGAGTACCGTTTTTTTCCGTGTATAATGCGCCCCCATGTATAATACGCACCCTAAAAATGGCATGTTGATGCTGGAAAAAAGCCTGTACCCATGTATAATACGCACCCAATTTTTTTATTTTATTTTTTTAAATTAAATTGTCGCCCCTTCCTTCCTGTGTCACCTCAATGTAACGTGTTTTGTATTTAAGTCCTGTCTGCCCCTCGCTCAACGTCGGATCATTGCATCTGTTACCGTCATGATGTCTGTTTGGTTTCTGTTCCTGTCTTTGGTAATGTCTTTTTATTCCACGACTTTTCGGCCTCGAGAGAAAGACGCCCATCTCGTGACTTCCGGGTTCTCTGCCGGACGCCCTCTTCCTTCTCAGCCCAGGCTCCCAATACTTTTCAGGCTTGGACGATCTTGTTTTCTCCACCGTGGAACTCATCTCCCTGACTCTAAAGTAAGTTTGAATCTTTTATTACACTGTCGAATTTGTTTTTCACAGCCGGAGTGCCTGGGAGAGCGGAGGCTCCGTGGCCGTTTGTCTGCCGTCGATCATCGGACGCAAAGTATGGCTGCGGATCAAGAGGTTTGTGCGGCTTCGTGCACCAACTGCACCCTTCTCTTAGAGAGGTTGTCCCTGCTAGAGGGACGTGTCCGCCAGTTAGAGCAAAATTGCGCGATAACTGTAGATGTGGCGGATACAGACGCGGGCTGTAGTCAGCCCGCTAGCCCAGTTAGCATTAGCCCCAAGCGGCTTGCTAATCGCGATGAGCCAGGTAAGACGCATAGCCGTCCAAAGTCATCTCGGTCTACTGGCCCTCGCACTTTGGTCATAGGTGACTCCATTACCCGGAATATTACGCTTAAAAATCCAGCCACGGTAATGTGTATTCCTGGGGGCAGAGCACCCAACATAGAAGCTAATCTTAGGGAGCTGACTCGCAATAGGTCTAGTCAACAGCGTAGTTCCATCAACACTAGCTACTCGGACATAGTGATACACGTCGGCTCCAATGATGTTAGGATGAGGCAATCGGAGATCACAAAGAGAAACATAGCGAGGACTTGTGATCTCGCCAGAAAGATGAGTCGGCATCGAGTATTTGTCTCTGGCCCCCTGCCTGGGAGAGGCACTGATGAGAGGTTTAGTAGATTAGTCTCCCTTAATCGATGGATGGCTGGGTTCTGTAAGAAGCAGGGACTGTATTTTATAGATAACTGGCCTTCCTTCTGGGGCCGCCCCGACCTGCTGAGGAAGGACGGCCTTCACCCTAACCGTGCAGGCGCCTTCACTCTTTCTAGGAACATAGATTACTGTTTGAGCCACACATGACAGGTCACTTTAGAGCAGGCCGGGTCACAGGTGATTAGACCACCTGTCAAAATGGGTTTGGAGTCTGTTAAGATAAAGTTAACTAGCGCTAGGCTAGACTCCCAGCATGCACATAGCTCCTTGTGTAGACTAGAGCGTGATAGTTTGAATAGTGCTACAGTACACATAAATGCACTTTCTACTGGGGTAGTAGACAAATCCAATCACTCCACCCCGACCGGTTTTGCTGATGAAACGGTGCCGGTTTCAGATAATTCTACACGTGTAACAAATATTTACTATCAGATTCCCACGGTCGTGTCATCCCACCGCACTAACAAACATTTGAGAGGTGATGTCAGGCCTAGAGAACACAATCTTACTCGCATCTCGTATAAATATCCTTCGATAGATACGCACCCGGATCGACCAATTACACTTAAACTTGGTTTTATAAATATTAGATCGCTTCATACGGAAGCCATTCTCGTTAATGATCTCATCACAGAACATAATCTAAACGTTTTTGGTCTCTGCGAGACCTGGTTAAAACCTAATGAACTGATGCCGCTTAATGAGGCCTCGCCTCCAAATTTTGTGAGCTCGCATGTGGCGCGTCCTCGAAAAAAGGGTGGGGGTGTCGCCCTCATCTCGAATTCCGAGCTTAGTTTTAGGCCTCGTTCGATCAATGTATTTAAAACATTTGAGGTTCTCACTGTCCGGTCCACTGCTTTACCGTCATTTTATCTTGCTGTTATTTACCGTCCACCCGGGGCTTACTCTGGCTTCCTGGATAAATTTTCAGAATTTATGGCTGATCTAGTAACCAATGCGGATAATATAATTGTCATGGGCGATTTCAACATCCACATGAATTTACCGTCAGAGCCACTTACTTCGGCGTTTCAGACTTTAACTGATACGTTTGGTTTTACGCAAGCCGTACAGGCAGCAACGCATAAGAATGGAAATACCATGGATCTGGTATTATCCCGAGGACTTGCAACCTCAAATATAGCAGTACTGCCATACACTACTGTTTTGTCTGATCATTACTTAATAAAGTTTGAAATTCTAGTTCCTTGTCAAAGACAAGAGAGCAATCAGCATTATTGGAGCCGTCATTTCAACTCCATGACTGCAACTGCGCTATCTGAGATACTGTCGCCGGCAACCGCTATATTTCTCACATACGCCGGCTCTATTGATAATCTTACAAATAAATTCAATGCGACATTGTTAAATGCCATTGACGCTGTGGCGCTGTTACGTCTGAAAACTCGCCGTAGAGTGCCTACTCCGTGGTTCACAGATGAAACGCGTACGCTTAAGCAATTATGTAGAAAGCATGAGCGCAGATGGCGTCTAACCAAACTTGAGGTTTTCCATCAGGCATGGCAGGATAGCCTCCTGAAATATAAACATGCGCTTATTTTAGCAAAAACTCGGTATTTTTCGCAAGTTATTAATCTCAATAAAAATAATCTGAAACACCTATTTGATACAGTGGCAAAGCTGACTCTGCGCCAGCCGACCACCGATAGTTCCTTCCACTCAGCTGACGAGTTCATGAAATTTTTTGCTCAAAAGATTGAATCCATTAGGGATGAGATCAAGAATACCATTCCAATCGCTCGGTCGAGCTCGCCGTTTACCAACGCTGATGATCATGCAACAACCCTCTCAACTTTTAAAAGCGTGTCTCTTGAAAGGCTTACACAATTGGTTAGTGCGGCTAAACAAACATGTTTACTCGACCCTCTTCCAGCCAAACTACTTAAAGAATTATTTCAAATTTTAGGACCGTCCGTCTTAAATATAATCAATCTGTCTGTCTCCTCTGGGATAGTGCCAACAGCCTTTAAAACCGCTATCATTAAACCGTTACTTAAGCGACCAAATCTTGACCCGGACTGTCTCAGTAATTATAGGCCAGTTTCAAACCTCCCATTCATAGCAAAACTTCTTGAAAAAGTAGTAGCGCAGCAGCTTATTGATTACATGGTCGCCAATAATCGATATGACACTTTCCAGTCTGGTTTTAGAGCTAATCATTCCACTGAGACAGCACTTGCTAAAGTGACTAACGATCTCCTCATAGCTATGGATTCAAACACTTCGTCTGTACTGTTACTACTCGATCTTAGTGCTGCCTTCGACACTGTAGACTTAGATATTTTATTAGGGCGTCTTAAAAGTTGTGTTGGTATTTCAGGGTCAGCACTAGGCTGGTTCCATTCCTATCTATCAAACAGGACGCACCGAGTGGTCCATGGCAATGCGTCCTCGGAGCTCTATAATGTTACGTGTGGTGTCCCACAGGGATCGGTTCTCGGACCAGTTCTTTTTAATATTTATATGATTCCGCTTTGCAACATAATACGTAAATATAATATTAGTTTTCAATGCTATGCGGATGACACCCAATTATATATGCCGTTATCGATGACAGATCCGCGGGATTGTTGTAATCTTGAGACGTGCCTTACGGAGATCAAGCAATGGATGTCTTTCAACTTCCTTCGTCTTAACCCAGATAAAACTGAGATGTTGATAATCGGGCCAACTCGTTATCAACACTTATTCAAGGAAACCGCTATAACTATAGATAACCGTACTATCACTCAAAGCGATACTGTAACTAATATCGGGGTAATATTTGACCAAACTCTCTCCTTTCAAAAGCACATTAAGAATATAACCAGAATTGCGTTTTTTCACCTTCGTAATATTGCAAAGATTCGTCCGATCCTCTCGACCGGTGATGCAGAAACTATTATTCATGCGTTCGTCACGTTGCGCCTGGACTACTGTAATGTACTATTATCGGGTCTTCCTAAGTCCCGCATCAAAAGTCTACAGTTAGTACAAAATGCTGCTGCAAGGCTGCTCTCTCGGCCAAGAAAATTTGATCACATTACCCCAATACTAGCCAACTTACATTGGCTCCCGGTCCATTTAAGATGTGATTTCAAGGTTCTTCTATTAACCTATAAATCACTGCATGGCTTAGCGCCTTCATATCTCGTCGACCTAGTTGTTCCTTATGTTCCGTCTCGTAACCTTCGTTCGCAAAACGCTACCCTTTTAGTGGCACCGAGGGCCAAGAAAATGTCTGCAGGCTCTAGAGCATTTTCTATTCGGGCTCCAGAGCTTTGGAATGCCCTACCAATGGATATTAGAACTGCTACCTCAGTAGAAACATTTAAGACACGTCTAAAGACACATTTCTATGACATGGCCTTTAACTAACCTGTAGTGGCCGATTCGGCTGGAGTTTGTTTTCTCTCCCTCTCCACTCCCTCCCTCCCCGCCCGGGGAGGTGGTTAGGTGGCACCCATGCTGACAGCGGCTATCTGGATTCTCGTGGGTTAATTCAGGATGGGGGAACTGCAGCTCAACCTCCTCGTAGACACTGCCAGGACAATTGAGGGCTCCTTTTGCAGCCCTCTGCTCTGACATGGACATCCACTTTTTATTTCATTGATGTTCATGTTGTATCATTTGTGCCCTCTCTGCATCCATTCCAACCTGGTGATCCTGAAAAGGGGATCCTTCCATCTGTGGTCCCTTCTCAAGGTTTCTTATTTTCCCCAGTAGGGGTTTTTAAGTTTTTCCTTGCCCTTTTGGGAGCTTACGATCAGGGGATGCTTTGAGAATAATTGTCAATTTCTGTCTATGTGAAGCCCTTTGAGACTGCTTGTGATTTAGGGCTATACAAATAAACTTGACTTGACTTGACTTTGTCGGTCAGTCCTGTTGTTGGTTTTGTTGTACCATGATTTTCTTAAAAAAAAAAAAAAAAAAATTAAGATTTTTTTTAAATTTTTTTTTTAATTATTATTATTATTTTTTTTTAAATTGTACCCATGTATAATGCGCACCCCAGATTTTAGGACAATAAATTAGTTAAATTTTGCGCATTATACACGGAAAAAAAACGGTAATAATAAATAATAAATAAACAGATAACACAACAAACAAGAGCCAGTGTGCATACAGACAGTAAAAGTACAGGACGCTACGCAGAATGGGGAAGCGAGTTCAGGATCCTAACAGCCTGGAGTATGAAGCTGTTTGAGAGTCTGGTGGTGCGGGAGCGCAGGCTTCTGTACCTCTTCCCAGAGGGCAGAAGCTCGAACAAAGAGTGAGCGGGGTGACTCACATCACTCACAATCGTGGTCGCCTTGCGGGTGAGATGGGAGGTGTAAATGTCCTTCAAGGAGGGGAGCGAAGCACCAATAATCTTACCAGCCGTGTTCACTATGCGCTGCAGGGCCTTCAAGTTGTAGTCAGTGCAGCCGCCACCCCAAACAGCAATACAGCTGGAGAAGATGCTCTCAATGGTGCCGCGGTAAAATGTAGTCATGACGGCCGGAGGAGCGCTCGCTCGCCTGAGTTTCCACAGGAAGTACAGGCGGCGCTGGGCTTTCTTTGCCAGTGATGCGGTGTTGGTGGACCAGGAGAGATCCTCACTGATGTGCATCCCCAGGAACTTGGCGCTGCTCACTCTCTCCGCCACAGCACCGTCGATGGTCAGCGGCAGGTGTTGGGTGTGACCCTTCCGGAAGTTCACAACATAACTGCAGAGCAGATGGCATCCTCAGAGGCCCGTTTGGCTCGGTCCGCAAACTGGAAGGGGTCAATGGTGGGTGGGAGAACGGATCGGATGTGCTCCAAGACAAGCCGCTCAAAGCACTTCATGATGATGGGCGTAAGTGCCACGGGGCGGTAGTCAGTGCTGTTCTGAGCGTCGAAGCGAGCAAAGAAGCGGTTAAGGTCATTGAGCAGACAGACGTCCCCTTCACAGCCCTGCGGTGCGGGCTTGTAGTCCGTGATGGTTTGAAGGCCCTGCCAAAGGCTCCGTGCGTCCCTGCTGTCCTTGAAGTGGGCGGTAATTTTGCAAGAGAACGCCCTCTTTGCTTCTTTGATGCCCCGGGAAAGGTCGTCAAGTCCTCAAGCTAGCCTCATCCCCCGCTCTAAAGGCTTTGTCCCTGGCCCTCAGCAGCCTGAAGATAGCCCCCGTCAGCCATGGCTTCCGGTTAGCCCGAGTGACGATGGATTTTGAGTGAGTCACATCATCAATGCACTTCCTGATGTAGAAGGAAACAGAGTCAGTATACTCCTCACTGTCTGTCCGGTCGTCGCAAGTGGCAGCCCTCCTAAACATGTCCCAGTCAGTAGAGCCAAAGCAGTCACGAAGCGCATCAGAGGCACCCTCAGGCCACACCCGTACCCGCTTTCGAACCGGTCTGGATGCTCTCACCATTTGTCTGTATGCGGGCAAAAGCATAACAGTGATATGGTCAGAAAGGCCAAGATGGGGGAGGGGGGCGTCTTTGAAAGCTCCTTTATGCGAAGAGTAGACCAGGTCCAGGAAGCTGTCGCCACGCGTAGGAAAATTAACATGCTGGTGAAGCCTCGGAAAACCAAACATGATTAAAATCCCCAGCGAAGATGGTGAAACCGTCAGGGTGCGCTGTCTGTTGTTCACTGACAGCCTGGTACAGTTCACTAAGAGCCGCGATCCTGTCGCCTTCGATGTTGGAAGGCGGGATGTAAACCGTGACCAGCAGAATCGCGGTAAATTCCCTAGGCAGGTAAAAAGGACGGCACTTTATGATCAAACTTTCTGTCTTTTGGATTTGTTCTCTTCTCTCTTGTGAAGCATTCAACCACATTCTAGCACAAATCAATTCTTTCTCTTTACCTTTCTTTTTCAGTCCCTTTGACTTCCTAGTCACACTCTCCTCCAAAACATCAATCACTATCTTCCAGACTTCAACTTTCAACTTCCCTTCTACACCAAACTTTTTCTTCCACTTTGGCATGTATTGCATACAATTAAGAAATTTACCTGCCATGTACTTCTCATCTCCTTCAAGAGCTAGGGATTTACTGGTTTTGTTTCCCATCTTAATTTGGTATGTTAGGTTTATACAAAATTCGTATTATTATTATATATATTTTTTAAATTTATTCTCTTTCTTTGAGGATCCTCAATGCAGATTTAAATTGACCTTTCAACAATTCCTAGCCTGTATTATTGCCGTGGATCAATGCTAAAACTGTTATTTAGTCAATTTATCCTACCAGTCGCACACTCTCAACCACACAACATTCATGCAAACAGCTTGGAACAACGGACAAAAAAAGAATCTACGCCCTTCTTCAATTAAGAAAAAGAAGCTCTGTTTTTTCTTAGCCCCTTCCTTCCACTGGGACAAGAATCCCAGCTGTTTCATAGCTTGGAAAAACTAAAGCCGTATCTCATAGCCCGGACAAACCAAAGCCGTATCTCATAGCTCGGACAAACCAAAGCTGTATTTCATAGCTCGCACAAACCAAAGCAGTATCTCATAGCTTGGACAAACCAAACCCATATATCATAGCTTGGACAAACCAAAGCCATATCTCATAGCTTGGACAAACCAAATCCGTATCTCATAGCTTGGATAAACCAAAGCCGTATCAGCGCTTTTTTCTATGACTTACTTGTCCCCTGATCCGCTGCACTGCTGGATCCCGTCAATCCACCTCTGTCAGACGAAGGCAGACTTAAGATGCTGGCCCAGCGAAGAAATTCTCTTCCCAGGACTTTCTTTTCCAAGTCCTCCTAAAGGACGCTGGCTTGTCGACAATGCAGCACGTCAGCCAGATGGCGGGTATGAGGGTCCCGGGTTTCGGCACCAAAATGTTAGGGTGGTGCTCACTCTAACTTATTTTGCATGAACCGCACTGGAGACAAGTTAGTCGTTTTAGACACCTGCAGGCGGAGAGTTCACTCGTCGCTGTGCTTACAGCGATGGTCGAATGAAGTCTGACTCAGGCCTCATCAGGTGCACATTTATTGAGAGAAACAGAGTGGGGTTCAAAGTGGGGGTGTGGGAACACAGGATGGGGTGAAGCCGCTTCCTGCTGAATCAAAGCATAGCAGGGGGCCTTTTACGACGTGTAAACAAAGCAACTTTGATTGCTTCCTCTGCAGCTAATCAATCAGTTGAAAAGATCTTAGCACTTTGGTCTACTACTTTTGTTAAGACAGGACAAGGTAGTTAAATTACAGGTTACATTCCAACATAATCATACGATGAAGATATTCTGCAAACCCTAACATTACTATTACTGTTATTATTAGTATTATTAGTGTTATCAACTTGATTTTGCACTCCTGCACTTTTAAGTTATACAAGCCTTGCTTGTTCAATATTCATTGTAAAATCAAAACTTGTTTGATTCCATATTAAAAGGTTCATTTGTTCAAACTTGGCTCGCGGCTTTGTTCGATTTAAAATTTTGGCCTACTGTGAATTTGAGTTTGACACCCCTGGTCTACGGTATTGAATTATTCTGCTTTCGCTGACGAACATAGAAAACCTTTGTATAAGAAGGCTGGAAGTGGTGCATGGAGCCGTACTGACTTGTTCATCCAAAGCCATGTGTGCCACGACAGTAGACGAGCAGCAACTGAGCCCCGCTGGAGTCCGAGCAGTGATGTGGCCAAAACTGGCAGGGATTGAGTTTGCTGCTTACAAAAATGTGACTCACATTATGTGGCAACCCGTGAGCAGAGAAGAGCAGTAGAAGTTGCGTGTATGTTCTATTATTGTAATGACCGATAGAGGGGTCCAAAATTGTCTAGCAGAATCGTATCACTTTTTTCAAATGACGTGTGAGTCAACGTCATTAGTGAAATGTACGTTTTCCCGAATTTTGTACTAAAAACATGACATCTCCAAAATATGCAAATAATTGCATTGTATTTACAAATAAAACAAAACTCACTGGTGACATCTGACAATTGTCACAAGTGTGACCAATCATAAAACATGCTTTGTCACCTATGTTTCCATATTTTTATAATTATTTTTCATTGCGTCTAAGGGCTACCAATGACACTTGATTTTGATGTTGACTATGATAGAACTTTATCCCACAGCGGGGAAAGTTACTCGTCACAGCAGCGTACAAGAGTGCAAGAATATGAGACAAGTGCCAAATGTAGAAATGGATAAATAACAGACAGGACAAGTGCCACTAGTAGCGGTAGAGACGAAAGACAATTTTATCAGGCATTGAAGAACAGCATGTTGTAGAGTCTGACAGCAGTGGGAATGAAGGACCTGCGTAATCTTTCCTTCCTACACCGTGGGTGTAACAGTCTGCTGCTAAAGGAGCTGCTCAGGGACCGCACAATGTCATGGAGGGGGTGATGTTTGAGAAATAACTTAGGGTTGAATGGGTTAATAAAAATGGTTGAAAATGGGTACAACTTGTGTTCAAACATTTTATTTCCAGTCATCCAGGCAGCACTTTTCTCTGCTCTAATTGTGGTCTTTTATCCATTGCTTAGTCCACTGTACTATCTGTTCCAAGTTACTTTCCAGGTCGTCAGGAGTGTTGCTGGGTAGCTGGTGGATAAGCTCCTTTTTGTAGGCCTCACTTGCCTCCTCATAAATAGTCTGAAAGATTTCACACTGCATGTTGTCCTGCAGCTTCTTTCCTGTGTAGCCTCTGAAGACAGAATAAAGTGTATGTTAACAGAATGAGACGTCCAATTTAGCACCTGATTTACTACACATTTGTGCATGTGAAAATGGGCGCAAACTTGATTTCACATACAAATACATGTGGACGCTGAGCAACCAAACAAACTTGCTTTCACATTAGGGGTGTAACGATTCATCGATACACATCGATTAATCGATATAATGCTCTACGATTTATTGGCATCGATGCTAAACGTAAACATTGATTTATATCGCCGTGTTTGACCTCGGACATTAGACGTGACTTTATTTTGAAATCCAGTTCATTGTTGCTTGCTTCCTCTTTCCGGGAGCAGTGCGCGGCGTTGTGTTGTGAGCAGAGCAGGCACGTGAAAGGGGAGTCGACAACTAGTGCGCGGCTCCTGGGCTGGTGCTATGGCTAGCAGGGCTGTGTACTCGGTTCGGACTCGGGGACTTGGACTCGGTCGGACTCGGTTTTTTTTGCCGGACTCGGACTCAGTGCTGATTTTGACCGAGTCCACCGAGTCCGACAATAAAAAAAAAAAAGAGGCAAGACGCAGCCAGAGAGTGTCACGTTACAGCCAGTGCGGTAGGAGTTGTAAGAAGCAGTAAAAATTCCACCAAACTCGCCATAATGACCCGTGATATATGTTATAGCCTTACTATTTTCCAGGTTCTTAGATAGCAAGAATAGGCCGGACAACGACGTGAATGATAACTGCTTTATTCCTTACTCACAGTGCGTTCACAGGGCATACCACAACAACACAGAATGCGCCCATCCCACTTCCGAGGTTTTTCTACTACGGAATTTGAGTTAGCCCAAAATACACAACATCTCTTCCCCTCTTACAATGAACATGCTATATGCACCTATAACTTGACATCTTCAAGATCTATCAATAACTACCATTAAACAAATATCATATATGGTCCAGACAATTATGACAATAATATTCCCATGAAACCTTAATTTTGGGTGCGTTTGAACTACGTCAAATTATACCGAATTATAGCGAAAAACCGATGTCGTACGGCCTCAGGGAGCACAAATCTCGCCGCACATTTAAAGAAAATACACGACATCAAAGTTCAGTGTTAAAATAAGCACTTTGTATACTACAATACTCTTGTAATTTCCTAAATAAAGAGTTTGCAGTACCTTGTTGATTTTGCGTATGAATTGTTATAAATCAGGATATTGTTCTATATTTTTTATTTAAAAAAAATTATATATATATCGATCCTAGAGCACTATACGTGATGAACACGTGATATATCGTGAATGAATCACAGCAGGCTTTGGGATATCAGCAAATATCGTATCGAGATTCTTTGTATCGATATATCGTATCGTGACAAAACCCGCGATTTACACCGCTATTTCACATACAAACGTGGATGCTGAGCAACCAAATGGGCGCAACCTGGATTACGTCCGCAAAACAAGATGACTTGCTGTGCAGTTCATTTTGAAATTTGTGAGTGGAGTAAACCCAAATAGATGACTTTAGCATGTGATTTGATAAGCCTAATAATAAGAGTCCAGAAATAATATTGAATTGGACTGCTGACTCTTGCAATGTGAAAAATTGCATTTGATGAACGGTTTATGTTGAAATATTTTGACATAAAAAAGATAGGAAATTACTAGGGGTGTAAATCGTGGGTTTTGTCACGATACGATATATCGATACAAAGAACTACGATACGATATTTGCTTTCACATTAGCCTGCTGCGAATCATTCACGATATATCACGATATAGTGCTCTACGATCGATATATATATTTTTTTAAATAAAAAATATAGAACAATATCCTGATTTATAACAATTCATACGCAAAATCAACAAGGTACTGCAAAATCTTTATAAGGAAATTACAAGAGTATTGTAGTATACAAAGTGCTTATTTTAACACTGAACTTTGATGTCGTGTTTTTTCTTTAAATGTGCGGCGAAATTTGTGCTCCCTGAATATTTGATCAGCGCATGGCAGGATTTACAAACTGCACGTGTCTTGTCCGTTGAGCCATCTTTTCTTTGGAATCCAAAGTGTTTCCAAACGAATGACTTGAAGCCTAAAGGGGAGCAAATTTCCTCATCTTTTTGGACACTAGCCATAGCACCAGCCCAGGAGCCGCGTACTAGTTGTCGACTCCCCTTTCACGTGCCTGCTTTGCTCACAACACAACAACGCCGCGCACTGCTCCCGGAAAGAGGAAGCAAGCAACAATGAACTGGATTTCAAAATAAAGTCGCGTCTAATGTCCGAGGTGAAACACGGCGATATAAATTGATGTTTACGTTTAGCATCGATGCCAATAAATCGTAGAGCATTATATCGATTAATCGATGAGTATCGATGAATCGTTACACCTCTAGAAATTACAGGTATAATAGGCAACATTTTTAAGATCGGGTTTTACTTTAAAATTTTGAAATAGTTAAGTCAAAGTCAGTCAAAGTCAAAGTCAGCTCTATTGTCAATCTCTTCACATGTCAAGACACACAAAGAAACCGAAATTACGTTTTCTCTATCCCACGGTGACGAGACATGTTACACGATAGACATAAAAGTAAACGACACAATATAACAACAAGAAGGCACAAACAATAAATAATAAGAGTGATGAATAAATAATAAATAAACATACAATAAATAAGAGGAGCAAAACGGAGCCAGTGTGCATAAAGCAGACAGTAAGCATAGCGCAAAAGTACAGGATGCTACGCAGAAAGGGGAAGCGAGTTCAGGATCCTAACAGCCTGGAGTATGAAGCTGTTGGTAAGTCTGGTGGTGCAGGAGCGCAGGCTCCTATACCTCTTCCCAGAGGGCAGAAGATCAAACAAAGAGTGAGCGGGGTGACTCACATCACTCACAATCGTGGTCGCCTTGCGGGTGAGATGGGAGATGTAAATGTCTTTCAAGGAGGGGAGTGAAGCACCAATAATCTTACCAGCCGTGTTCAGTATGCGCTGCAGGGCCTTCAAGTTGTAGTCAGTGCAGCTGCCACCCCAAACAGCAATACAGCTGGAGAGGACGCTCTCAATGGTGCCACGGTAAATGTCATGTAGTCATGACGGCCGGAGGAGCGCTCGCTCGCCTGAGTTTCCGCAGGAAGTACAGGCGGCGCTGGGCCTTCTTCGCCAGTGATGCGGTGTTGGTGGACCAGGAGAGATCCTCACTGAAGTGCACCCCAGGAACCTGGCGCTGCTCACTCTCTCCACTACAGCACCGTCGATGGTCAGCGGCAGGTGTTGGGTGTGACCCTTCCGGAAGTCAACAACAATCTCCTTGGTCTTGTCGACGTTCAGCAGGAGGTTGTTGTCCCTGCACCACGTGGTCAGGAGGTCAACCTCCAGCCTGTATTGAGTCTCGTCTCCCTTGGTGATGAGACCCACCAGAGTCGTGTCGTCAGCAAACTTCACTATGCGGTTGTCGCTGTAGGTCGCAGTGCAGTCATGCGTCAGGAGGGTGAAGAGCAGCGGACTGAGCACGCAGCCTTGGGGGGCCCCCGTGCTCAGCGTGATGCTGGCGGAGAGTTTGTCGCCAACACGTACCACCTGTGGCCTCTGACAGAGGAAGTCCAGTAGCCAGTTGCAGAGGTAGGTAGTGAGGCTCAGCTTGTCAAGTTTGGAAATATGTAGAAATGAAAGGTGGATAAAAAAAAAAGTCTGAGTCCCTGTTTACATTTCATATGCATGTAATGTTTTTTATATTACCGACATTTTGAATTCTTAGAATGGACTGTTGAAGGGCTGTTTGTGAGACTTATTATTAATTGAATCAATTTGGTAGGGTCTCCGATGGCAAAAGGGTCCTAGGTGAGGGGCCAGACAAAGCACGGCTCAAAGAACACCTTATGAACAAAGCTGATGTGCGAGGCAGAAAAGTTCCGACTAGACATGCTTCCACACACAGTTTGGGTTCCGGTACAAGCCCGCTCGAGAGGGGCTGGACTCTCTTCCACTCAGGAATTGCCCACGGTGAGAGAGGTCGAGCAGGTGTGGGTATACTTATCAAAGGAGTCAGAGTCAGCTTTATTGTCAATTCCTTCATGCCAAGACACACAAAGAAATCAAAATTACGTTTCCTCCATCCCACGGTGACGAGACACAGTACACGAGTAACATACAAGTAAACAACGGGGGCGAGAGTTCAGGACCCCAACAGCCTGGAGATCACAAACTTCGCCAGAGGCGAGCAGTGCTTGCATCCCACCACAGAGTCCCGGCACCATTCGTCACGGATGTAGACGCACTTTCCACCTCCTCGCGATGTTCCCCCTCGAACAATGGCCCGGTCCGCCCGATAGCACGCTAGCCGCTCCAGATGCACAGCAGTTACGCACTCCGGTTCGTAGATCTCAGCAGGCATGTTGATGTCCAGCGATCGAATGCTCGCCAGAAGAAAAAACGGCACGGGCGGGCGAGCTGGGTTGGCCACCAGCCTGGCCCGGACGCCCCCGCTCTCGCCCCTCTTCAGCCTTCTCGCACACCGCTTCCAACGCTTCAGGACGGAGCAGACCGAGCGCCTTTAATGTCCCCGCTTCAAAGTCCAGATCGCCACAAAACTTGCTTTCGCCGATGTCGAGCAGAACCAGCCCGCTGTACTTGTAGCACAACCCGGTACGACGAGACGAACACAAAAAACTGTCGGACAAACCCACATTAAACGACAAAACAAAACACCGTTCGGGACCGTGTGTACGCGCCGCGATCTTACTTCAATCTACTTATTGCCCCCGGCTGGGCGCCTGCTCATTGGGGTTCACCCCGGTGAACGAGAATGTAGCCTCCCTCCGCCTTCGGGTGGGGGGACGGGTCCTGACTGTTGTTTGTGTCAATGCATCAAATGGCAGCTCAGAGTACCCACCCTTCTTGGAGTCCCTGGAGGAAGTGCAATCATAGTGAGGCCTGGAAGGGCGTGATTGGAAGGAACGGCCCCCGCAATCTGAACCCGAGCGGTGTTCTATTATTGGAGTTCTGTGCTCGACACGGATTTTCTAGAATGAACACCATGTTCAAACATAAGGGTGTCCATGTGTGCACTTGGCACCAGAACACCCTAGGCCGCAGTTCAATGATCGACTTTGTAGTCGTGTCATCGGATTTGCAGTCGCATGTTTTTGACACTCGGGTGAAGAGAGGGGCAGAGCTGTCAACTGATCACCACCTGGTGGTTGGGGTTGGCTCCGATGGTGGGGGAAGATGCCATTCCGACCTGGCAAACCCAAACGTACGTGAGGGTTTGCTGGGAACGTCTGGTAGAATTCCCTATCAGGAAGAGCTTCAACTCCTACCGGCAGAGCTTCACCCACGTCCCGGAGGAGGCGGGGGACATTGAATCCGAGTGGACCATGTTCCGTGCCATTGTTGAGGCAGCTGACCAGAGCTGTGGCCGTAAGGTGGTCGGTGCCTGTCGAGGCGGCAATCCCCAAACCCGCTGGTGGACACCGGCGGTAAGGGATGCCGTCAAACTGAAGAAGGAGTCCTATCGGGGCATTTTAGCCTGTGGGACTCCGGAGGTAGCCGACGGGTACCGGATGGCCAAGCGGAACACGGCTTCGGCGGTTGCCGAGGCAAAAACTGGGCGTGGGAGCAGTTTGGCGAGGCCATGGAGAACGACTTCCGGACGGCTTCGAGGAAACTCCGGTCCACCATCCGGCGTCTCAGGAGGGGGAAGCAGTGCACCGTCAACACCGTCTACAGTGGAGATGGTGTGCTGCTGACCTCAACTCGGGATGTCGTGAGTCGGTGGGGAGAATACTTCGAAGACCTCAATTCCACCGACACGCCTTCCATTGTGGAAGCAGGGCCTGGAGACTCTGAGGTGGACTCTCCAATCTCTGCGGTTGAAGTCACTGAGGTAGTTAAAAAAAACTCCTCGGGGCAAGGCCGCAGAGGTGGATGAGATCTGCCAGGAGTTTTTAAAGGCTCTGGATGTTGTGGGGCTGTCATGGCTGACACGCTTCTACAGCATTGCGTGGACATCGGGGACAATGCCTCTGTATTGGCAGACTGGGGTGGTGGTTGTCCTCTTTAAGAAGGGGGACCGGACTGGAGGGTGTGTTCCAACTACAAAGGAGCGTGAGATCGACAGGCGGATCGGTGCAGCGTCGGCTGTGATGCGGACTCTGTCCTGGTCCGTCGTGGTGAAGCGAGAGCTGAGCCAAAAGGCAAAGCTCTCAATTTACCGGTCGATCTACGCTCTTACCCTCACCTATGGTTACGAGCTATGGGTCGTGACCGAAAGAACAAGATCCCGGATACAAGCGGCCGAAATGAGTTTCCTCCGCAGGGTGTCCGGGTTCTCCCTTAGAGATAGGGTGAGAAGCTCGGTCATCCGGGAGAGACTCGGAGTTGAGCCGCTGCTCCTCCACGTTGAAAGGAACCAGATGAGGTGGCTCAGGCATCTCTCAGGATGCCTCCTGGACGCCTCCCTGGGGAGGTTTTCCGGACATGTCCCAACGGCAGGAGACCCCGTGGACGACCCAGGACGCGCTGGAGAGACTTTGTCTCTCAGCTGGCCTGGGAACGCCTTTGAATCCCCCGGGATGAGCTGGACGAAGTGGCTGGGGAGAGCGAAGTCTGGGAGTCCCTCCTAAAGCTGCTGCCCCCGCGACTCGACCCCGGATAAGCGGAAGAAGATGGATGGATGAATCAATTTCATTAAAAGATGTGTCTGCTTAAGAAAATCTTTTTCCTATTAAGGGTAACAAAATCTCCTAAAATAATGGATCAGAAAAAAAAACCAAGGGATTTTTTTACAATAAATAAAATTCGAGTTAACAATACAAACAATCGCTTGACAGCACTAATATTAATATCCTTCAGTCAGTATACAAGTATGTATCTCTTTACATTTTCAGGTTTCAAAGTCAAAGTCAAAGTCAAAGTCTGATTTATTGTCAACATCTTCACATGCCGAGACACACAAAGACATCGAAATTACGTTTTCCCTATCCCACGGTGACAAGACATATTACACGATATTACACAAGTAAACAACGCAATATAAAAAACAAGAAGGCACAAACAATAAATAAGAGTAACAATAAATAATAAATAAATAGATCACACAACGAATAAAAGCCAGTGTGCATACAGACAGTAAAAGTACAGGACGCTACGCAGAACGGGGAAGCAAGTTCAGGATCCTGACTGCCTGGAGTATGAAGCTGTTTGAGAGTCTGGTGGTGCGGGAGCGCAGGCTTCTGTACTTCTTCCCAGAGGGCAGAAGCTCGAACAAAGAGTGAGCGGGGTGACTCACATCACTCACAATCGTGGTCGCCTTGCGGGTGAGATGGGAGGTGTAAATGTCCTTCAAGGAGGGGAGCGAAGCACCAATAATCTTACCAGCCGTGTTCACTACGCGCTGCAGGGCCTTCAAGTTGTAGTCAGTGCAGCCGCCACCCCAAACAGCAATACAGCTGGAGAGGACGCTCTCAATGGTGCCGCGGTAAAATGTAGTCATGACGGCCGGAGGGGCGCTCGCTCGCCCGAGTTTCCGCAGGAAGTACAGGCGGCGCTGGGCTTTCTTTGTCAGTGATGCGGTGTTGGTGGACCAGGAGAGTTCCTCACTGATGTGTACCCCCAGGAACTTGGCGCTGCTCACTCTCTCCACCACAGCACCGTCGATGGTCAGCGGCAGGTGTTGGGTGTGACCCTTCCGGAAGTCCACAACAATCTCCTTGGTCTTGTCGACGTTCAGCAGGAGGTTGTTGTCCCTGCACCACGTGGTCAGAAGGTCAACCTCCAGCCTGTATTGAGTCTCGTCTCCCTTGGTGATGAGACCCACCAGAGTCGTGTCGTCAGCAAACTTCACTATGCGGTTGTCGCTGTAGGTCGCAGTGCAGTCATGCGTCAGGAGGGTGAAGAGCAGCGGACTGAGCACGCAGCCTTGGGGGGCCCCCGTGCTCAGCGTGATGCTGGCGGAGATTTTGTCGCCAACACGTACTACCTGTGGCCTCTGACAGAGGAAGTCCAGTAGCCAGTTGCAGAGGTAGGTACTGAGGCCCAGCGTGTCAAGTTTGCTGATGAGGCGTTGTGGCACAATGGTGTTGAAGGCAGAACTGAAGTCCACAAACAGCAATCTCACATACGAGTCCCTTCTCTCCAGGTGGGTGAGGGCCGAGGAGAGGGCAGAGCAGATGGCATCCTCAGAGGACCGTTTGGCTCGGTACGCAAACTGGAAGGGGTCAATGGTAGGGGGGAGAACCGATCAGATGTGCTCCATGACAAGCCGCTCAAAGCACTTCATGATGATGGGCGTAAGTGCCACGGGGCGGTAGTCATTGAAGCAGGACGGAGCGGGTTTCTTCGGCATTGGTACGATGGTGGCAGCTTTGAAACATGACGGGACGATGGCCTGCTGCAGGGAAGTGTTAAAGATGTCTGTGAAGACATCCGTCAGCTCACCAGCGCAGTCTTTCAGCGCACGACCCGGGATGTTGTCAGGGCCCGCCGCCTTACGGATGTTGATAGCGGCAAGCGCCCTCCTCACGCTGTCGGCGGGGAGGCACAGGGGCAGCTCGTGTGAAGGGGGAGTGGCCTTCAGCGAGCAAGTGCTGTTCTGAGCGTCGAAGCGAGCAAAGAAGCGGTTGAGGTCATTGAGCAGACGGACGTCGCCCTCACAGCTCTGCGGCGCGGGCTTGTAATCCGTGATGCCCTGCCAAAGGTTCCGTGCGTCCCTGCTGTCCTTGAAGTGGCCAGTAATTTTGCACGAGAACGCCCTCTTTGCATCTTTGATGCCCCGGGACAGGTCAGCCCTCGCAGTCCTCAAGCCAGCCTCATCCCCCGCTCTAAAGGCTTTGTCCCTGGCCCTCAGCAGCCTGAAGACAGCCCCCGTCAGCCATGGCTTCCGGTTGGCACGAGTGACGATGGATTTTGAGTGAGTCACATCATCAATGCACTTCCTGATGTAGAAGGAAACAGAGTCAGTATACTCCTCAATGTCTGTCCGATCGTCGCAAGTGGCAGCCCTCCTAAACATGTCCCAGTCAGTAGAGCCAAAGCAGTCACGCAGTGCATCAGAGGCACCCTCAGGCCACACTCGTACCTGCTTGCGAACTGGCCTGGACGCTCTCACCATTTGTCTGTATGCGGGCAAAAGCATAACAGTGATATGGTCAGAAAGTCCAAGATGGGGGAGGGGGGCGGCTTTGAAAGCTCCTTTATGCGAAGAGTAGACCAGGTCCAGGAAGCTGTCGCCACGCGTAGGAAAATTAACATGCTGGTGAAGCCTCGGAAAAACAGACTTCAGGTTAGCATGATTAAAATCCCCAGCGAAGATGGTGAAACCATCAGGGTGCGCAGTCTCTTGTTCACTGACAGCCTGGTACAGTTCACTGAGAGCCGCGATCCTGTCGCCTTCGATGTTGGAAGGCGGGATGTAAACCGCGACGAGCAGAATCGCGGTAAATTCCCTTGGCAGGTAAAAAGGACGGCACTTAATGATCACTAACTCCGCCAGTGGCGAGCAGTGCTTGCATACCACTACAGAGTCGCGGCACCATTCGTCACGGATGTAGACGCAAATTCCACCTCCACGAGATTTCCCTCCTTGTACAATGGCCCGGTCCGCCCGATAGCACGCTAGCTGCTCCAGATGTACAGCAGAGTCCGGAATGTTGACAGTCAACCAAGTCTCCGTGAACACGAGCACACAGCAGTCCGGCACTGTCCGGTTTGCAGATCGCAGCAAGCGAATGTAATCCGTTTTGTTGTCCAGCGATTGAACATTCGCCAGAAGAATGGAGGGCACGGCCGGGCGAGCAGGGTTGGCCGCCAGCCTGGCCCGGACGCCCCCGCGTTTGCCCCTCTTCAGCCTCCTCGCACACCGCTTTCGACGCTTCCCAACCGGGGGAGGAATAGCAGATGAGCCCGGCGACGCTTCAGGACGTAGCAGGCTGAGGTCCTTTAATGTTCCCGCATCAAAGTCCAGAACTCGACAAAACTCGCTTTGGCCGATGTCAAGCAGAACCTGCCTGCCGTACTTGTAGTACGAAACATTAATTTCAATGTTTTACAGATTTAGAAGTAAATCTGTAAAATATGTCTTTCTGCATATATGTATGGTTAATATCATGAACATTTACAGAGGCATGAGTTACCTGCTTTCGAGCCGTGTGTACAGATGAGTATTGTCTGTTCTGAGGACAAAAACAACGTGAAACCAGCGTTCGGGGAATAGGTCACAGCCATGATAGTCTACGATTACACCTCCATGCGTCATCTTCTCATCAAGTTCATCCACCACCTGCAGATAACAAAAGAACCATCACTTTTCCAATACATTGAAGATGTATTATTGTTGCTATAAAAACAAATTAAAATCTACAAATTGAATTCAAAAATTGAACATTTTTGAGTTCAAGCAAACTTTAGTGAATCATTTGCCTCAAAACGCAGATATTTCTGGCGTTCTAACACGATCTAAAACAGCAATTCACTTTACATAATTTTAGTCGGCATAAAAAGATTAACGCTGAATGATAAACAATTTATCTTTTCCATTGTCTTTTTGCTTTGATTCCAGAAAACACAGAATGAGGTTTTGTTATTCTTGTGCGTACACTTGGTGGACTTGTAGGTGAATGGTGGAAGGTAGACTTGAAGGGGAAGTAAATTTACGGGTATGCATCATCAGTAGTGTTCCTCTGGGTGTTGTTCTTCTTCTTTCGTGTAACGTCAAATGTCAAATGTCCAACTCGGTGTCGCGTAGCCATGCCCGCATCTCTAGTCCTAGGTTGAAGAGGCTGGCTTCCGAGGGTGGAGCATATAAGGGGCAGATGTTGATTATATGGTCGGCGGTCTGCTCAGGGTCACCACACTCACATGCCGCACTGTCCGCCAAGCCCCACGTCTTCATTGATGACCCAAAGCGACCGACCCCAGTCCGTAGGCGGTTCAGCATGGTCCATTGCCGGCGTGGTAGGTCGGCTCCTCCGATGGCGCCATCTCCTGGGTCCCAAATGTAGCGGTGGACTCGGGAGGGTCCGGCAGACTCCCACTCCTGATTTCCAAGCTGCTGCCAACCATGCATCTCTGGAGATGTCCTCAGAGGTGGAGTTGAGCATCTCTTGTGCTGCCTTGTTGTAGGGGTGTCGGGACTTGAGTCTGCTTGGAGGTGCTGGTGTTATTGTGGTGTTGTGCAAGATGTGCCAGTCATATTTTTGTGCTTTCCTGGCCAGGGCGAGGGTGGCAGCCTCCCGTCGAAGGCCGGCCGGTGCTATTCCAGCGAGGACCGGCAAGAGGGACACAGGAGTAGGTTTCAAGCATCCAGTTATTATCCGGAGGGAGGTATTAATAGCCACGTCGACCTTTCTCGCATGCGGGCTTCTGCTGCAGACTGGGCTGCAGTATTCCTCTGCAGAGAAGACCAGGGCTTGGGTGGATATTCGCAGCGTCTTAGCGGAGGCTCCCCAGGTTGTTCCAGCGAGGCGGCGGATCAGCGCGGCTCTGGATGTCACCTTGGCCTTGACTTCTTCCAGGTGTTGTTTGAAGGATAATGTCCGATCCAGGCGTACTCCAAGGTACTTCGGGGCTTGCTGGACCTCCAGGCATTTGTTGTCTACGCGCGCCTCAAGTTCTCTCCTGGCTTCTCTGGTGCTAAGATGGTATGCCGCTGCGACTGTCTTTCCGACGCTGAGCTGTAGACGCCACCTCCGAAGGTATGCTACCAGTGTGCCCATATCTTCATTAAGACCCTCTTCCATCGCCTTCCATGTTGGTCGGCTCAGCATGATGGCAAGGTCGTCTGCGTAGCCATACTTTCTCGATGTTGTATCAGGTAGGTCGTAGATGTAAACATTGAACAGCATCGGTGAGAGGACAGACCCCTGGCGGTACCCCGTTCCTCAGTCTTCTGAGCCTACTGCACTGGCCACTGCTGGTCTGGAGGATGAAGCTGCGGTTGGAAATTGTCTCCATGATGAACTTCACCATGTGCCGGTCTGGTATTGTCCTCAGCAGCTTCAGGTGGAGTCCCCGGTGCCACACGGTGTCATATGCAGCCGTCAGATCCAGGTACACTACCCCAGCTTTCTCCCTGTCCTGGAAGCTGTCCTCGATGTCCTGACAGAGTAGTGTTACCTGGTCTGCTGTTGATCTTCCACAACGGAAACCAGCTTGTTCCCGTGGGAGCTGTGAGTCCACCACTGGCTCGATGCGGCTATGGAACATCTTCTCCAAGATCTTAAATGGGACACAGAGCAGCGAGATTGGTCTGTATGACTTAGGATCTTCTGCAGGTTTATTTGGCTTCGGC
The DNA here is from genome assembly GCF_033458585.1 of Syngnathus typhle. Lineage (NCBI taxonomy): Eukaryota > Metazoa > Chordata > Actinopteri > Syngnathiformes > Syngnathidae > Syngnathus > Syngnathus typhle. The sequence continues at coordinate 2,460,526 of NC_083742.1, forward strand.
AGAGCTATGACAGAGGCACGGCGCCACGTCTTTGGGAGCTTTAATCTCCGGTAGCATGATGTAAAGAAAGCACAGAGCCAACCAGATGTTGTTGTGCTCTGGTGGATGACAAACTCTGGGTGGATGTTGTCACGGCCAGGGGATTTGCCTGGCTTGAGCTTGCTCAAGGCCTCACTGAGTTCCTCTGCTGTGAATTCTCCCGAGAGGTTGGAATCGACACTGGCCGCTCCCGAGAGGCCAGACACCTCACACGATATCAGTCGGGCAAAAACTTTGTCAGCATCCGGGAAGCGGCCGTTCTTCAGGAGATGGGATGCAATGGCATTTGCTGTGACTGGGCAGCTGTGGGGTGTTGTATTTCTGCCTGTGAGCTGGTTGATGGTCTGCCACGCCTTGCGACTAGAATGGGTGAAGTCGATAGATTCGACAACTTCCGTCCATCTGGCCCTACGAGTGATATCCAGCTTCTGGAGTAGTGCTGCTGCAGTCATGTCCACCTCTTCTCTGGAGATAGTCCTCTGGTGATCGCACAGAAGGCGGCTGCATTCCTTGTCCCAACCCGGGATGTAGTTCCTGTTATAGCCCCGTGGGATGGTCTTCTTTGCCGCACCCAGGAGGACCTGGCAGTAGGCTGCATAGGCCGCATCCAGATCGGCTGTGTCTGGGTCTGGCAGGCCAGCTGACCTTCTTTCAGTCTCCTCAGCATACGACTCCCAGTTGGCCTTTCGGAAGTTCCATCGCTTGACGGGTTTCCCTGGTACCGGTTCCACCAGTGCTGGAACTTTAATGATGGATGGCCGGTGATGTGATCGGGGAAACCTATTCAGGATGCGTCTCTCCGGTTTTGGGTCGTTACTGTGGCAGATGGCGAAGGCCAGGTCCGGGTTGGTGGAGGTGTTCCAGCGTGCAGAGAAGAACGTTGGAGGCTCCTTGGGGTCGTACAGCAGCAGAGCATCAGTGTTGGAGGCCCATTCACTCAGCGCCACTCCATTAGGTGTTGTGTGGTTGTAACCCCAGTCTGTGTGCTGACAGTTGAAGTCGCCTGCATAGATGGCAGGTGCAGTTGTTGATGGGAGTGATGTCACGGACAGCTCCGATGGTGGGGGTTTGTATACGTTGACGACTGATGTTTCCTGGATTTTTGTAACCAGCCACTCGATGTTAGAGCCTGGTGGGGATTGGCTGCTGGCTGACCAGCTTAATTCAGACCTGACGAACGTTGCCACACCGTGTTGCTTGCTGTAGATGGACCCAGCAAGATGGAACCCAGGGATCTTGAGGATGTTGTCGGATGTGCAGTGTGTCTCCTGCAGGAGCAGAACCGCTGCCTCGTTGGAGTCAGCCAGGTGACGCAGGACTTCGAGTTTGGCGGTTGTTAGGCCCTCGACATTGAGTTGAAGAACTGACAGGCCTCGGTTTTCGACGGTCGGGATGACTGCCCGTCCGCCGGTCCTGAGCCTGCCAGCTCGAGCTCGACGAGCTCGACGAGCTCGACGTTTGGTTGACGACATTCGTTTCACAAGTTGGTCTTGCACCATTTCTTGCTACTTGCAGAGGAGGCCACGTGGAGGCTGTCGTCTTCTCCTCCCTCTGGGTGTTTTGGCCCTCAACACGTTACACACTCTCCAGAGGTCTAGCCAGCTTTGGGATGACGAAACCCGAGCTTGTGTCGCAAGCCCAATTAGCAATGAGAGTCTCCGTGTTGGCAGACATCTCAGGGGACTAGGCACGGCATGGGCGTCCGGTTCTCTGAGTCAGGCCTAGACTGGCTGACCACATACCTCCTGTTGCACTACATTTAGGGTTGTTCCTCCTCAGCCAGAGCCACTGGCTGCTCCTTTCAGCTGCCACATGAATATGCGCAGGCTTGGGTCCCTAATTTCCAAGTCCCTCATATGTTTTGTGGTAGATGTTCCCATGAAGCCTCTGCATCCAACCTCCACTGGGTATACATATGCATTCCAGCCACGATGTCTAGCTTCCACGGCCCCCTTGAATGTCTCCTCCATGGAGTTATACCAGGGTACAGTGTGTTTGACTATGTATAGCTTCTTTAGGGAAAGGGACCAGAACACCAGTTCAGGCCTGGTGGTAAAAAGGTAAACCTTCCAGTCTTGGGGCGGACACTCTACCACTAGGCCAACGTCTGGCAGCATTTTCCAGTCAGGTGCTGGGCACAGCTGGCTTCTCTCTGTTGGTTTAGAGTTCTTCCTGGCTTCCTGGCCCTTCACGAACAATGGCAATTCCTCATGAGGCATTTGATGTTGGCAGTGGCAGGGCGTTGATGTTGGATTGTTTTCCATCTAGTGTGGAGGCTTCAAGTCTTGGTTGTGGCGCCAGGTATACGGTCCCTGACAAACGTCACTGAATAGATTTTTTTAAACCAAATCACCATCAGGAAAATATGCAAATACTGTTTTTTTCCGTGTATAATGCGCCCCCATGTATAATACGCACCCTAAAAATGGCATGTTGATGCTGGAAAAAAGCCTGTACCCATGTATAATACGCACCCAATTTTTATGAATTTGTAATTTTTAAAAAAAAAAAAATTTAAGTCCCAATGATCGTCACACACGCAGGGAGGCAATGGGTCCCATTTTTATAGTCTTTGGTATGGTCTTAACTAGGCTGGATGTAATTTTTTTTGTTGGCGTTGATTTCTCCGACTGCCCGTGAAGGCACCACCGCGATCCGTGCGCACATGTGAAAAAGAAGTGCGGACGTGAAAAAGGCGGCTCTGTATGGGAAAGACGTTGAAGAGGAATAAAAACACCCTTGGAAACCAAAACTTGCCCCTCGTCGTGACTCGGAGCCGCAACAAATGTTTCGGATTTGTGTAGGGTACATTGTGACAGACAGCAAACGAGCAGGTGATCGAGCAAGCGTCTGATACGAGAGCATTGCGGTCGTATGGAGCGTGTTTGAAGTGAACAGCAGAGACGAAAGGAACAAGGCAAAGTGTTGTGAAATAAAATATTACCTGTAATACGCATTTTGTTATTTGCTGATTGAAACTGCTAATTAAACTGTGAATTGAAACTAATAGGAAGAAAACAACTCTCGCTCTTTATAGAGCTGACGTGTCTTGCGCATCCGTTCTGCGCATCGGATCCATAGTGCGCATGCGCAGTCATACTGCCTCCGTATGACGTCCGGTCCGCGATGGAGATTCAAAAACAAACAATATTTGACAATAACACACCATCAAGGATTGCACCATCGCATCAAACGATGTGTCGTCAATTATGAATTTTACTGACTAAGTGTGTTGGGCAGGATGGCTGAATGCGATGCGCGATTGACAACAAACAAGAAGAAAGGTGATTTCAAGTTTTATTTCGAGGGAGATTTGTCATGTCTCGTCCTCAGTTTTGCTATGTTGCCATAGTTTCTGTTCGCGTCGCCCCTCCCTTCCTGTGTCACCTGATTCAATGTAACGTGTTTTGTATTTAAGTCCTGTCTGCCCCTCGCTCACCGTCAGATCATTGCATGTGTTACTGTCATGATGTCTGTTTGGTTTCTGTTCCTGTCTTTGGTAATGTCACCCTGTCTTTTTGTTCCACGTCTTTGTTGGTCAGTCCTGTTGTTGGTTTTGTTGTACCATGATTTTTTTATAAAAAAATAATAATAATTGAAAAAAAATTGTACCTATGTATAATGCGCACCCCAGATTTTAGGACGATAAATTTGTTAAATTTCGCTCATTATACAAGGAAAAAAACGGTAAGAATAAACTGTTATTACAAATAAGCAACATTTAGTACAAAATAGTATAAATAAACAGAACACGGATTACAGTTTGACTAGTTCTACACCCTGTGAGTATGCGTCACAGGGAGGCTGGTGTCCATTTGCTTGGCGCACAGGACGCATGCCTTGGCCCATCTTGTGGCCTCTTCCTGATGCTGCACTTCCTCCTTCACCATCTTTCTTCGTGCTGGTTGAGTGGCACCTCTCCAGGCTGGATGGCTAGTTGTTAAACCAAGGCCTCCCCTTCCTTACTGATCGTTCCCCATAATGTTGGCATGCCTGAGAGCTGCTGTCTTGCTGGTGTCCATTTGCGTCCCATAGCTAAGGTTGGTGCGTTTTCCCTAACCACTGGATCTTTGGATATGTTCAAGGTCATCTGCAGTCGTGTTTTTGCACACTTGAACTCCTCTGTAAGACTGGTAAGGGGCAACTAGAGGACACTGTCTCCAGAGGCCTATGATGGTTAAGCAGTGTGGACCTCCAAACCACTTCTTGACGTGAACAGAGAGCCCTTTGCGCACTTATAACAAATCACAGTATTATTTTTGTTTGATAAGTGCATTGTTCATAGGCATTTGAGCAGTAAGATATATCAATACATTGGTGCAACAAGACATGCCCATAATTTAAAATTGTATTCGGCTTACATCGCACAAAAATAATCTTCTCGATCATTTATGTAGCATATCACTGATTTGTAAGAACCAACGCTTCACATAACAGGAGGGGAGTATGTACAATTTCGTTTTATTTCATCAAGAGAAATAGTAAGGCTTGAGTTAAAGGGAATTCAAGCATGACTCACCCTGTCTTCATCTAAAATAGGGCACTGGTACTCTTGATCATAGCCATCATAAAGATCTCCTGAGGAAAAAAATAATGTAATTGATAATACAGTCAAACCTCGGTTTTCGAACGTCCCGGTTCTCGAACAAATCGGAATTCGAACAATAAATTCGGAGGGCGAAACTCGCGAGATGTACCGAAAGGACCCGAGAAAACCCGACCGCGTGGCCCGGATGCTGACTGACTCTGTTCGTTATTGTATTTTTATTACTTTGAGGATTGTATTAACCCCTAGTCATGCCTCCAAAGAAGGCAAGTGGGAGCAGTAAAGCCATCCTAAAACACAAAGACGCTCTTAAAGCAATGAGACAGTGAGCACCTGGCGCGGTGCGGTTGCGCGATCGGACCAAATTAAGATCTCTGCGCACTGAGGTCACATTAAATTTTGGAAAGTACATCAGGACTTAAAAAATAATTTCTAAATTTCAGCGACGGCTCTGTCACAATAATGCGACCAGCGCGGCGCAGTTGCCCGGTCGGCGGCACGCTACGGTTGCGATCGGACAAAAAAAGCAAATGAAAAAATGCTTAAAAAGGGCGTGTTTTTGTCTTGGAACGGATTAAATTTTTTCCATTATTTGTAAATTCGAACGATTCACTTCTCGAACTGCCTTCTGTAACGGATTGTGGTCGAAAACCGAAGTTGGGCTCGATTATCAATAGAAGACATACAATTTCAATGAATGTGCAAAACAAACCTGTGACTAAAAGCAAAAATCAAGAATACTGCCTTAAAGTAAAAAGAAAAAATCCTCTCTGGAGTGGCAGAGATCTCAAAGTCATTTTTTACCTTCCTGAGCCAGAACACCTATATTAACATAGGTGAGCCCAGTCTGCTGCGCTAGCTCCTTGCCGAGAGTTGTTTTTCCAACACCAGGGGTCCCTATAAGACAGAAAGGGACGATAAGTACTGAACATTTTTTATTTGTTTTTATTGTTGTTTATTTAAAACAGAAACAACACGCAGTGCCTTCTTAGCTGATGACACCAATTTAAATATTCTAGGGTCGTTATGTGATCACCGCTAACCATGTGGCTAACTCAATATACCATATTTTCTAGACTATAAGTTGCTTTGGAGTACAAGTCGCACCAGCCATAAAATGCTTAATAAAGAAAAACATATATAATTCGCACCGGAGTACAAGTCGCATTTTTGGGGGAACTTTATTTGACAAAATAAACCACCAAGAAGAGACATGAATAGGCACAACAGGCTAAACCAGGGGTGGGCAAACTACGGCCCGCGGGCCACATCCGGCCCACGGGACCGTTTAATCCGGCCCGCCAACCCTGAACAAATTGTATTATTAAACTTTTTTTTTTTTGGTCATTTTGCCTGCAATGACTGCGTTTTCCCAGTAGATGGCGAAGCGCTCGCCTGCGCATTTACTACCAGAAGCCGTGTCAGAAAGCTCGGTGCACACTCACAAGTGCGTGTACGTACTCAGTAGTACGGACTTGGCGCACTCTCGCTCTATTCGTATCAGTCCCGAATTTAGAGCGTGGGCTTTGACGACAGCATTCTTATAATTCGCGCGCTGAGCTTTCAGATGCAGTTTTGCGCTAAAGCCACCCACAAACCTTCCCCTGGAATCCTTCCATTAAAATGAGTGGCCCGAAAAAAAGAAGTGAGTGCCGAATGTTAAAAAAGAGTGGCCAATTTGGCTCGACGTACGCGACGTGACGTGACATCAACCCGTCACAGATCAAGGTAAACGGACCAACACCTCGGATCTCGCCTAAGAATTGCCACAACAAATTTTACTCCAGACTATGACGCACTAGCAAAAAAGGGAGACCAACAACACTGTTCCCACTGAAAATGAACGGGGGGCTCTCAAGTTTATTGTAAAAAAATGCATTTTGAATATGATTTGTACACATAGCAGGGATTGAAACTAGCGACCATTCTCATTTTCAAACAATGCAGGATGCTCAAGGACATTGATGCACCACCTATTTGCGACTAATCTTAACCTGTAAAGTTTTTAAGGCTTACTTTAAGGAGGTGTTTCCCGTTTCCTCACCTCTGTTACCAGGTGTTTGCGAGTTAAAACTCTGCTCTGATTTTCAGATACCCCTCACCGTGTTGCTGTTTTGATTACTTTATTTGGATGTATGCTTTCACCGATTCTTCAAGATGATATATTTGGTCAGAATGTTTGCCGTTTGATGTGATCTCATAAGATAAACATCTTTCATTAATCTGACCTGCAGGCACTGAAGTGATGGAGATTGTTATTCATAATAACAGTGTCGTATTTTATGAAAATCACTGATAGCAGTTTTTTTGTGAATTATTATTTTTTTAGTGCTGTTAATAAATGCATTTCTTTTCAAAAAAATTGTTTGGAATATCCATGCTTTACTACCTACTAAAGGCCAAGATCTTTTATGCAATGACCTTTACAGGTCGCTTATATGACTTCACACAACGCCTACGTCCATCTGCTCCTGGTCCGGCCCTCCGGTCCAAATTTAGAACCCAGTTCGGCCCGCGAGTCAAAAAGTTTGCCCACCCCTGGGCTAAACGATATGGTATGCTAACGGTACATAAACACAAACGAGAAACTGAGAACGTCCCTGACGTAACATGTTAGCAGTTATTAATATAACTAAATATAAACAATTTCATCAAACCATCTAACTTCGCCTTTGTGCTGGTGCCTTGGCGTGTCTCAGTGACCCCTGAAAGCTATACTGACGCTTGACACCATGCTGGGCAGGTTTTGGGATAGAGGCGAGACAAAAGTCAGTACTCGGTCCTCCAGGTTGGGGGTTGGGCGTGAGGTTAACAACCTCATACCGTAAAAAAAACAGCATGTTACAGAAACGACAAGAAGAAGCCACTCCGGTATACTGCGGTGGAGAAGAGAGGGCACATCCTTGGATGTATCAATGACGGGGCCAGGCGAAATCCGGCAGGAAGCCCGACCCCTGATGATCTTGATCTTCAACACCAAAACCAACATCACAGTACCCTGGAACATACCCACACTGCTCCCATGTGGTCGCATGGCCCATTCTCTACTCTGGGAAACAAGACCACTATACCCATGGAGTTGGGATCATCCTTTCCAGCTGTGCAGCGCAAGCACTAGTTGACCGCATCATGACAGCGAGGTTCTATACTAGACATGCCAAAGTCACCATTGTGCAAGTCTATGCCCCAACTGAAGTTGCCTCAGAGGAGGACAAGGACGCTTTCCACGGCCAGCTCCAAGTCATGCTTGATGAGATCCCCATCTACGACATCAAGATGCTGATTGGAGACTTAAATGTAAAAGTGGATAGCAACAGAAGGGGCCTCAATGCCACAGTGGGACCGCACGGGTCTGCAAGTTCTACCAATGACGTCTGCAAGTTCTACCAATGACAACGGTGAGAGGCTGTTGATGCTAGCAAGCACCAACGGCCTCAGCATCGGCAACACCTTTTTCAAACACAAGCAGATCCATAAGATGACATGGGTTTCACCTGGGGGCGGAACCCGAAACGAGCTGGACTACATCTGCATAAACATAAGGTAGACGTTCGCTCACACAGGGGTGCAGATGTTAATAATAATTCATTAAATTTGTATAGCGCTTTTTCAAAAACCCAAAGACGCTTACAGAGAACAAGGCAAAGACATACAGGAGGGGAGGGGGACGGGGAAGAGACAATGGGATAAAATTAAGAAGAAGAGGAAACCAGTTATGGGTAGGGAAGGTCATAGGCTTGAGAGAAGAGGTAAGTTTTTAGACAGGACTTAAATATGGGGAGTGTGAGTGAGTCACAGACAGACTGAGGGAGAGAGTTCCAGTGTCGGGGTGATGTGCAGGAGAAGGCTCTGTCGAGTTTAGAGTTTGGGACTGTCAGACGTGAAGTATTGAAGGATCGGAGGGGACGGTTGGGGCAGTAGGGGACAAGGAGGTCGGATAGGTATAAGTGGGAGCCAGGTGGTGAAGGGCTTTGAAGGTGAGGAGGAGTATCTTGAAGATGATAGCTCCTTAATGGGGAGCCAGTGAAGAGAGTGGAGAACACGAGTGATGTGTTCACGGGATCGAGTGCGGGTAAGGAGGCGGGCAGCAGAATTTTGGACTAGTTGAAGTCTATGGAGTGAGTGAGCGTGATTCCAGTGTGAAGGGAGTTGCAGTAGTCAAGCTGGGATGAGATGAAGGCGTGGATGAGGGATTCAGCGGCAGGGAGAGAAAGGCAGTGCCGGATTTTGGCAATGCGTCGGAGGTGGAAGTAAGAGGTCTTAACAACTGAGCTAACATGAGGGTGGAAGGACAGTGCAGGGTCAAAAACAACGCCAAGGTTGCGTGCCAGAGGGGAGGGAGTGATGCTTGAGGAGTCAATGGTGAGTGTGATGGATCCAGTTTTATTAAGGGAGGATTTATTGCCAATGAGGAGGACCTCTGTTTTGTCACTGTTGAGTTTGAGAAAGTTGTGGGTCAGCCATGTTTTTATTGTAGAGATACAGGTTTCCAAGTGGGTGAGGGGAGGGTTTTGGTTTGGTGTGGTGCATATATAGATCTGGGTGTCATCAGCATAGCAGTGGAAGTCCAGATTGAGTTTGCGGATGACATTACCAAGGGGAAAGAGGTAACAGATGAATAGGAAAGGGCCAAGAACTGAGCCTTGGGGGACCCCCTGTGTAATTGGGGAGAGGATGGATGTGTGGCCGGAGAGAGAGATGAACTGGTTTCTGTTGGCGAGATAGGAGGTGAGCCAGTCGCGTGCTGTGCCCTCAACACCTAGTTGGCGCAGCCTTTGAAGGAGGATGGAATGGTTCACAGTGTCAAAGGCTGTGCTAAGGTCGAGTAGTCGTAGGATGTTGAGAGCACCAGAGTCTGCAGAAATGAGATCGTTGGTGACTTTAACAGGAGCTGTTTCGGTGCTGTGAAGTGAGCGGAATCCGGACTGGAAAAGTTCATAGAGGTTGTTGGACTGGAGGTGGGTGTGGAGTTGGGCAGAGACAATGCGTTCAAGGGTTTTGGAAAGGATTGAAAGGTTGGAGATGGGATGGTAGTTGGAGAGGTTGACTGGGTCCAAGGTGGGCCTTTTGAGGACGGGGGTGATGGCTGCAAGCTTATAGACAGTGGGAAAGTGGCCAAGGGATAAAGACTGATTAAAAAGGGTGGTGAGGTGAGGGAGGAGGACAGGGAGGCAGGCCTTAGTTAAGGTCGTTGGAAGGGGGTCGAGAGAGCAGGTGGTTGTCTCGGATGCGGTGATGATGTCTAGGATGGTGGAGGAGTCGACAAGGGAGAAGGCAGTGAGAGAGAGGAAGGGCGGGAGGTCAGGAAGAGGGGGCAGGAGGGCAGGGGAGGTGGGGGAGGAGGAGTTATTGATGGTGTCGGTCAGAGAGCTGTTGATTTGGGCGATTTTGTTGTTAAAGTTGACAAGGAAGGAGTTACAGAGGGCGGGTGAGGAGGGTGGATTGGTGGCCGGTGGCTGGAGCAATTTGTTGATGGTGGAGAACAGTATGCGGGTGTTCCGGTTGGTGTTATTAATGAGAGATGAGAAGTAAGCAGATTTGGCAGCAAGAAGAGCATCACGATAGGAGGAGATGTGTTGTTTGAAGGTTTGACGGTTGAGTTCGAGTTGACGGCCAGTTTGTTTCATGGAGCGGAGTTCCGGGGTGTACCAAGAGGCAGAGTTAGTGAATGTAACAGAGGAGGTTTTCCAGGGGGCCAGGGAATCAAGGGAGTCAGAAATGATTTTGTTGATCACGGTGGCGAGGTCATCAGGGGAGGAAGAAGTGGGGTCGGAGGGAAAGGACAGAGGATAAGAGCTGGCTAAGCGTGATTGGGTTTACAGTCTTGATGTTGCGGTAGGAGATGGTGCGTTTTGTGGAATTATGAGGCGCGGGTAGAGGGGCGGAGAAGAGGATGCAGAGATGATCTGACAGTGGAAAGGCGAGAGGACGGGGGTTGGATGTGAGTGGAAAGGAGGAGAATACTATATCCAGGGTGTGGCCTTTGGTGTGGGTGGGGAAGTTGATGTGGTGGGTGAGATGGAATCAGTCCAGAAGGGAGATGAAGTCGGACGTTAGTGGAGCAGTTGGCTGGTCGATGTGGATGTTGAAGTCACTGATAAGTAGACCAGATACGGCCCGCCACATCATTTTATGTGGCCCGCGAAGACAAATTGTGCATCAAATTCGTGTGTCATTACTAGAATTGCAAATTGTCTTCACTTTTAGTATATATTTTTTTCTTCAATATTTGACCAGTTTTTACTCGTCTGATTTAAAACAAGTCATTTTGTTTTGTAGCTTTTACTGTATATATTATGAGGTGCTCATACATTTATTTGGGTTGACAGTCATAATGGCCCTCTGAAAGAAGCTATGACCACAATGCGGCCCGCGAAAAAAATGAGTTTGACACCCCTGGTCCAGAGCTACGGTGGATGTAGCGGCGACGGCGGAGGATCCCAGCCTTGCTGGCAGCTGAGGCAGCAGCAGCAGGGAGACGTTGATTATTGTTGAGGTGATGAAGATCAGCAGCAGTGTAGACAATTGGGCGAGAAGTTGGTGGATTAGAAGCCCGGAGTAGCAGAAGTGAAAATTCATGGAAGAGATGAGACGTGACAGCAGCTGGGAATAATCCAGATAAGATGCTAGAAGTGGCTAGTAGCTGGTTAGCTAGAAGTTGGTAGGCGGTGAAATGCATGGAAGCAGCAGTGGACCGAGTAGTGATGTTTGTGGAGTCGGTGGTGGTGTTGGTCGATCCCGACTGTACCCGTGCAAACGGCAAGCCCCAGTGTGTCATGGCGGCACACAGCCGAGCCACGACCGGCGAGCTCGCAGCGAGCGGGTGCTCCCCCCGAGGACGCCGGCCAAGTGGCCAGAAAGTTGGGTTAAAGCTGTTTGCCGAGCCAAGAGCGAGCAGCTACAGGCTCAGAGCCGGGAGATAGGAGGGTCCGGCGGTGGTTTGGCTAGCTGGCTAGCGTAGCTCGTAGTCCGAGGGAGCGGGAACAGAGATCTGTGAGCAGAGCTGCAGAGATACGCGGTGGGCAGGTGAAAAGGCGAGAGAAATAAAAGAAAAAACGGGCACACTTACAACGGGAAACACAAAACAGATAGTGGACAAACAAGTACCGGACACTGTTTGGGGTAGAAGCGGCAGTCGACAATCCAGATGCCAGCGTTGTTCTAACCCGGAAGACGGTCTTGGACGGTTTCCTCGTTGGTTTATTGGCTCAGTATGACGATGTGAAAAGGACGTTGGCTTAGATCACTTTCTTGTGGTGGATAAAATCAGGCTGAAGCTGAAAAAGGTTCAAAAGGTGCAGCCTAAGAGAACTTATGCAGTGGACAAGCTGAAGAATATCAACCTGTCGAGAAGCTATTGTGAGGAGTTGAGAAAGAAACTTGAGGTACCACAACATCCTTCATCCATTGAAGAGCAGTGGAGTCTGTTATTCTGTGCCATCATTGAGACTGCGGAAACAGTTTTAGGCAGAAGAAGGGGCACCAATAAAGAGAGATGGATAACAAATAAGACCTGAAAACTGACTGATGAAAGGAAAATGGCAAAGATAAAAAGAGAACAGAGGAGGCTCCGATGCTAGGAGGATGGAAGACCAATAACGTATTTGAAAGTACTATAGAGTGTATACAAGTAAAATTATAAAAGTTTTGTGGGGATGCGCTCACGCTGGGCTGCGTCAGTCAGAGCAGAGAGGAGCCAGACAGGTTTACACTTCAAAAAAGGTTCATAATAGTCTTGTGTGGATATTGTAACAATATATTTACTCATATTTATTTTCTTATTTATTTAAATAAATAATGTTTCTGCAAGTCAGTTTGAATTTAAACAGTTTACGAAAGTGTTTAAAAATACAAAAAGCGTTTAAAAAAAAAAGTGTATAAAACTACAATAAAGGTTCATAAAAGTCTTGTGTGGATATTGTAACAATATATTTACTCTTATTTATTTTCTTATCCATCCATCCATCCCGCTTGTCCCCACAGGGGTCACGGGCGTGCTGGAGCCTATCCCAGCAGTCATCGGGCAGTAGGCGGGGGACAACACCCTTAACCGGTTGCCAGCCAATCGCAGGGCACACAGAGACGAATAACCATCCGCACTCACACCTAGGGACAATTTAGAGTGCTCAATCGGCCTACCAAGCATGTTTTTGGCATGTGGGAGGAAACCGGAGTGCCTGGAGAAAACCCACGCGGCCACGGGGAGAACATGCAAACTCTCATGCAAAATAAAACCCGCACCTTCCTAACTTTGAGGCAGATGTGCTAACCAGTGTGTCACCGAGCTGTCCTATCACAGGTGGTCTTGGAAACAATTATCTGCGATAAATGAGTACCGTATTTTCCGCCCTATAAGGCGCACCTAAAAACCTACATTTTTATCTAAAGTCGACAGTGCGTCTTATAGTCCGGTGCACCTTATATATGGACAAAGTTTTAAAATGGGCCGTTCATTGAAGCTGCGCCTTATAACCCGGTGCGCCTAATAGGGCGCAAAATACGGTAGTTGGATAATACATGTGTAATTGATGAGTTATCAGGATGTCAAGTGAAAAATTGTTAGAATAAAATACATGACAGGGGGTTAATGAAGATGCATGATTTTAATAATAAAAAATTGCAATGGCACAAACAAATGGTTAATTAACATGGAGCAAGGATTTGACATCTCTAGAAAATAAATTAATAATAAATATATATAAGATTGAATGATTCACTGAGCGCAAACTAAATCTTTTGCGGCACAAACAATCGGTACCATTTTGGGTCCATTTGGAAGTGAATGGATGGGCGCGGCTACTTGACGTTATTGCTATAAATCAAATGTGTAATATTCACGAAACTGTAGCAGAACAAACGGAAATGTTTGCAGCACAAACAAAGCACAAACGAACAGTACCATTTTGGGTCCATTTGGAGTAAAATGGGGGGCTGGGTGACGTCATCGCTATAAATATAATGTGTAATATCTACAAAACCGTAGCGGCACAAACGAAGGTTTTTGCAGCACAAACCAGCACGAACAAAGCAAAAACGAACGGTACCATTTTGGGTCCATTTGGAGTAAAATGGGGGGCTGGGTGACGTCATCGCTATAAATTAAATACCCTTTTTTCCCGTGTATAATGCAGCCCATGTATAATACGCACCCTAAAAATGGCATGTTGATGCTGGAAAAAAGCCTGTAGCCATGTATAATACGCACCCAATTTTTCTTTTTTTTTTTTTTTAAGTCCCAATGATCGTCACACACGCAAGGAGGCAATGGGTCCCATTTTAATAGTCTTTGGTATGGTCTTAACTAGGCTGGATGTATTTTTTTTACTGGCGTTGATTTCGCCGACTGCCCGTGAAGGCACCACCGCGATCCGTGCGCACATGTGAAAAAGGCGTGCGGACGTGAAAAAGGCGGCTCTGTATGGGAGAGACGTTGAAGAGGAATAAAAACATTATTGGAAACCAAAACTTGCCCCTCATCGTGACTCGGAGCCGCAACAAATGTTTCGGATTTGTGTAGGGTACATTGTGAAAGCAAACGAGCAGGTGATTGAGCAAGCGTCTGATACAAGAGCATTGCGGTCGTATGGAGCGTGTTTGAAGTGAACAGCAGAGACGAAAGGAACAAGGCAAAGTGTTGTGAAATAAAACATTACCTGTAATACGCATTTTGTTATTTGCTGATTGTATTAAACTATCACATTCATCGCTCATTAGTAAATAGCTGATGTGTCTTGCGCATCCGTTCTGCGCAGCTGACCCATAGTGCGCATGCACAGTTATACTGCCTTAGAATGACATCCGGTCCGCGATGGAGATTAAAAAACAAACAATATTTGACAATAACACACCATCAAGGATTGCACCTTCACATCAAACGATGTGTCGTCAATTAACAATTTTACTGACTAAGTGTGTTGGGCAGGATGGCTGAATGCTATGCGCGATTGACAACAAACAAGAAGAAAGGTGATTTCAAGTTTATTTCGAGGGAGATTTGTCATGTCTCGTCCCCAGTTTTGCTACGTGTCTAGGTTGCCATAGTTTCTGTTCGCGTCGCCCCTCCCTTCCTGTGTCACCTCAATCAATGTAACGCGTTTTGTATTTAAGTCCTGTCTGCCCCTCGCTCACCGTCGGATGATGTCATGATGTCTGTTTGGTTTCTGTCTTTGGTAATGTCACCCTGTCTTTTTGTTCCACGTCTTTGTCGGTCAGTCCTGTTGTTGGTTTTGTTGTACCATGATTTTCTTAAAAAAAAAAAAAAAAAGAAAATAAAATTGTACCTGGTGGCAGAGTAGCCATACAGCAGCAGGTACTTGTGAGGAACCCAATCGCACCAAACTCAGTGGAATAAAACAAAGAAAGACGAGGAGGAAGATCAACTCTGTTTGCACACCATTCACTGCGACTACTGCGGCAACAGCTTGTAGGGACCCACTGTGCAGCATGCAGGAAGGCTTTTTATTAAACACGCCCACTTAACAGGTCATCACAGGTGGTTCCAATCACACAATAAATCAAGATGCTGTCATAAGAAAATAACACGATTTAAACATATTCTGACAAAACATACAATAGGAAAATGTATAATTGAGAGCATCTCTCAACAGTACCCATGTATAATGCGCACCCCAGATTTTAGGACAATAAATTAGCTAAATTTCGCGCATTATACAAGGAAATAAACTGTATGTAATATCTACAAAACCATAGCAGCACAAACAAAATATTTTGCAGTAAAAACCAGCACAAACAAAGCACAAACGAACGGTACCATTTTGAGTCCATTTGGAGTAAAATGGGTGGCTGGGTGACGTCATCGCTATAAATTAAATGTATGATATCTACGAAACCGTAGCAGCACAAACAAAGAATTTTGCGCACAAACCAGCAAGAACGAAGCACAAACGAACGGTACCATTTTGGGTTAATTTGGAGAAGATAAGGGGCTGGTTGAACTCAGTGGCTGACTTATAAAATAATGTTTCATAACTAAAAAACCATAGCAGCACAAACAAAACATTTTGCAGCACAAACCAGCACAAACGAACGATACCATTTTGGGTCCATTTGGAAGTAAATGGGGGGCTGAGTGACATCACTATAAATCAAATGTGTAATACCTATGAAACCGTTGCAGCACAAACAAAAAAGTTTACGGCACAAACGAAGCACAAAGGAACAGTACCATTTCGGATCCATTTGGAGTAAAATGGGGGGATGGGTGACGTCATCGAAATAAATTAAATGTGTAATATCTACGAAACTGTAGCAGCACAAACGAAGGTTTTTGCAGCACAAACCAGCACAAACGAATGGTACCATTTTGGGTTCGTTTTGAGCAGATGGGGGGCTGGGTAAACTCTGGATGACCTATAAAATAATCTTTTATAACTAGAAAACCGTTGTTCCACAAACGAAAACTTTTACGGCACAAACAAAACATACTATTTTCATTAAATTTTGCGTGGGGTGGGGGGCCAGCTTCACGCAGGTGTTGAAAAGGATTTTCAAATCAGTGTATTTTGTTTTTATTTACATTTTACACAATTTCACAACTTCAACCGGATCCGGTTTGTAAATGACTCTTCTACAAGTGAAGAAAACCCCATCACAAATTCACATTGTGGCGGTGTAAAAACAGTTCTCTGCGTAACTAAGCAGAAATGATGTGACGAAAGTACCGCCAAAATGCTGCCGAAAATAAGGCAGATGTTGTCGCGTCAGTGCTGCCAGTTAGTTAGGTTTAGGGATGGGCGATACCAATGATTTTGGAATCGATCCGATACCAAGTATTTCCTACCCAAAATACCCGATATTCGATCCGATATCGATACCGGAAGTGTAATTTCCCGCCAAGAAAACAATTTAAATGCAGTGGCATTCTTGCTCTTGGAGAGTCATCTATTGAATTTTGTAGAAAAAAGTATTACGTCATGTACATGAATTATTAACCTTTTTAGACATTAGTGCATTAGTGGAAGATGCATATTAATAGTTAACTAATAAAAAGGAGCTATTCTTTACTTTTTTCTCTCTCTCTCTCTGTTGTTGGGAAAAAGTTTTGTCTTTTAGTATAATCTAAAAAGAGACATGGTACCAACAGAGATGCAGGGCTTAATCGTCATGAGCAGCAAAACTATCAATTTGTAAAGCCACTGGATACTTACATTTAATATTGTAATACTTTAGTGTTGTTTATAGGAAGTGGAGTTACAAATAAAACGTATGGCGTTCGACCACAAATTGAAAAGGGGAAAACTTTATTTATAAATGACTGACTAAAGCGTAGTAATTATTGCTTCAAATAGCACATCAACCACAAATGCTTACGGTTTTTGGTTAGCACCTGATACCTGGATATGTCTTGCCTTTCTGAAACGCTGCTTCTAAGGTACTTTGGTACCTTAGCCTCGGTGTGGCTGCAGGGTTTTCCGTCGCTGCCTTAGTGTCTGCGGCACGTTTCAACTGCAGCTCTTCATGAACCGTGGGGTGAATTTTGCTTAAATGTTTTGTCAAGTTTGTGGTGTTGCCACAATATTTAATTGTTTTGTGACATATTTCACATTTTGCCTCGTTGTTATTAAGTAAAATATAATATCCCCAAACCAGACTTCTCTTGCGTTCGGACTGGGCCGCCGCCGTGCCCATGCTTGTTTGTGTTTGTTTGGATTGGAACGGGGGGGGGGGGGGGGGGGAGGGCTTGGCTTGTGAGAAAAGGGGGCGGGAGCAGAGCAGAGCAGGACACGCCAGTGCAGCAGCCGGAAGGAAAAGTAGTGCTAGCATGAGTGCAAGTCGTCAAATTGGAGCAGAAAAAAAAAAAGGAAAAATATAATTAAATAATTGTAAGTATCGATATTTTAGCTAGGGAGATCGATACTCAAAAATGAGCAGCCTGGATCGAGATATCGATATTTTGGTATCGATCCGCCCATCCCTAGTTAGGTTTACTGAGGCAATTCGATTTCCTTAAGATGCCGTCGCGGCGGGCGGGCGAGTCGCCGAGGCTAACGTTGATATAGCCCAGTGCTTCTCAAATAGTGGGGCGCGCCCCCCTTGGGGGGCGCCGTGCTATACCTGGGGGGGCGCGTGTGACCCTGGGGAACAGGCTTTTTTTTGCAGTACTAGAATAAAGTGTAATTGCGCATCTTCCCAGCAGGGGGCAGTGGCGCTCTCATTGTTATTTCTGTGACGTTTGCGACAGTGCAACATTTTACGACTTACAAGACAAGTTACCGTTTTTTTCCGTGTATAGTGCGCAAAATTTAACTAATTTATTGTCCTAAAATCTGGGGTGCGCATTATACATGGGTACAAAAAAAAAAAAAAAAAAAAAAATTTTTTTTTTTTAATTTTTTTTTTCTTTTTCTTTTTTTAAGTCCCAATGATCGTCACACACGCAGGGAGGCAATGGGTCCCATTTTTATAGTCTTTGGTATGGTCTTAACTAGGCTGGATGTAATTTTTTTTTGTTGGCGTTGATTTCTCCGACTGCCCGTAAACGCACCACCGCGCTTCTTGCGCGCACGGGACAGCAAACGAGCAGGTGATCGAGCAAGCGTCTGATACGAGAGCATTGCGGTCGCATGGAGCGTGTTTGAAGTGAACAGCAGAGAAGAAAGGCAAAGTGTTGTGAAATAAAATGCACAGAACGGATGCGCAAGACACGTCAGCTATATAAAGAGCGAGAGTTGTTTTCTTCCTATTAGTTTCAATTCACAGTTTAATTAGCAGTTTCAATCAGCAAATAACAAAATGCGTATTACAGGTAATATTTTATTTCACAACACTTTGCCTTGTTCCTTTAGTCTCTGCTGTTCATCCTAAAACACAAAGGCGCTCTTTAAGCAATGCGACAGTGAGCGCCCGGCGCGCTGCGGTTGCGCGACCGCACCAAATTAAGCTCCCTGCGCAGTGCGCACTGAGGTCCACTTAAATTTTAGAAAGTACATCAGGACTTTAAAAATATCTTCTAAATTTCAGCGACGGCTCTGTCACAATAATCGACCAGCCCGGTGCAGTTGGGCGGTCGGCGGCGCGCTACGGTTGAGCGTTCTCTCGCGCGCTCTCTCTCTCGCTCTCTCTCGCTCTCGCACACACGCAAACCGGATATCATACGGAGGCCGCCATTACAGATGCGCAGAACGGATGAGCAAGACACGTCAGCTATATGAAGAGCGAGAGTTCAGTTCTCTACCTAAATCCGTATTACAGGTAATATTTTATTTCACAACACTTTGCCTTGTTCCTTTCTTCTCTGCTGTTCACTTCAAACACGCTCCATGCGCACGGAGCGCGGTGGTGCGTTTACGGGCAGTCGGAGAAATCAACGCCAACAAAAAAAATTACATCCAGCCTAGTTAAGACCATACCAAAGACTATAAAAATGGGACCCATTGCCTCCCTGCGTGTGTGACGATCATTGGGACTTAAAAAAAAAAAAAAAAAAAAATTAAATTTTTTTTTTTTAAAAATTCATAAAAATTGGGTGCGTATTATACATGGGTACAAGCTTTTTTCCAGCATCAGCATGCCATTTTTAGGGGTGCGTACTATACATGGGGGCGCACTATACACGGAAAAAAACGGTAGGATAGTCACGGTGGGGAGGGGGGGCGCGAATAGTTTTCTTCTTGCTAAGGGGGGGCGTAACAGAAAATAATTGAGAAGCACTGATATAGCCCAATATAAACAACATTTTCTCAACGGATTTATACGATTCACGAAAAAGATACATTCGACGGAAAAAAAACACGGAAATCCGCGGATCCGTGTATAATCCTCATCCATGATAAACGCGTCGCTGTTGTTGCTGTATTACTTTTGTCGAAATGTGATGTACAAAGACACAACAGTAACATGGTCGAGGCTTTAACGAACCTGTTATCAAGATGTTTGGTTGTCTCATTTTTATACACAGCATCCAACGCGTGCCCTGTTAATAGCAACCTGAAATTGAAAGTAAATAAATCAATCAATCACATGCTACGGTGTTTGAAATATCCTAAACATTTGCTTTGACCAATTGGAAATAAATAAATACATAAATCACATGCTATGGTGTTTGCAATATTGTGCTAAATATTTGCGTTTAGCATTACTTGACATACTGACCTGGAAAAATAACACCAGGGATAGCTCTGCAGTAATTTACTTTATCAGAAGTCTCGGGTGAAATTGCCTTTGCACATGGAAACGTTGCCATAAATTGACGTCATCGCAGTTTACGTTAACTGTCGCACAATTTACGACAAGCTTGCCGTAAATCGATGTGTCATCGCAGTTTACGTTAACTGTCCCGCAATTTACGACAATTTTCGTCGTCAGTCAGAAGTACCCTGCGCCAGCGCAATCATAAAGGTGAGAAATATTGCCACCTTTTTATTGTCGAATTTCCTTATAGATAATGTGGCTTGCTGAGTACATTTGACTAAAGGTAGTTGGATTTGGTAATATTATCCTCAACCTATTTTTGATGAGGCATAGGGGAATTAACTCCACTGGATTGTTGTGAGACGTAAACTATGGGGAATGTTGCGTGTAATGTAATGAAAACAAATGCTGAAAATTACGAGGGCTCATTTCGGTGTGCTCCTTTTTGTTCCTTCGTTATCAAGCACCACAGTCATGTATGGAAAAGTCGTCATGAGAAGGGAAAGTTGCTTCAGGCAGTCATTTTTAAAAAGTCCTAATATAATAGGCTATAAATGGATATTATGGTAACTTCAATCCCTAGATTTGGGCAGGTGATTTAAATCCTAATTCCAGTGGCCTTTCTTGAAACCAAACTCAAATAAATTGAGATGCTGATTCCAGCAGTCTTGGTTTGGCCATCAATTAGGGTGCCTTTGTTTCCCTTGGTGATCGTGTTTTAAGGCAGTGTTTCCCAACCTTTTTTCATTCCCGGTGCACCTTTTCATTGGAAAAAATCTCGCAGCACACCGCCAACAAAAATCTGTTAAAATCCTATATTAAAATCAGTTATATTACAACGAACGACGTAAAGTCCTATTCCTATATATGTATGGAGAGTCAAATAATTCAATAGAAATAAATACAAAATATTCCTTAAATTGTATTCCTTTTTTTAAATAAAAGTGACAGTTTTTTTAAAAAGGTTTTAGACGGTGTAAGAAATAAACTATTTAAAGTGATTGTGATTAAAATAAAAGAATCAACGTGATTTTGTTTACTGTTTTAGACTAGGTCTATAAATATTGCAACAATAAGAACAAAGTCACTTTTAAAGACGCTCTGCTGTTCTGACAGCAGCTGAGTGGCTATCACAGTCGAGGTGTCTCGACTTGACTGTTTATTTTATGTATGTGAAAAATAACCAATCCAGGTTCCCCGGTTGAACTGCATGCTCTGATTTTCATTGGACCAAAACGCATCACAACCGTCATAGTGTCTGTCACTGTTAGCAAAACCACACAGCAACACACACATAAACTGAATATGTGCCGATGCAATACAATCAGACCGACGCAGTATGAAATCTCAAGATTCTCCGATTCTCCACGCATGCACGATTAGCAAGTGGCTGACCAGGCCTTGCGCGAACTGACCAGTTTGCGATCCTGTTTACAATGCGTTCCGGAATTAATTTTGGACAATCCCACGACACATCTGAACGTCTCTCACCTCACGGCACACCAGTGTGTGGTGAGTAGAGTGGCAGCATTTTTTCTCTTCAAAAACTTCTCCATCACTGTCACTATCGACTTGTCTCGCTATCTACAATGACAACGTCGCTGTCAATGCTACCTGCATGGGCATCCCATATACCTGCCGCTGCATCCATGCGTCACCAATTTTCTCGTCTGCAAGCACAAGGCAAATTGCTACCTGCTGCTGCCACCTTCTGATATGGAAGATATGATTACTCTGCCGGGTGCTACACCGCACAGTCGCACAAATTGGAGGATTTCCCACGGCACCCATGACAATATTTACCCCGGTAGAAAAACACTGTTTTAAGGAACAGGTAAAGGGACTGTGTGTGATAAAAACACATGATGTGGGCTGATTAATATTTGCATTTAAATGAAAAAACACAAACACCTAAAATATACTTTACTAATCATTTTATACTAATCTGAATGTGTGTTAGACAGAACTGCTGTAATGAAAAGTTAATTGAAATGTGATCTGCCTTGCAGGTGGGTGGATCCAGCATTCATTGATTTGATAGGACATAACATAATTGATTCTAAAAAGATAAGGAGTCAGGTTTTACGCCCCCAAATTGAACTAATGAGGCCTCACACAAGGAAAGAAGAGACCAGCAGATCAGACCCTTGTACCATGTACCGACAGGTACACTCTGGCCACAAGGATAAGGATGAACCCTGGGTAGACAGATACATGCCATATTATAAAGTAAGTATCCATACGTCTCACGCACATGCATGTTCACGCACACACGCGCACACACGCATACACCATGCATACAACATGCATACATGCAATTTTCCCTATCAACATCAATATTTGGTTTGTTTTTTTCTTACTCATTGTAAATCAATGAAATAAATTTACATTTACCGTAATTTTCGGACTATAAGTCGCACCGGAGTATAAGTCGCACCAGCCATAAAATGCCCAAAAATGTGAAAAAAAACATATATAAGTCTGGAGTATAAGTCGCATTTTGGGGGGCAATTTATTCGACAAAATCCAACACCAAGAACAGACATGAACGAGCAACAACAGGCTAAACGATACGGTATGCTAACGTGACAAACACAAACGAGGAGCTGAGAACGGGCCTGACGTAACATTCAGTTATTTAAAAAAAACTATCACATAAATAACACGTTTATAAAACCCTCTGTGTCACTCCAATTCATTAAATCCATCGATCGTCCTTTGTCAACAATGCCGTGTGTCGCGCCGAAGTTCAAATTATTCCACAGGCCCATACAACGATATATAAACTATATTTTAAATAACTATCACATAAAAAACAATATTATCAAACCATTTGTGTCACTCCAAATCATTAAATCCATCAATCAAATTTCTCGTCCTTTGTTATCCTGGTGACAGAGGACATGTCCAGAGAATATGGCGCTTTAAAGTGTTAATTTATTTGATTTTTTTTTCTCTATTTTTTATGTTTTGAATATATTCAAGATAAAGATATCAAAGCATGTGAAGTGATCAACTACACTAAAAATAACATGTGAAGTGGTCAACTATACTTGTAAGTAAGTGATGTGTTAATGATCAAGTAAAGATTTGTGAAAAAAAACTTATAAGTCGCTCCTGAGTATAAGTTGCCCCCCCACCCAAACTATGAAAAAAAACGCGACTTATAGTCCGAAAATTACGGTACTATTGATGGATGGTAACATGCGGCTAGGTTGGCGCACTGGTTAGCACGTCAGCCTCATAGTTAGGAGGGTGTGAGTTCGATTCCACCTCCGGCCCTCCCTGTGTGGAGTTTGCATGTTATTCCCGCGTCCGCATGGGTTTTCTCCTATATCCCAAAAATTCCAAATTGCCTCTAAGTGCGGGTGCGACTGGTTGTTCGTCTCTGTGTGGCCTGTGATTGGTTGGCAACCGGTTCAGTGTGTCTCCCGCCTACTGCCCAATGACTGCTGGGGTAGGCTCCAGCACGCCCGCGACCCCCATGGGGACAAAGCGGAAAATGCTTGAATGGATGGAAACATATTTTACTTTATTTTGCATTTGTTAGCTCATATAGTTAGTCAGTGTTCTACACTAAAAGTTGCTCACAGCCACTACATGACTGTCAGGCCGCTAGAAGTTCACTGAATATAGCCCGATTGTACCAGTAGAAATTTTATAAAGAAATAAATGAACACATTCTTGCTCTTTAAATATGTGATATTAAATTGACTTAACCACTTAGATTAGTCATCATTGTTGGGTTCACAACATTTATCTGAACAGAATCTCACAGAGGCGGGATATGTCTTTGTTGGCGTGCGACTCCTGCAGAAGGACACACCCCAGCCACAGCGAATGTGGATGGGATCTTCACCTTCCCTCAGTTTGGTTGTGCCTTTTATTGAGGAACAAACAATGGGGCAAGTGTACATGAATGCATAGCTTCTTTAGACAGGAAGGACATTCCACAGCACAACAGGATACTATCTCGGACAGAAGCGGTATGGTCGGCTCGTGACTTTAGCTAGACAAATGGGACGGATACCCCTGTGGCGGTCTCATGATCTCCACTTAAATAGGACGTTTGTCTGCTTCAGCTTATCGCATGACATACTTCATGTCCTGTGTATGGATAGCTAACAATGGGGCTTATTGTATAGCGTGACTCGTGACTCCGGACATGAGTTCCTTAGCCAGCCATATGCTCCAAAGTCATTATTACGAGGCCAAACTGTCACATACTACGGAAAATCTTGCACACATAAGTAGATACATAGAATCCAATGATAAAAAATATATTTTTCCCCAACATTACCCCCTGTTTAACATTGGAATTCATGGGAAAACAAAACATCAACAACTAATAACTACATGTGTGTATAAATGAGTATAGGCCTACACAATATAGTATAGTAACCTCAAAAAGTATGAAAGTTTACATTCCAGAGCTTATCAGAACTACAGCTCTCCATTCGGCTCTGGCCATGTTCATCATAATGGAATGTATTTTGTTTTGGATCATCAAAAAGAGAAAACAAACAGGCAGGCAATTTACGCAAGGTGGTCCCACTCATCTTGTTTACGCTGGACCAACATGATATTCTGGACAGCAAACCCTGATGTCAACATTTTAGTCATCGTGTGACGAATACAAGGTATGATGCATGATGTAAAAATACAGAGAAATAACAGTATGAGAACTAAAAGAACTGCAACTTTCAAGAGAAGTTGCCTCCAATTCCCGTAAAACAGCCACCAAAAGGGATGGACATCCTTGGCTGCGGTTTCGTCCTGGGACATAGCTTTACGGAGGTTCCGAAGTCCTTGTAGAGCCTGCCTGTGGGTGTCATTTTCTCCTGGGATGTAGGTACAACAGGAGGTACCAACTATTTCACACACACCTCCTTTTTCGGCAGTCAGGAGGTCCAAAACCATTCGGGACTGTAGTGTCATTAGTCTCAGGGCTTGCAGCTCCGTCTGGTAACCTGTAAGGGCCTCTAGAGTAAAATTGGCAAAGGTCTTCAACCTGTAGTTGAAGTCAAGCATAGTTTCTATTCGGAGAATAGTCTTAGCCACACCCGCCTGTGGGAAGAGTGTGAGTGCCACCTTTTGTCCCGTGCTCCAAAGCTTGAATTCATCTGGTACGTCTGAGCCCCAGACACTGTCGTAGGGACGGAAGGTGGGGGCAACAGCTGCACGTGTCTTTCGCTGATGATGTTCCTGAAAATGTGTCAGACTGAGGAACACAGTGTGATCTGACACATATACGGGGGCACATGTGCCATCCCATTGTCCTGGAAGGACTGCGTAGCCTCGGCGACCACAGAGCCACCATCCCCCTTCGATGATGGAGTGGGGATTTTCGCCTCCTGCTAGGATTTGTCTGATTGCTAAGGTAGTATTCATCGAGGTCTTGCTGGAAGGTTCTAGAAGTGCGGTGGTGATGCAGCGCTTTGTATCTCCCACCTTTATTCCATCAACACGTCTTCGTCGGAAGCACAGGGGATGTGAGATGATTTCACTCACTTCGAGAGTCACTGGTGCGGGTGTGACGTCAGAACTTCTTGACACTATTGTGAATGGCCTTGAGATGTTGTAACAGGGATGGGCGGCTAGTTGTGCCTCATTAATTTCCGACCGTCTGAGTCCTTTGATGGGATTAAACCCAAAAGCCCTTAGTATTGCGAAACACCATCCATTTTTCTCTGGCATGGGTCGGGCATGTAGGACGGGCTGTTGACTTGATCGTGGCATTATGGAACATACATAACATTCAGTTTGATTGTATGTTTCGGCCAACATGGATACATACTGGTACCACATGTTGTCTGCATGGGGTATATCTGGGTTTATCTTTATATACTTTGTCAACAGTTCGGTCGTCATTCTCTTGATTCGAGCGGAAGTTCCACTCTCCCCTTGGGGACCCTGGACACTCCATGTCATTGGCAAGCATGCTACAGCCACAGCACAGACAAGCACTCCACTGAGTGCCATTTTCCGTTCAGTTCCACAGAGCCACCTGAACCCCTAGGGAGCTAAATGGTCAGGGTTCTTAGTTCTTCACCGGTTTGAGACTGATGCCAAACTATAATTGGCGCCCCCTTTGCAGCCGGATACTTCGCCCTGACTGGGGCCTAGGAGCCAAGCACTCTCTGCAGCTTACAGTGGCTGAGATGAATCCAGCTGGGTCTTTCTGCACAGCTGTGGGTGTGGCGAGTAGGACTTGGAATGGTCCCTCCCACCGGGGTGAAGACCATGTTTTTCTTTTGATTACTTTGGTGAAGACCCAGTCACCTGGTTTCGCTGAATCATCCTGTGGAGATAAAGGAGTGGAGGGCAGTAAATTTGCATTTGACACGTTTTCCGTTTGCATGGTTTTGATCATGTAGTCAGCTAGAGTTAGCTCTTCTGTGGCTGTCTAAATCATGTGAGAACAGTGGGAGCCTGTATGCTCTGCCATGAATGATCTCATAAGGGGTTAAACCCTTGCCACAGGGCATAATCCTCATAAAGAATTTTACAAAATCTAGACATTCGGGCCATGGTCTTCCCGTTTCTGCCATCCATTTGGTTGATGACCGTATTGACAAAATGTGGTCCGTTGTCACTATAAATGGTCTCTGGGATCCCATAACTGGGAATGATGGTCTTGCAGACAGCCTTTGCTACTGTTATAGCATCTGCCTTCTTTGCTGGGATTATTTCTGTCCACCTTGAAAAGGCATCGATTAGGACTAAACAGTATTTGTACAGTCCACACCTGTTTAGTTCTATGAAGTCCATATGCGACATTTGGAACGGATATGTCGGTTCTGGGAATTTTCCTCTTTTTGGTTTTACATTCCCTTGTAAATTATTTTTTTATACAGACTTCACCTGCTCTACAAAAAAGTTTTGAGTACAAATTGAAACCATATGTTGTAAAGTGTTGTGATATTAGCTCCTGCATCCCCCCTGTTGACACGAGTACTTCCTTGTGTCGAAATTGCAGCTGCTCTAAAAAGGGATTTAGGGAGAGCAAGCTTATTATTTACAACGTATATGTCTTTGTCTGTCAGATGTGCACCTTTAGCAATCCACATTTTCTGTTCTTGTTTAGGGGCTAAATGTTGCATATCATGCAAGATCTGTGTATTTATTAGTTCTTCCTTTTCTGACGCAATCTCAGAAATAGGTCTGAGGTTCCGTATTTGCCTATAGCAGCTTCCTTTGCTATTTTATCTGCGAAGGCATTGTCTAGTGATACAAAATCTTTCCTCCGTGTGTGTGCCTCACATTTGCAAATTGCAAGCTTTGTGGGCAACATTACTGCCTGGAGGAGCTGGATTAGAAATTGTGGATGTGTTATTTGCTTTCCTGTTGAAGTTATCATTCCACGCCTTTCCCATTTTTTGTAAAGTAAAACACTGTTGAAAATGCATACTAGCTGTCAGTGTATACAATTAGGTCTTGTCCATCTTCTAAAGTACAGGCTCTGGTCAGTGTAATGATTTGTGACAATAACAGAACTGTATAAGACAAATGTCTGGCTGGAGACAGCATATTCATTTTACTTTGAAGTAACAACACATCAACAGCATGTGGTACAAACAGGTCTGTGGGATGGAACAAGTTAACATCTAATATAGTCTGTTTCCTGCCTCATTGCACTGTTCTCCCTTTCGCTGAGAGTAAACCAACATACCGCTTTTTTCCGTGTATAATGCGTAAAATTTAACTAATTTATTGTCCTAAAATCTGGGGTGCGCATTATACATGGGTACAAATTTTTTATTTATTTATTATTTTTTTTAAGTCATGGTACAACAAAACCAACAACAGGACTGACCGACAAAGACTTGGAACAAAAAGACAGGGTGACATTACCAAAGACAGGAACAGAAACCAAACAGACATCATGACATCATCCAACGGTGAGCGAGGGGCAGACAGGACTTAAATACAAAACACGTTACATTAATTGAGGTGACACAGGAAGGGAGGGGCGACGCGAACAGAAACTATGGCAACCTAGACACATAGCAAAACTGGGGACGAGACATGACAAATCTCCCTCGAAATAAAACTTGAAATCACTGTTAGGGTGGTGCTCACTCTAACTTATTTTGCAAGAACCACACGGAGACAAGTTAGTCGTTTTGGGCACCTGCAGGCGGAGAGTTCACTCGTCGCTGTGCTTACAGCGATGGTCGAATGAAGTCTGACTCTCCCTTCCCACAAGAGCATCTTTATTAAGAGGAAAAGGGTGGGGGTGACAGTGGACTGAATAAACAAGTTAAAGCTCTTGACCTCTAGATAAACAGAGCAGGGGATGTTTTACGACATTGTTTAGGATGGGACAGAGCTAGGTGGTTTATTACTGGTTACATACCAACGTAAGCATAAAACTAATCTACCTAAGTTATTTATTACCGGTTACATACATTCCAACATAATCATAGATCAAGATAGTTTGGAAAACCCTGACATATCCCTCCTGTTTTATCATATGATTATGTGAACCCAATCAACCAAACACAAGGAAGAAAATATAAAGAAGAATAAAACCAATAATAAAAAAAGATCAATTAAAAACTGAGACGACAGCGGACGGGTTGGGAACGTGTAGGGTGAAACACGACAAAAACAACAACCAATGATAGCAACAATCTCCAGTGAAGATGAGGTATTTCCTCAATACTCCAGTTCAAACTTATCGTGTGATCTAAAAACCTGCTGGCCGATGTTAATATGCAGGAAAAGTCTCACACGGTCCCTCTCCTTAGGCGACCAGAATGCTACCAATAAAAAAAGAAAAAGAAAAACACAGAAACAGTATATCATTGTACCCATCACTTGCGAAGCATTTTCGATGGTCAAATCATCAAGTTTCTGTAAAACACGCTCAGTATAATAGAACCTACGCAATCCG
The DNA here is from genome assembly GCF_033458585.1 of Syngnathus typhle. Classification (NCBI taxonomy): domain Eukaryota; kingdom Metazoa; phylum Chordata; class Actinopteri; order Syngnathiformes; family Syngnathidae; genus Syngnathus; species Syngnathus typhle. The sequence goes on from NC_083742.1 coordinate 2,489,160, forward strand.
CGTTTCATTATGGTCATCACATCCGTCACGACTAAGAAGTTGTATATGTACGTGTGCTACGGTAGAAGAGACGACCCTCGTCACAGCAGACTTCAAACATGGGATAACACAGGTCGTAAACAAGAACAACAACAACAGCACAACAAGCACAGGAGACACTAGTTTAAACAGCAGTTGCCACCAGTTGCCAGAGAATAGCCATGAAAAGAAACCCCACTGTTGTGGAACTTTGTCATTCGACATGGCCTGCTGTAAGTTCTTCAGTGAAGCCATGGCGTCGTAGATGTGTGTGTCATTTTCTCCAGGAATGTATGTGCAACAGGAAGTCCCAATGATGTGGCACACACCACCTTGTGCTGCCGTCAACAAGTCCAGAACCATCCTGTTTTGCAAGACCATCAGCCTAATAGCCTGAATCTCTCTATTTTGTCCATCGTTGACTTGTAGCGACAGATTCGCAAAGGATTGAAAACGATAGTTCAGTGTCTCGATGAAGAGTGAATGTTTTCCAACTCCGACCCAGGGAAAAAGCGCATGAACAACTTTGTGTCCAACGGACCATACTTTATGGTCGTCTGGAACATTCGCACCTCAGATAGGGTCATGAGCGTCAAAGGTTGCAACTGCTCTGCGTTGACGTCCAGAAGAGTTGTGCTGTCGTCAGCTGTCGATGTCGTATCCTGTAGGTGTGGTCTGTCACCCACACTGGTGCACACACTCCTGTCCAGTTGGCGCGCAGCATTGGATAAACCTTGTGACCACAAAGCCACCAGCCATTCTGGATGAAGTATGTTCCGTTCGATGGTGCAGACATGTTAGTCGGAGAGCCCTCCCCAACTGAAATGGCTCTCCTATCTTGACACTCAGCGGCGATGTCTAAAGCTCCCATCCAGTTTCCTCCTGGAGAGCAGTCACTGTCAATGCATTTGTGGGTCTTGTAACATGTATAGTTCGCTCCAGGCCGCCGCTCTGTGTAGGCCACCTGCGGTAATGTTCGTCCTTTAACAGTCACATTAAGATTTGTCCAGAAAAGCTGATCACAGGTGCCTTCCACAAGTCCAGGGCGGAAAGGGTCGTCATCACTCACTTTGACAGCACGGTGTTGATATCCAACTCCTCCCATGGATGCCATACATTTTGCTTCAGTGACTTTCATTGCTCTGGCCTCCAAGTGAACTTGCGTGGAGGAAGGGGGGAGTTTCGAACACACATAACATCCCTCCTGTGTGTGGGCTCTCACAGTGAACTTAACGTACCGGTACCACGTGTTGGTTTCGTATGGGTTTTTGGGGTCCCATGACCAGTCCTCAAAGTTCTCATCGTGTGACCATCGTTTTCCACAGTCAACATTGTCACTTGGTCTGTTCAAATGAGTCCATAGACCATAGCACGGTCAAACCACAACGCAGCAGAGGATCCACCTGGCATATGGAGCCCCTTTGATACTAGGATGGCAGAGACACCGGGACATCCCCTCGCCTAGCGGAGTGGGGATCGTTGTTTTCTTCACCAACATTGAGACGTCCCACCCTAAACGATAGGACCCCTTTGAAGTCAGCCTTCCCCACCACTCCGCATTAGGGGTCCAGCACTCTCTGCAACTTGCAGTGGCTGAGGTGAATCCAGCTGGGCCGTTCAGCAATCTTCACTGCGGTGGGGGTAGTCAGCAAGACTTGGAACGGTCCCTCCCACCGTGGGCTGACCCAGTTCTTTCTTTTAACGACCTTGATGTAGACCCAGTCTCCTGGATTGATGGGGTTGTCGACCTGTGAGGAGGAAAGATCAGGCGGCAGTAAATTTGCATTTGACATCTTTCAGTTTGAGCGTCCTTATCATATAGTCTGCCAAGGACTGTTCTTCATCTGCTTTTTGCAAATCTGCAGGGAACACAGGTAGTCTATATGGTCTCCCATGGATGATTTCAAAAGGTGTTAGCCCTTCTGAAGTGGGAGTAATTCTCATGTAGAGCTTCACTAAGTCTAGGCACTCTGGCAAAGATCTGCCTGTTGTTTCCATGCATTTTTTCAACCTGCTTTTGATAGTGGAGTTTGCTCGTTCAACCAGGCCAGCGCTCGCAGGATGCCAAGCGCAGTGGTTTTTTAATGTTATCCCAAGGATCTACAGCTCCCCGGGGCTTTCCTTCAGGGTCCTGTGATGACTTCTGCCGTGCACGGATTCGGCGTCTTCAACACTCCTCGGATCAGCGAGCAGATTTTCAGGAATCCCCGTACGGGCCACCACAAAATGTTGGGTTCACAACATTTATCTGAGCAGAATCTCACAGAGGCGGGATATGTCTTTGTTGGCGTGCGACTCCTGCAGAAGGACACACCCCAGCCACAGCGAATGTGGATGGGATCTGCGCATTCCCTCAGTTTGGTCGTGCCTTTTATTGAGGAACAAACAATGGGGCAAGTGTACATGAATGCATAGCTTCTTTAGACAGGAAGGACATTCCACAGCACAACAGGATACTATCTCGGACAGAAGCGGTATGGTCGGCTCGTGACTTTAGCTAGACAAATGGGACGGATACCCCTGTGGCGGTCTCATGATCTCCACTTAAATAGGACGTTTGTCTGCTTCAGCTTATCGCATGACAACCTCATGTCCCGTGTATGGATAGCTAACAATGGGGCTTATTGTATAGCGCGACTCGTGACTCCGGACATGAGTTCCTTAGCCAGCCATATGCTCCAAAGTCATTATCACGAGGCCAAACTGTCACATACTACGGAAAATCTTGCACACAAGTAGATACATAGAATCCAATGATAAAAAGTATATTTTTCCCAACAATCATCATTAATAATTTTACTGTGCAGTGCAATTTTTGCACGCACCAGGTGGAGTTGTCACATTACTAAAAGTTTGACATTACTGTTACCTTTGACTATACCTGCATGAAACACCCCAATACCAATACGGTATTGCAAAACAGTTTTGCGAAGGTTTCGGGATGGAATGTAAGGTACAATAAGATTGACGAAATAGGACGCCGCTAAACCACGCAGTGTTTTATAGGTTAGTAAGAGAACCTTGAAGTCACATCCTAAGTGGACCGGGAGCCAATGCACGCTGACAATTATCGGGCTAATATGATCAAACGTTCTCATGTTTGTGAGCAGTCTAGCTACGCTGGTTTGTACCAACTGTAGACTTTTAATACTAGACTTAAGAAGAGCAGAGAACAATACAACGTAACAGATGTATGTACAGGGTCAAGCAAAATGATCTGACACATTTGTGGGTTTAATAAAATACAAATAAATGAAAGAAAAATGTCAATCGTGCACTTATCTGATGTAAGCGACTGGCTCTCCGTTTAAAGGGTAAAATTCTGTACTTTAGCCCCTCTGCAGTAACGCAGTCTGTAGGGAAGACGAGAATTGATTCAAACCGGTACGGAAAGAAGATTCGTTCCGAGTCTAACCGCTGTTCAGGTAACTAATCTATTGTTAGATTAATTCCATCATTTCCGGATGCCAGTCCCGCTGAAATCAAAGAAACCAGAGGGTTGAGTAACTACCGTTTTTTTCCGTGTATAATGCGCAAAATGTAACTAATTTATTGTCCTAAAATCTGGGGTGCGCATTATACTTGGGTACAATTTCCCCCCCAAATTTTTTTTTTTTTTTAAGAAAATCATGGTACAACAAAACCAACAACAGGACGGACTGACAAAGTCGTAGAACAAAAAGACAGGAACAGAAACCAAACAGACATCATGACAGTAACACATGCAATGATCCGACGGTGAGCGAGGGGCAGACAGGACTAAAATACAAAACACGTTACATTGATTGAGGTGACACAGGAAGGGAGGGGCGACGCGAACAGAAACTATGCAACCTAGACACATAGCAAAACTGGGGACGAGACATGACAAATCTCCCTCGAAATAAAACTTGAAATCACCTTTCTTCTTGTTTGTTGTCAATCGCGGATTGCATTCAGCCAGCCTGCCCCCACTTTGTCAGTAAAATTTATAATTGACGACACATCGTTTGATGCGATGGTGCAATCCTTGATGGTGTGTTATTGTCAAATATTGTTTGTTTTTGAATCTCCATCGCGGACCGGACGTCATACGGAAGGAAGCAGTATGACCTGCGCATGCGCACTATGGATCAGATGCGCAGAACGGATGCGCAAGACACATCAGCTATTTACTTGGCCGGGTGGCTGTCCGAGGACGGTGTATGGGGCTCGGACATGGCTTTTACGCACGCCCGGTCCTACTCTACGAAGCTCTCTTTCAGCTCCGTGAATGGAAGTCGGGAGCCGGTGCTCGGCTGGGTGGCTCTCCGGGGACGGTGGATGGGGCTCGGACATGGCTTTTACGCACGCCCAGTCCTATTCTATGGAGCTCTCTTCCACCTCCGTGGCTGGAAGTGCCACCTCAAGGGATGGAAGTCCACGCCGCCACACGCCTGGAAGTCAACGCCTGTGCTTGGGGCCGTGTTGCGGTGAACTATTTATTATAGTTACTTGATATATTTTATTTCGTTTAGCAACTTGTAGTATCTGGTTTTATTGTTACAGTTCAGTAGTTGTTGGCTCGTTGAACTTTACAGTTCAGTAGTTGTTGGCTTGTTGAACTCTTGTTTTGTTAAATAAAGAGCCGTTTACCAAATCCACGTCTTTCCTTGTACTTTGTTAATGCTACAATATAGTTATATCCTAGATCTGTGGAATAACGACGAGGCTGACATCAGGGCGCACACGCGGCGTTGTTGACAAAGGACGAGTAATTTGATCGATGGATTGAATGATTTGGAGTGACACAGATGGTTTGATAATATTATTGCTTATATAATGGTTATTTGATATATAATTTATGTATCAACATATGGGCCTGTGGAATATTTTGAAGTGCAAGCGGCACGCACCCATTGTTGACATAAAGGACGATCGATAGATTTAATGAATTGGAGTGGTTTTATAAACATGTTATGTATGCAATAGTTATATGAATAATTCTGAATGTTACGTCAGGCCCGTTCTCAGCTCTTTGTTTGTGTTTACGTCACGTTAGCTTACCTATCGTTTAGCCTGTTGTTCGTTCATGTCTGTTCTTGATGTTGGATTTTGTCGAATAAATGTCTCCCAAAATGCGACTTATACTCCGGAGCAACTTATATATGTTTTTTTTCAAGTTATTGTGCATTTTATGGCTAATGCGACCTATATTCCAGAGCGACTTTTAGTCCGAGAAATACGGTAATAAATATGAATAAAAACACATTAAACATGACAAAATGACACTATTTAAACACATATTGTTTAAATCCATGGTTGATGAGCCAAAGTCCTAGAAATAATGTCCAAAAAGCGTATCAATGTGAATGAAAGTACCGTTTTTTTCCGTGTATAGTGCGCAAAATTTAACTAATTTATTGTCCTAAAATCTAGGGTGCGCATTATACATGGGTACAAATTTTTTTTAATTTTTTAAATTTAATTTTTTTTTTTTAAAGAAAGTCATGGTACAACAAAACCAACAACAGGAATGACCGACAAAGTCGTGGAACAAAAAGACAGGGTGACATTACCAAAGACAGGAACAGAAACCACATCATGACAGTAACACATGCAATGATCCGACGGTGAGCGAGGGGCAGACAGGACTTAAATACAAAACACGTTACATCGATTGAGGTGACACAGGAAGGGAGGGGCGACGCGAACAGAAACTATGGCAACCTAGACACATAGCAAAACTGGGGACGAGACATGACAAATCTCCCCCGAAATAAAACTTGAAATCACCTTTCTTCTTGTTTGTTGTCAATCGCGCATCGCATTCAGCCATCCTGGCCAACACACTTAGTCAGTAAAATTCATAATTGACGACACATCGTTTGATGCGATGGTGCAATCCTTGATGGTGTGTTATTGTCAAATATTGTTTGATTATTAATCTCCATCGCGGACCGGACGTCATACGGAGGCCGCCATTACAGATGCGCAGAACGGATGCGCAAGACACGTCAGCTATATTAAGAGCGAGAGTTGATTTCTTCCTATTAGTTTCAATTCACAGTTTAATTAGCAGTTTCAATCAGCAAATAACAAAATGCGTATTACAGGTAATATTTCATTTCACAACACTTTGCCTTGTTCCTTTGGTCTCTGCTGTTCATCCTAAAACACAAAGGCGCTCTTTAAGCAATGCGACAGTGAGCGCCGGGCGCGCTGCGGTTGCGCGACCGCACCAAATTAAGCTCCCTGCGCAGTGCGCACTGAGGTCCACTTAAATTTTAGAAAGTACATCAGGACTTTAAAAATATCTTCTAAATTTCAGCGACGGCTCTGTCACAATAATGCGACCAGCGCGGTGCAGTTGGGCGGTCGGCGGCGCGCTACGGTTGAGCGTTCTCTCTCGCACTCTCGCTCTCTCTCGCTCTCGCACACGCGCACACACGCAAACCGGATATCATACGGAGGCCGCCATTACAGATGCGCAGAACGGATGCGCAAGACACGTCAGCTATATAAAGAGCGAGAGTTGTTTTCTTCCTATTAGTTTCAATTCACAGTTTAATTAGCTGTTCACTTCAAACACGCTCCATACGAACGCAATGCTCTCGTATCAGACGGTTGCTCAATCACCTGCTCGTTTGCTGTCACAATGTACCCTACACAAATCCGAAACATTTGTTGCGGCTCCGAGTCACGACGAGGGGCAAGTTTTGGTTTCCAAGGGTGTTTTTATTCCTCTTCAACTTCTCTCCCATGCAGAGCCGCCTTTTTCACATGTCCGCACGCCTTTTTCACATGTCCGCACTGATCGCGGTGGTGCCTTTACGGGCAGTCGAAGAAATCAACGCCAACAAGAAAAAATACATCCAGCCTCGTGAAGACCATACCAAAGACTATAAAAATGGGACCCATTGCCTCCCTGCGTGTGTGACGATCATTGGGACTTAAAAAAAAAAAGAATAAAGAAATTTGGGTGCGTATTATAAATGGGTACAGGCTTTTTTCCAGCATCACCATGCCATTTTTAGGATGCGTATTATACATGGGGGCGCATTATACACGGAAAAAAACGATACTTTGTCGAGACCCAGGATCCCCTCGATCCC